>NW_024080682.1:3638937-3684354 GCF_003009895.1 Hyaena hyaena | reverse complement strand
GGGGGGGGGGGGGGGGGGGGGGACAGCGCCGGCTCCCAGGGCTGCGGGGGGGCTAGACCAGGACAGATTTCTCTAGGCCGCAGGGCGCACGCAGAGGGATCCGGGGCTTGGCCAGAGCAGACTCAGAGGGAGGGAGGGAAGCCCAAGCAGCCCCCGCCAGGCTAGAGAGCGTGGGGTGCACACGCATCCTGCAGCGAGGCCGGCCGGGCCGGGGTGCAGGCCTCCGACCCCACCCGACACACAGGCCCTGGGCTGAAGCCGCTTTGGCGGAAGGGTGGTGGGGGGCAGGGCGGGACAGACACAACCCTCCCCATCAGTTTAAAGAACGCTCTGGCTTTTGAAGCACAGAAGGAAGGATCCAGCGACGGCACTGGGACTCGATTCCACAGGCAGCGGGAGCCCACGTCACGTGAGCGCCGGGGCTGCGGTTCTGCCCGGCGTGGAGACAGAAGCCAGAGGCAGAGAAGCGGGTCGCGGGGCAGCAGCGTTTCTCTTGAATCCAGCCGTTCGCCATCTCTTCAAAGAGCTCTCCCCTCCGGTGCGCGCCGTGCTGGCACCTTCCCCGCTGCCCGGCTGTCACCGCCACGCGGGGCCCGGGCCTCTGCCGCCGGCTCGGGCCGAGCTGACCGGCCTCCGCGCCAGCGCCCGAGCCTCCGCGCCTCCTCCAGCTGCGGGCAGAGCGGGCGCCGGGGGCCTCTGCCGAGTGCGGCGGGCTGCTCGGGGCTGGACTGAGAACCCACTGTCACGCCGGCTGGGCTGCTGGCGCCCGGCGGCGTCACTGAGCGGGCGGAGGCCGAGGACTTTGATTCTTGGCGGCTCACGCGGTGGAGCCTCGGGCACTGGACAGAAGCTCCCAGGTGGCCTGCATGTTTGCGAGGGCGGTGTGCAAAGTCGCCTCCAGCGTGACTAGGGCCTAACGGTGTTGTGGCGAGCCCGCCAGCCCCTTCTAGGGGTTTCCGCTGAGTCCAGCCGAGTCCTGCGCACGTCTGCGCCTCGGTCGGTATCTGTGTGGGTTGGTATGCGGGAAGCAGACCCGAGGGAGGTGGGGGCCGTGGAGGACACCCGGGGCGCAGCGGGAAGGGCAGCGGGTCAGCAGGGGGGAGGGGGGCCCCCACATCAGTTTTGGGGCTCCGCCCACGTCCCTGGGGACCCCCGGCCCCTCGGGGCTCCCGGCACAGCCCCAGACGGACAGTCTTCATGGCTCACTCGTTCACCGATCTCCTTACGCGTGGGTTCTGGGGCGCTTTCTGTTTTCTCTCTCAGGGCAACCACTGAGGGGAGTGCGATCATTACCCCCCCCACCACAGGGGAGCCAGGCGCACACGGGTGAATCGCTTGTCTGAGGACGCGGCTGGTTGGTGGCACAAGAGGCTGGCGCCCCAGCGGCTGGCTGTCACCGTCAGGCTGAGCTGCCCCACGTCGGGCGCCGCACGGGGTTCTCAGGGTGCACAGGCGAGGGCGGCACTCGCCACTCGGAGGAGGGACGCCCAGGCTGCGCAGAGGGGCAGGACGTGGCCCCTGTCGGGGGTGGGGTTGAGCGAGCCCTGAGAGCGGGGGTGAGGCCGGGGCCCGGGGCGCCCTCAGAGCTGGGCCCGACGATGAGCCCCTCCGGCCTCAGCCGCTGCTGCGAGCCCCTGGGCTCCTGCTCAGAGGGAAATGACGTTCGACAGACTCCGCAGTCCTTATGCTCCGGTCCTGGCCCTGCTCCGGGACACTCGAGGTCCCCTCCTCCTCGAGCCTCAGTTTCTTCATCTGGGAACGAAGGGGCTGGACCATCTGCTCCTGAAGGCCCCGGGGTGTCACGCGCTGCGGTGCGGTCTCCTCGGGCGCGGGTGAACATGGCCCGTCCTGCCCTGTCCCCGACGCCCCACGTGGTGCCAACGCGCCGCACACGGGGGGCTGAAGACAACAGACATCCGTCCCCTCGTCTCTGGAGGCCAGAGCCCAACCTCAAGGTTGGCTTCCTTCCGAGGCGGGGAGGGGGCCTGTCTCCCTCCTCTCCCACCCTGCTGCCGCCGGCGACCTGTGGCCTGAAACGCACCCCTGCGGTCTCGCCTCATCTTCACGTGGCTTCTCTGTGTGTCTCTGTCCAGATTTCCCTCTTTTTCACGGGGTGGGGCCACCCCTCGTCCGGCGTGACCCCGTCTGGGCTCATTCCCTGTGCGACGACCCCAGCTCTGCTTACAGGGCGCGTTGCGAGGCTGTGGCGGGTGGCACCGGGGCGAACGTCAGGACACAATTCCACTCCTCACGCTCTGTCTTCTCCAGTTTAAAACGCAGGGGGCGCCTGGGTGGCTTAGTCGGCTAAGCGTCCGACTTTCGCTTAGGTCATGATCTCGCGGTTCGTGGGTTCGGGCCCCGCGTCGGGCTCTGTGCTGACTGCCAGCTCAGAGCCTGGAGCCTGTTTCAGAGTCTGTGTCTCCCTCTCTCTCTGACCCTCCCCTGCTCACGCTGTCTCTCTCTCTCTCTCCTAGTAATAAAATAAAACATTAAAAAAAATTAAAATTAAAACGCAGAAGCCATCACCGCCTCACAGGCTTTTGGAGAAAATGAAACGGTTACTGTGCACGAGGTCCTTTGCCCCAGAGCCTGGCACGTATTAGGTGCTAACGAAACATGACCTATCCGTGCTGTCGCCTTGTGACAAGTGTTCTGAGATCCTGCTCCAAAGCAACGTGAGGTCAGGGCCAGGCGAGTGCGTCCCCACCCGTGACTTCTGGACCCTGACGTCCCGGCAGGGACGGGCCCCTGGGCTGTGGCCGGGGGTCCGCACAGACCCCCGTGCCTTCAGCGTGTGGAAGCAGCTCAAGGGTGCCTGGCTCCCCCCGCGGCCCAGGTGATCCTGACCGTCCCCTTCGCCCCGGCCCCTCCCCCCCTCGGGTGAGCCCGTCCTCACAGGTACGGAGCTGCTGCTCGACGGCGCTGTGGGTGCGGAGAATGACCACGTACGTGACGGACAGCACAGGCCCGGGGCTCTGGAAGGGTCACCGGCTGGAAGACCGGCCTCCCACGCAGGCAGCACCCCAGCTCTGCCCGGCCAGCCTTGGCTAAGCGCTCGCACGCGGGCCCTGGGGCGCCGGGGGGCTCAGTCTGTTGAACGTCCGACCCTTGATTTTGGCTCAGGGCCCGATCTCGAGGTTCGTGAGTTCAAACCCCGTGTCAGGCTCCACACTGAGCGTGGGGCCTGCTTGGGATTCTCTCTCTTCCCCCCGCCCCCCACCCCTCCGCGGCTTGCTGTCTCTCTCGTTCTCTGTCTCTCTCAAAATAAATAAATAAACTTAAGAAACACCTCTGTTGCCGCAGGCCTCAGGCAGCAGAGTGGCAGAGAGCCAGCCGGGCGGGGGATGAGCCCCCACGGGGCTGGGCGGCGGGGCCAGGATTCCGGAAGGGAACGAAGACTCAGGAGCCGCTGTTCTCCATCCTTGCGATGCTGGACCTTTAAATCCCATCCCGAGAGCCGGTTTCCATGGTGGAAAGAGGCGAGCCTCCAGGGCGCCGGCATGGTGTCAGCAGACGCTGGTCCCTGTCCACCCTGGGAACACCACTGTCCCCGCACGAGCTGCCCCTGCGTCAGCCCAAAGTTGTGTCCTGTGTCTCTGTGCGGTTCCTTCTGACCAAATGCCCTTCCCTACCGTATCCACCCACCCAGCTCCAGCCCAAACCGACGACCCGCCTCGGGTGCCGCACCCTCTCCAGCCTCGCAGCCTGCTCGTCTCTAACCTGCGCCATCCGTGGCTGCTCTCCGCATCAGCACCGGCACATAATAGGTGCTCCGTAAAAGGGCCACACCGTGTTGAACGACACGGACCCACCTGGGCGGACCCACCGTCTTGTGAATGCCCGAGATCCGCTACCTGGTCTAACAGTCACGGCAGCCCATTCTGGTTGCCCGTATTTCACGGAGAAGGCGATGGGGGCTCTGGAAGAGCGAGCTGCCTGTCTCACAGCTAGGAAGAGGCAGGATTCAATCTCAGTTTGGTGAACTCCCAAGCCTGTGCATGTTCATCTCTCCTGGGCTGATTCGCCTTGGCCTTGGCTCTCCTAGAAAACCACTGGTTCCCTTTATAGAACAGATTCCCTGGTTCGAAGAAAATGCAAGTATATAGTGAGGACCGTCGACCACAGCTCCACACCCCTGGCCCCACGGGGTCGGGCTGGGGGCGCAGTGGGAGTCAGAGGGTGAGGCCAGAGCTCTGCTTCTCCGCTTGTTCCGCACCGAATAACATCACTGACTCCTGGGTGGTGGGGGAGGAGGAGGAGGTGACGTAATGATGACACCCTGCTGGCCTTTTGGCAGCTGGGTGACCCACAGTCACGGGCGGGGCCGAGGAGGCCGGGGGCCCCCAGTGCAGCACGCCCCCGCGTGTTACGACAGGTATTAAAAGCATAACCGTGTTAAGACGTATATTAAAAGCACGGCTGGGTGGGAGAGCCTTCCGGGAGGGTTTTCATCAGTCATGCTGGGTCCCGGGGGCAGCAGGGACCCTGGGCGGTGGCCCCCAGCCTCTAGCGGGCCCGGGGATCCCACGGCGCCCCACGCCGCTCCATTCCCGCCAGCTCTGTGCCGTGCCGTTGTGAAAACATCCAGGAGCAGGGATCGTTAATCTCGCCAGGCTAAAATCAAATATTGTAAACTCGGAACGGCAGCCCGAAGAACAAAGGGGTCCACGCAAGCGGGCCACGCAGTGTCTGCGTGTCCTCGGGCCAGGCTGCTGCCCTGCTGTCCTCCCCGTCCACACTCGCAGGGGGGCGCTCCTCGGGCTGGCTTTCGGAGGTGGGGGCATCAAGCCCTCACACGCCCCACTTACTGGAGCCAGAGCATTGTCAGGAGGAGCTAGCGCTTGCGGACGGCAACGCCTGGGACCCGCCGGGACTCCCCGCAGACGCCGCCGGTGCCCGCAGCCGGGGAGGGATGCCCCAGCCACTGTCTCCAGAAAGATGACGGCGGGCGCCGCCCCCCCCCCCCCCCCCCCCCCGCACCCAGGCTAAGAGCCTCGCTGCCTAGGGGCTCTCGGCCCCTCCATGGTCTCCCTGTTTCCCCCTCCCCCCCCCATGGTCCCTGTGGCCCTCGAGGGGCAGAGAGTTGACACAGGACAGACACAGGCTCGAGGGCTGGGCCTTGTGGGTGGAAGCCTGCTGTGCCCGCTGACCCGGGCCGGGCTGCACCGGGGGACGGGAGAATGGGGCAGCCCCTCCCTCGTGGTGGCGGCCAGCACCTCTGCCACCAGGGGTCCCCCCAGGGCGGTGACCTCAGCATCACCTGGATGGCATGTGAAGATGAAACCATGCCTTTCCAGAAGCGAGTCTGGAAAACACGCTTCAAACCCAGTTTGTGCAAAAGTCGCATTTCCCTCATTGTTTCAGACCCCGTCCCCAAGGCCACGGCTGCGGGCCGCAGGTGACACGGGGGGGAGGGCAGCCCCTCGATCCCTCCTGGGTGACTGCGGGGCTTCTCAGCAAAGCAATTAATTTGGTATCTAAGGAAAGTGCGGATGGCGCTGCTAGGGCGACGGGCACAGAATGGAGATTCTCAGGAAAGCAGCGTTCATTTAAAATTAAATTTTAAATGATTTTTTTTTTCCCTGGCTTTCAAAGCCCGGGGCCCATTCCTAAAGCAACATGGAGCTGTTTTCTCATACTTTCTATGGAAAACAAATACATTCATTTCACTCCTTTTTCTGAGTGATGGTGGATGGTGTTTTTCTTTTTTACTTTCTACATGTGTTTATTTTTTGTGCATGCTTATATTTTTACACGTCTTTCCAGTGTTTGGGATGGAAATTCCAAAAACCTTACAGAATCACATAGGGTCCTGGTTCCTGATTTTGAGGGGAGCCCTATTCAAAGAAGACGAGCCTCTACAACCTCTGATCCGCGAGCACTGTGTCCTGGGCTGCTCTGCACCTCTGGGGACCGTCCCCCCTTCTTCCCTCCGGAGGAGCCCCGCCCCCCTCCTGGCCGCAGGGGCCACAGGGCTAGTTTGCGGTCACCAGACGGGGAAGGGTCTGGTCTGGGATCCCCAGGGCTTCCTCGCCGTCAGCCTGTGAGCACATGTTTGTCCTAACCCCAAACCACCACGAGTCCAACCACATCACTTTGCCACTGGGTCTGATGTGAAGATGGAGCCGCAGAGAGACCTGTGGTTTGCAGACGACTCGCACACTTTACCGCCCACCGCCCCCCCCTGGCCGGGGCCGGAGCGCGTGTGACTCTGGGCTAGAGGCTCACTGCCTCCCACGGCCGCATGGGCTGCGTTCTGTCCTCACCACCCGTGGCTGCGAAGGAGGATGCATTATTAATCCTGCGTCCCAGGCCGTGCATTTTGAGTCAGTCTCCGACATTTTAAACACTCGGCAGCCTGGGGCCCGGCACGTGGGTGGGGTTCTGAGCACCGGGTGGGACCGTGAACCCTCAGCCCAGCCGGCCGCACGCACGTTACCCTCCCACACGGTGGGGGGCAGGGGGGGTCGCACTCATATTTTAATGAAATTGGAAAATATATGCTTTTCATTTGGCGGTGTTCTCCAAGAGACACCACACTGTGAGTTTTTATATTTAATGATTTCTCACTCAAACACGCACGACTTGTGATAATACGCTCGCGGTTCTCAAGAAATGACGTGAGTAATGTTAATTTGAATGTCACTGCCATTTGGTCACTTGCCTTGATTAGGACACCCCCACACACACACGCACACACTGCCTTGCCGTCCTGGGTACACGGAGTTGGCGAGAGGCATCTGTCGGTCCCTTGGACTCTGCGCCCCCGCGTCTCTCACAAAGCCGGTCAGTGCCGAGGACCGTGTGCGCCACACCCGGGCCCTGAGCTTCCGGCCACTTCACAGCCACAACACAATGAAGGGGCTTCACGGAGATGCGCCCGGGAGTCTGGGTCTCTCTTGCTTCGTTCAGAGAGCGAGTCACTAGGCGGCGGACGGGGGAAGGGGGGAATGCACAGGTGACGGTGTCCGGACCCACGTGACGCCTCCTGTGCCGGCATCTGGCACCTGTCCTTCGCGGCACCCACCCTTGCCGCTGACGAAAGCGCGTCCCCTGGGCTGCTTCAGATCTGGCGGGAGGCCTGGGGGATTCCTGGCCACGTGGCTCCACCGGCTGACCCACCACACGGCGCACAAGGTGCCTGTGAAGGGGCAAACGAGGGCAGTGACGTGCCAAATGGGGAGCAGCCGCGGGGCCCTGGGTGGACGGACGCCCCTCGACAGGGGCCAGAGCTCCCACTGCTTGGTTTTCTCTGAATAAATCACTGGAGGGCTGTTTCTGTAAGACGGCTACACTCGCGGCCCGGGGGGCGGGGAGGGGGGGCGGGGGGGACTCGTCTCTATTGGTGACTCGGGGACCAGGCGTGGTAGGTGCGGCGGCTTCCCCGACGCAGAGGAGGGGCAGCCGGTCCTGCGGCCACCGGGCCGAGCCCCCCCCCGCAGGCTCTGTGCGGGAGGAATGGACTGGGCACAGCCCAGCGGCTGCCTGGGCCTTGGTTTGAGCGGCGGGCGGGGGACAGGAAGCCAGGGGGGTGTGTCCCCTCTCCTCCAGGACAGGTGACCGCCCCAAGCCCCGGGGTGGGGGCTGCCGCCTGCCTTTGCCCATCTAGGCGTCTACACTCGCCCCACTTCCTCAGGCCACCTCTCTCCCCTTAGGGACCCAACAGACGCTTGTTACAAGCTGCTCATCAACTGAAAGCTGTTCACAGACAACTCACTGTGTCGAGGGCCAAGCCCCGGGTCTCTGGCCCCCCCTCCTCCTGCCCGCACGGCCCGCCAGGCCCGTAGCCTCCAGCCGGGAAGGGGTCCTCCAGGGGGCCCCGCGGCCCGGCCCTGCCTTCTCCGGCCCTGGGTCACCAGGGAGCTCTCGGCCCACCGCTGTCCCCCCACCCATCTCAGACCAGCGGACGCTCGGATGCCCGGGGAGTCCGCCAGGCTCGCACTAGGCCCGAAGCCCACAGCCCGGAGGCACGCGCTTTCGCAGCACCCCCGGCAGCCGCCGCTGGAGGCCCCTCTGTGTCAGGGGCTGGCTTGTCTAAGGAGAAGGGGTGACCCAGAGGCGCCCGTGGCAGGACGCAGGCTGACGCGGCCTAGAAGGGGAGCCTTGGCGTCAAGAAACCAGATTTAAATTCTGGCTCCGTGCCTTACTGGCTGCTGACTTTCGTTCAACCAACGATCTGACCTCTTGGGCCTCAGTTTCCTTGCTGTGAAACGGGGAGCTACCCTACGCGTCTGCGAGGGTACCATGCTCCCACCCTGCCCAGCCAGGAGGCAACGTGGCCTCGGGGCCCAGGGTGCAGCTCACTGCCCCCCCAGACCTGGCCAGCTCCTCGTCCTCTGGGTCAGCGCCTCGCCTCCCGGGAGCAGCCCTTGCAAAGCAGTGAAGTCCATCTACACCCCGGAAATGTTGGGGGCGCTGCACAACGGGGGTGATCCCTCCCGCCCTGTGCTGACCGTGTCTGGCCTCCTTGAGTCACCAAAATGAGAGCCAGATGTCGGGTTCGGGGGAACCGCCCGGACACCCGGGCCGGGGACCGTGCGAGAGAGGACGGCGCAGGCGGGGAGGGAGGGCGCAGAGAGCCCGTGTGCGGGCGTCACGGGGAGCCCGGCAGCTTCCCGTCAGGACAGGCCTGGCTGCGGGGAGCAGGGGGGCCGGGCACGCACACCCCGAGATGAGAGGTCCTCCCGGCCGAGGCCTGGTGTCCGGCACGCCCTCAGAAGGCCCGCCTGCCCGGAATGCCCGCTGCACCAGCACCGATGGCCACCACACGGCACACAGTCCCTCACTGGCCGCCAGCCTTCCGCCACCGCGTCCCCGAGCTGGTGGCCCTCTCCTAATTAGACCACAAATTTGCGGGCAGGACTCATGAGCCCAGCCGTGTGCGTTGGTGAAATCAGTAAGACTGGGAGAGGCAGACAGAGGTTGGTCTGGGGTCTCGGGTAGCTCGCTGGGCCACTAGGAGCTCTGGTTTCTTCTTTCAGACACTACGGGGTGGGAAGCGAGTCTGGCTTTTCTATCCGGGAAGAGTGGGGGCACACCCCCTGGTGCCCGCTCGCCCCTTCGATGGGCGCTTCGCCTCACTCCGCCTGGCCGTCCGTTCTCTCTGGTCCCGTCTTACAGAGAGGCCCCACCTGGCACCCCCTCATCCAGCAGCCCGCAGCGCCAGCACCCCCAGACCCAAGGCCCCTGCACCCCAAGGAGAATGCTCCGGTCTGCAGGCAGGGGGCCCAGCAGAGGGCTGAGGACCCCGTCTGAGGCAGGAAAGGCCTCCTACTCAACTATGAAATAGCCAAGATTTTGAGCCAAGGGGACCTTAAAATAAGCTAGTTGCTTTAAGACACCCTTTGCCAAGGCAGAACCCGTAAAGGGCTTTGACAGACTAAAACCCGAGGAGCCTGACCCCTGGCCAGGGCTCCTCCCTCTGTGCCGGGATGGAGGGCTTTGTTCTGGCCTAAGCAACCAGAACCTTCTGCCCTGGGTTTACCTTTTTTGTGAGGATCCCCTGCACGGGGACTCACTTTCGTGACACCAGACGGCTGCCTGCCTGCACTGCCTCGCACTTTTCGAGGTGGCTTCCAGTTCCCCCGTTTGGACGGTCCCCACAGCCCCTCGGAGTTGGCATTCGGTGGCTTCCGTCTACAGATGAGACAGCAGCCTGCCTCAGAGATGACATCCAGAGACATGAGTCTCCCCAAGCCTCCCCTACCGAGATGAGGGGGACCGGGTGCCCCTCGCCTAGCCCTGCCTGACACAGCACCCCAAAGTCTGCACACCGCCCTGTGCTCTGCTCCTGGATGTGCCTTGATCCACGCATGATGTGCAAGTGGTCCCCCAAACAACCCACGGCGCACCGTCTCAGAGGGCGGGGCATGCTGCCCAGGGTCAAAGCTTGGCCTTGGATTGGGATGGCCCCTCCCCCACAGGAGCGAGCCAGCACCTCCGTACCCCATAGACGCTGACCTGATGTTACCTGCCCCCCCCCCGCACACCTGCTCCCTCCCCCAGAGAGCAGGGACAGTGAAAGTGCCACCCTTGCAGATTTCATGTGAGGATTAACCGAGTAAACCCGTGCATCCCCGTAGAACAGCGCCTGGTGCGCGGTACCTGCTGCCCGAGGGCCCGTGACATCATTTCACACGCGCACCCACCCGGCATTATGCGGGCCCCACACCAGCTCATCATCCCTGCGATTAAACGGAGACAAAAGTCACAGAAACCAGGAGCCTTAGGTGCCTGCAGGGAGGCGAGAGCGGCTGCGTTCCTGCAGGGGCAGAGGGGGCGGCAAACCCTCTGGGAGGTGGAGAGGCCTGGTCTGAGACGGACGCCCTCACGGCCTGAGGGGTCCGCCTGGGGCTTGGGGCGGACCAGCGGGTCCATCCAGCCACGACCCCAGCGCTGTCTGGTCCACCCACACCCCTCCCATGGCAGGATGAGGGCCCCAGCGATCAGAGGCAGGAATCCCGAATTTTCTGGGTTGTAATCCACGTCTGCCTTCTCTTTCCCCTGTAGACGAGGCTCGGGTAGAGAGTGTTTGGATCATTGCTACAGGCTCAGGTCTTCTTGGGACACAACTTCCGGGGAAAGAGGCTTAAGTCAGTAAAGTGTTCCTTTTATTCCCATCGAGGGAGACATGCATTCACTTGCATTAATTAAGTACCTACTGCACACAGGCCTGTGAAAGTCCCCGTCAGCCCGAGGACGCAGAAACAAAGGCATGGCATCAGGATTTTACCTGCGCAAGGACGGACCGGCCACACTGGGGTTGTGTTGTGACAGTCCTCGGTCCTGGGTGTCACAGGAGCCAGAGGGGGGACTCACTTCCTAGCCCGGAATTAGGAGGAGGCTGGGAAGCAGTATAGGGGAAGGCATCCTGGAGGAGGAGGCTAGCTTTAGTTTATAACAGATTCCAAGATGTTAGAGCCGAAAGGGACCACGTGCTCAGCGGTGTTTTGTTTTGTTTTCGTTTGGTTTGGGTTTTGACACTTCAACAACACAGTGAAGCCAGGCTTTGGGGAAGAAGAGAAACAGCTCACAGGCAGCTCTTTCCTGCCTGGTCTTCGGGGGGCGTGGAGGGAGCTGGTCACCGGGTCCTCCTGGCAGGAACTAGAAGGGGCACGTTTCAGGTGGCCAAGACCCAAAGCAAAGCCCGTGGGTCCCCACGCCGGTGCTGGCTGGAGCCGCCCAAATGGCTTGAAAATGTCCTCCAGACGGCTCTCAGGGGGAGTCAGGGTGAGGAGCCACTAAGCCTCGTTTGCCGAGCTCTACAGCCCGGGGTCTTGTTTGATGTTGGGGGCTTGGGATGGAGGGTAGTTTTCCCCACGTCACAGAGGAGGAAGCAGGTTCCTGGAGGCTCAGTGGGGTGCCAGATGCCCAGCCATGGCGAGAGAGGCACGGAGTCGAGTTTGCTTGAGTCAAGTTTGCCAGCACTGTCTGCTCCTTCACTGGCCTGAGGTCCCAGCCACGCGCTGACCCACCCACAGCCCGAGGGCTCAGTGGAGCTGAGTTTTTGGGGGTCCCTAGAGTCCTTGACTTTGGAGGGCGCCACGGAGTCCCAAGTCTCTTGGGGATGAGCTGTTCTGTCACAACTCCTTCTGGGGAACTGCCAACGTCAGCCACCATGTTCATGCGGCTCCATCCAAGGCCGTCTTCAGGCCTGGCAGGAGCAGAGGCCTGCGTGTGCACGGAGGGAAAACGCGGCGAGGAGGCTCACAGGGACAGGAGGGCCATGCGCTGGTGTGGTCTTGGGATGTGGCTTCCAGAAGCTGAGAGCCAAGATGGCCCCAGAAGCTGGGGAGAGGCAGGAAAGCCCTGCCCACACCTTCATTCCGGACTTCCAGCCTCCAGAATTGGGGGACCGCGTTATGATGGCCCCAGGACACTGACAGGGATGGGTGAAGTCACTGGTGAAGGTCAGGGCTCCTGGGGGAGGGGGGACGCTGTCCAGTCCACCTCCATTCACCCCATGGGTTGTGAGGGGCTCCCCGGCCCAGCTGGGACGGAAAGCAGCGGCCCAAGCCCCCGCCCCGCCGCGCTCGGCCCCCACCTCTCCGGTCCCCAGCGCTGGGGACGCCACATCCTGACTCTGCTTTTGGAGGCATCCTGTGCCCACGTTCTGCGGCAGGTGTGTGAGGGAGGGTGTTCCCAGCTCCCTGCCTCCTCCTCGCTCCACCCGCCCCCTGCCTGTGCTGAAACTCAGTTCCAGGTGGAGGCCCGAGGAAGGAAACCAAGTCCCCAAGTAACACCGTCCTCTGAAGCCTGCCTCGAGCCCCCGCCCGCCTTCTGAGGCTCCTGCCCGCTCACCGAGCTCTGGCCCCGGGGATCCCTGGGCGCGCCGGCCTCCACCCCACGCCCCGCCCCGCCCACGCCGCTGGGCAGCCCTTGACCGTGAACCCGGGAGCAGCTCAGCAGCCGCGAGCTCGCTTCCCAGGGGAGGGAGGCCCGCGCGCTCGGGCTGCGGCAGGGGGTCGGCGGGCAGGGCTCCCCGTGCCCGGAGCCGCCCGCCCTCCCCTCCCAGGGCCGGGCCACCCGCCCTCCCCCGACTCACCCGCACGGAGCCGGGTGCGCCCGCGTTCCCAGCGGTCTTTCCGGAACCGAGCAGGCCTCTGCTCCCTCCCGGAGCCTGGCGCCCGCTCGCCGCGCCCCTGGCACACTCGCGCACTCGTGCACACTCACACGCTCGCAGAGACTCACACGCGCCCCTGCCGCGGCGCCCCGCGGGCCGAGCCCGGGGACGTGCGGACGGAGGGTCTGCAGGCCTGGGCTGGGGGCCTCGGAAGGAGCGCGGGGGCCGCGCCGGGCCCGAGGGAAGGGGCGGGTGCGGAGGAGGCGCCCCGGGGGCCGGGGGCGGCCCGGCCGGCCCTGCGCGCGGGCGGCGGGGCAGGGGTGGGGGTGGCGGGCGGGCGCGGCGGCTGGGACCCCGGCCCCTCCCCTCCTGGGGGCGGGCGACGCGGCGCTGGACACCGGCTTCGCCCAGATCCCCTCCGAGGCGGAAGATGGAAGTTGGCTTTTGTCTGACCCGGGCAGACAGAGCCGTGCTGTGGGCTGAAGGCTTAACGCTCGGTGCACACGCAGAAAAAACCCGGCGCTGGCCCTCTGACAACCCCTTTGTCTGGGGCCTGAGCTCGCGGTTGGGTCTGAAAGCGCCAAGTTCATGACATTTCAAAGAGAAATGATACTGGGGGGGAGGAGAGGGGGGAGTGTGTGCAGGAGAAACAGAATCTTGAACCGCCTGGGCTCCCTCACCCCTGCGCTCCTCGGCAACGCTCAGCCCGGCCCCTTTCTCAGGGCAGATCTGGCTACGGGAGCCAGGCTGATGTCAGAGTCCCCAGAAGCCGCTGTTTGCAGGGCGAAGGTGCAGAAAGAAGCCCAAATAAGCAGTGTGGAAGCTTCCAGGACTGTTAGCGCAGTGGAGCAGCCGATCACACAAAGCTCCCATTGTCTGCTCGGCCGCCTGATAAGAATTGGCCAACAAGACTGTAGGGGACAAAATGAGTTTATTTTTTAAAAGATAGGGCTATTGTTTTCTTTCATTTTTTATTGTTATTACCATAGCTTTAAAAAAAAAAAAAAACCATGTTCTGAGCCAGGGAGGTTCCATTTTTAGTGTTTAATTTGTTTAACGTGCCCCCACAAAAGCAAATACTTTAGGAGAGAAGGCGGAGGAGTCAGGAAATTGAATGTGTTTTGTCTCCAGCCAAGTTTCCCTTGAGTGATTTCTTTGCTTTCTGTCTCGCCAAGCAGCCTCTGCGCGGGGACCTCGGGCCTCCTGGGCCAGGGGGAGAGCGCGCCACCCCCCTCCCCACCTTAGGTGGCCTGTGGGGGGGCTCTGCACCCCTCAGCCCACTGGCCAGGTAAACCATCCTCCCGAAAAACAAAACATGGGCTTGCAGAACCCTTCTCCTCCCAGGAGAAAATAGGATTAGGCCAGAGTATCAGCAAGGTAAGTCGGATTACCGGCAAGGTTCAATACATCTTGGCATTCTTGCGCTGTTTTTAATTGTACAAAGGTATACGATTCCCTTCCCTGGTTTTATTTAAAGAGGATGTTTGTTTGTGCCCAAGAGGTAAATGATGAGTGATAGGACGCCGTGTGGAATTGGAAACGTATAACCTTGCGAAATGACATTTCGCCCCGGAAAGTGTGACACGCACGGGCAGATAAAGGCAGTGTGTCGACACCCGTTCTTTGTTAAGGCCTCTTGCCCCCTGGCGTCGCTTTGATGGAAGGACACCCCACGCACTGCAGAGCCGGCTGCCGACAGGCTCCCTCCCCACAGGCAGCGGCAGCAAGTCGATTCATTTTTAAAATACCCAGACAGAGTCAGTGTTTAAAAGCATAGAAACAGACGCTGCAGAACTTGATGGCAAAGCCTGTTGTTTATACTACTGAAAAATGCGTAGATCTTTATTGCATTTTGCCACATGCAGATTCAGCCTCGATTTGTTAACCGGGCTCCTGTGTCGTACATTAACACCATTTCTTTGGGGCGAGGCAAGGGAACGTTTATAATTGTTTAAGTTTGCACAGCCTTTAGCCATGAGCTTTGGGGGTGTAGGGGTGCGTTTCCCCAGGTGGCCGAGGCCAGTTCACGAACCACTGGAAGTCATCGAATCTGACTTGTCTGTGGCATTTCTGAAAGGGCTTTTCAGGATGAGCTGGAGACAGAAAGCCAGAGGGGACAGAATTAATCCAAAAGGTTTCTGAGGTTTTGGCTGAGAGCGAAATGCGCCTTCCTGGGAGCTCGGGCCAAAGGAAAAGCAAAGTTCTGCTCGACCTCAGTTTCCCCCGTGAGGGGAGGGCCGTGGGGTTCCTCCGGCTTCCCTTGCAGACGGCACAGATCTAGAACGTCAGTTTCTAGAGGGAGAGGCAGGTGTCCTCCAAAGAATGGCGCGGGGTCAGAACGCGGGGAGGTGTCTTCCGCGGTCGGCTCACAGAGGCCCACTGGCTCTGTCCTGTCCTGGGGAACGGAAGGAGTTTGCTTCATCCGAGCACTGGCCTGGCCAGCCGTGTGTAAGTGCCGTCTGAGAGACTCCCAGGCAGAGTCCGGGTGGCGCATTTACGGAGTCCGGATGGCGCATTACTCGGGCGATGCCTTTAGGTGCATTCGAGACGTCTCTGGTTGCATTTTGGTCCATCTGGTGAAAGTGCGGTCAGGGACTTGTTTGTTTTTAACATGTGTCCTGTGTCCCATATTTAATGTAGGGTGTGTGTGTGTGTGTGTGTGTGCGTGTGTGCGTGTGCAGCAATGGATCCCTTTTGCAAGGCCAAACCTCACCAGGGTACCACGTTTTAATGGCTTGGTTTTCGAATTCACGCACGGGCGCCCCTTTAAAAACCAATCAATAATCCCACTTACTGCTGAGGCTGCAGGACTTCAGGATCCGTTATCTTCCCGTAGGTGGGGTGAGCCCCCCGACCTCGTGGGTCTGAACTCTGTTCTGCTTCGTCTAGGAAACGTAGTTAAAGTTATTTATTTCCACGAGACAGCTGACGGTTCTAAAGGCTCCAGGAACCTGACCCTTTTTCGTCTGCTCTCCTCCCCCGTCTTCATCACATCTGGGGGAGTTTTCCTTCACTTGGGTCTGTATCTCTTCGTGAGGTTTTCATTTTCCCAGACGTCTGCCATCAATACCCCCCCTGCAGGTGCCGCATGATGGAAGTGGGGCACACCTGTACCCTGCCCCTCTCCCCTGGCTCATTCCGCTGCACCCCTCCCCTCAACCCCCAGCTTAAAGTGACACAGAGGCGTCCCCAGACGGGGTGGGCTGAAGAGCTGACAACGTGGAGGACAGAGACTGCGGGTGGGGGGAGGGGAGTCCCGCCGCAGCGGCGAGTCCGCGGAGGGTGTGGGCACGTCAGAATGCCCCTTGACTCCCACACCTTCGTTTGGGCCCGGGGTGCATGTAACCAGCAGGTGTATTAGAGGGTTACAGTATTTCTCCCGATTGATTACAACCTTGTCGTCTAGCCAGAAGTTGCAAGGGGGAACCACCGTCCCAGGTGAGAGAGCTCACGCTCAGACTCATAGTTGGGGGAGGGGCAGCCCTCCTCCCCACCTGCATTCCTAGGAGGGGGCAGAGCGAGGACCGGGGCGGGGTTTCCTTTTGTACTTGCAGGGCCCCGGAGAAACACAGAGGCTGGGCCTCTTCCTTCAGGACATTTAGTCTGCGCCCTCCCCCACCCCCCATTTCCGATCCACAGACTCCGCGAGTCTTAGCCCCCACAGAGGTGAGGGGCTCTCCCTGTATTTGTGCCTTTGTCGGCCTTGGGACTGGCAGCCTGCAGCTCGAAGGTCTGCACCGGCGGACCCCGAGCTCCAATGATCCAGGGCCCAGGGGCGGGATGTGAGCTGGGGCCCGGGCCGGGCAGCCCTGCGGGTCAGGCCTGAGCCCGAGCTCCTGGCACCAGGGCTGTCATGATTCTGTGTGTGCTGGGAGACGGGTTTGGAGGTGGGGACGGCCCTGGCGGAGCACAGAGGAAACATGAGGAGGCCTCCTGGGCGAGAACTCAGCCCTAGAACCCTGGAGGCCTGCTAAGCTACATTTATTTTAGGGGGACCCCGCCAGGCGTGTGCTGGGACCAGAAGGGACATCACGTTAGGTCTTCAGGGTGCCCCCCCCCCCGCCTTAGAAACCTCCTTCCTTTGCAAACTTGGAAGGGCTCGGAGCACACAAGAGGCCCTCCGATGGGCAGGGACTGCTAGCTGGCTTCCCACTGCTAGCCTGTGGGGGGAAATGAGATAAACCCACGCACAATCACAGCACACTCTCTTGCGGGGGGGGCTGTGACCCCCAAATAGAAAGGGAGAAATGGAGCCGGTAGAAGGGCAAGTTCATCCCCAACAGACCATAGAAGTCGGTACGGAGGAAGAAGACAAAGCAGGAACTATTAATGTTTGTAAGTGTACGTATTTATTCAATATTTGTCTTCTCTGAATATAGCATCTAATAAAAGGCGTCTTAAAACCCCTGAATTGGGCAGAGTCCAAAAGCCGTCTCTTGGCCAAGTTCACGCACATCAGCTCCCTCCCCGGGCATCCTCGCACATTTTATTTATCCTTCAGTTTATTCAAACTTATTTTTGAACCCCATGAAGGCAGTTTTATTTGGCTAGTAAAGATTGTGTTTAACTCATTGAGTATGCATTGTAAAAGTTTTGCAGTCAAATGCCAACCCGAATTCCAAATTGGGAAGTTAAATATTTGTTTTTAATTTTCTGGCTTAAAAATGTTAACTAACAGAAATGACTCTTTCTGCCCTGATGTGCTTGCATAAATGTGGTTGTTATTGGAATCTTCCCCTAAAACAACATTTGCTTCTGGTCCTGACACATTGTGTTTGGAAAGTCCACTCTTAGGAGCAATTTTAATATGTAGAAATAAAAAGCAAGTGCTTGACCTTACAGTGTTTTGGTAAAGAGGCTTATAGGAGGCGGATGGTGAGCACATAGCATTCATAGGACTATTTGAGAAGCTCGATTATAGGCGAGTTTAAGTAAAAGAATGTATTTTGTGGGAAATTGTAAAAGAGCTTGCTTTCCAAAAAATATTGGCACCAAAGTTCCCTTAATGTTTGTCCTTTTAATAGGATAATTGAACGTTGAGTAAATAACTTAAGGTCTGGAAGTTGGTTTAAAAAAAAAGTCCGATTTAATTTGCCAAAGATCTTAGCTGTGTTGCGTCAGCTTGCATTTTCCAATTTGTACAGGTCACTTCCTTCGATTAAGCAAAGTGCTCTTTTCTTCCCTGGGCACAGTACATGACGGAGAGCACAAGTAGGTTTGGAGGTAACCTCACACGCAGCTGGAGAAGGAGGGACGTGGATTTCCAGGTAAATCAAAGTGCGAACAGTTTTAACCTTCCTGCTGCAAATAGGCGCTCAGACGATGATGAAAACGATGGTGAAAACGAACCGTCTGACTATAAGCCAAGACGGGATCCATTGTCGAGGGTCGGTGTTGCAACAGTCCTCACGTTTGAGTTTTTTTTAAAAAGCACATTTTGGGGGGCGGCAAATAGATATGTCTGAAGCCTGGGGAGACGAGAAACGCATTAGCAACCACAGTAAGCAGGTGATGGCTGAGTCTGAACTCTGAGGCATCTACCTGCGCTTTCTCTCCTCACATCTAAAGGACCCATTGATGCCTCCTCGCACCTGCATCTGGGTCCCCGCCAGCCACCAGCACAAGAGAGCGGCGGAAGCTCACCGGTTTTCTGTGGAACGCACACCAAGGGCCCTCTCTTCCCCTGACCTTGGCTTTAACTCCCACAAGTAAGTGCACACTGCACCTCCTACCCTGAACCCGGTCCATCTCCTTACAGCCAAGCAGGGTTTGTGCGGAGTCTACCCTCTCTAGCATCCAGGCGCCCACACATCTCCCGCGAGAGACACGTGTCCAGGAGGCGGCCATCTCTACCCAGAGCGAGGCAGAGGGTTTAGAGGGTCAAATACAACCATTCGATGTCCCCTGGCAGTTAGAACTCCATGAACCTTCCTCCTCCTCCTCCTCCTCCTCGCCTGGGAGCCCCAGGAAGACAGGGAAAGAGAGGTGTAGCTCTCGTTGCTGAGCTGGGCCGGGTCGGAGGGGGCACCAGGGGGCAAGTTATGTATTTCGGGTCACCAGACTCGGGGATCTAGCAGGTCCCCAGGTAATTCGTTCAACCTGTAATCCGTAGCCAGCACCCTTTTACGTCCCCGGGAGGCACTTTCCGGTGGCCTTCTCCTTCCCTCCGCTGAGCTCCGGGTCCCCTTTGGCAGCCCTTGTGGCTGCACAGCTGAGGCAGGTTTTGCCTCTCCTGGATCATTTTGAAATCTCCCCAGATCTGCCTGCCTGCGCCCAGTCCTGTCCCCGCGGTCCCGCGGGAAGGGACGGATATTTCCTTCTTAACTGTACTTAATGCTTCCTCTGAAAACCCCCGGGAGGAGGGACGGCGGCCTCACCTCTCAGCTTGCCACCGCGTCGCCATCCCCCTCGCTTGAAGAGCCCCTGTCTTTGCAAAAGCGACCTGCATCCCCCCTTCGCCCCCTGCCATTGCCCACACCGCTTGCAGGGCTGCTGTGGGACTGGGCCGGACCCGGCGGCAGCTGCTGCGGGCGCGCGGACCCCTGTGCGTGGGCGTGTCGCGCGTGCCCTGGACTCGCGTGGCGGGCACGGTGCGCGGCGGCCCGAAGACCCGGCTCTCCGCCGCGGGCGGGGGGGGGGCGGGGAGGCTGCGGGGAACCTGGGCCGCGGGGAGACAGGAGAGACAGCCGGGGCTCGTCGGGTGCCCGCGGGGCCCGCCTCCCCCCAGCGGCCGTAGGCCCGTGGCGGCGGCGCACGGACGGTACCGCCTGGGCGGCTCCCGGGGCTCCCGGCGCCGCGCTCCGCCTGCAGAACGAACCGTAGCGGACGCTCCCGGCCCGGCGCGCGGCGGCCGCTCCCCATTCACACGCCCCCGCGTAATGAATTCGTCCGTTTAGAAACAGTACAAGGAATATTGGAGATTGACTGCCTGAGGAAGTGACACTTGACCCTTGCATCCTGCGCCCCGGAGGGCACAGCCGCGGGTTTCAAAATAGCAGTCCTCCCGCGCTGCTCGGCCCGCCCGCCCGCGCCGCCCCCCGCCCGGCACCTCCTCGCCGCCGCGTTTCAACCAAACTCCCTGGGACGGCACCGAGCGGGCGCCGGGGACAAGGGACGCGGCGCGGGCGCCAACGCGCCAACAGGCCGAGCCGCGCGCCCCGGCGCCCCCGCCGCCGCGCGCCCCGCCCCGGGGACCCCCACCCGGCCCGCCTAGGGCGCGGGAAGGGGCTGGGGCCCCGCGCGGAGGCCGCCCCGGAGCGGGGCGCAGGACGCGGAGAGGCGGCGCCGCGGGCGAGGCCGGGGAGGCGGGGAGGCCGCGGCGCGGGGGGCCCCAGCCACTACCGGCTCCCGCTTCCGAAGCCGGCGCGGGGCCCGCAGGTGCGGCTGCGCCCTTTGTTCGGCCGCCGGAGTCGCTTCGCGGGAAACGCGCGTTGTAACCGCCGCGGGGGCAACGCGACCTCGCCCCTGTTTTGCCGCCAACTAACAGGATTAGCCCGCAAGAGCGAGATTTCAAATTAACCATAAAAATTACAAATTGCAATTCATTTAGCTGCCCACTGACGACATTAAAACACATACGTAAATGAATCTGCGCGTTCGGAGGGTGGAGCGCGCGACGGAAGCCGCGGAGCGGGACCCGGGCCTGGGGGCCGAGCCGGGGCCTTGGCGCCGCGAGGCTGCGGCCGGATTCGGGGAGGCGCGGGCCGCCGGCGCCCCGGGTCGGGGGCCGGAGCCCCCGGTGGGGGAGGGGGAGGGCCAGGAGGGGTGGAGGGGAGCCGGCTGGCCGCAAACCAAGCCTCTCGGAGGGAAAGCCGGGGAAAACCAGCGAAAGTGATTTGAAAAAATCCGGGGTGGGAGCGGGTCTCGTTGGGCGCCTGGAGCCTAAGGAAGCAGACGCGGCGCGTCTGCACTGCGCGCGGAGGCAGGCCCGCGTGGCCACGTCCGTCCCTTGCGCCCCGGCCGCTTCAGGGGGCAGCCCTTCCTCCGGCCTTGCCGCGCACGCCGGGAGCGGGGCCTTTCAGAGCCAGTGTCTGCTTTGGCTGCTGGCGTTTTTCGTGGTGCCGACGCCTGGAATCCCAGAGTTTGGTTCAGGCAGTCGCCTAACGGGAGACCTGGCTTCTGGGGTCACCGTGGGTGCGGGCGGGTCAGCAAGGCGGGGAGGCGCACCGGGCACGGCTCTCTCTTCCCCTCTTGGCCAAATACAGTCAGAGGGAACACTGACCCATGCTCGGCTCCCACCACGTTGTTTTTTCTTTCTTCTGGAGATTTCATTCGGAAACCAGACGGTCTTTGGTAAGGGACGTGCCTTTCTCCTCTCTGCCTTCTGAAAGGTGATGCTGCCCCCACCCCTGCGAGAAATCAGCAGGGGGCGCGCTGAGACCCCACCCCCACCCCCGGCCCAGCCTCCAGCCCCTCTGGCTGCAGGGCTGCACTGGGCGGTGAACTCCAAGCTTCTCCCCCAAGGAGAAGGGACCCCCTCCCCGGCTGCTACTCGGCCTCAGGAGCACCTGTCGGGTCCACTTCCCTGGCCGGAGGAGGGCGCACCGGGCAGGGCGGAGGAGGTCAGGGCCAGAGCCTCAGCTCCACGGCTCCACCCCGGACGGGAAGAAGGAGGGCTCCCCAGACGCGCACCCTAGTTCTTTCCGCCGGACAGTCTGCGCGGCTCCTGCCCACGTGCAGACTCTTGACCACACCCAGAGACCAATGTGATTTCTCCCTTGGATGTTCTTGAATACATCCAGAACAAGGAGTCTGATTCCACGGCGCACAGGCCCCCGTGAGGCTGGAATGAGGTCGTCGGCAGGCGCTCGGGTCGGCTTCTTGGCGCTGCCGCGCTGTCCCACCCAGTAGGATTCCTGTCCCCGTCCTGAACCTGCTCGAGGGGCCGGTGGGGCCCACAGAGGGGGCTCCTCCGGTTCCGAGAGGCCAGGATGCAGGGCACAGACTTTTCCAGAAGCTGTTGGGAGCCGTGGGATCATTGGCATCACCTCAGACAAGGCTTTGGCGCTTTGGACGGCTCCCAGGGTGGGGTGAGCCTGGCCTCGGGTGCACCCCATACCCGTGGAGCGAGGCTCTCCAGCACCCCCCCCCCATTCCCCAGCGGCCTCCATGCCCAGGGGAGCAGGGCGCACCCAGCCCAAGCCCCGCCCTCCACCAGCTCGCCCCAGCAAAGGGAGTGAGGCGGCAGAGAGGCTGTTTTCCGTCCCCTGGCTGGCTTTAGCCCTCTCCCCGCACGGAGCCAAAACACACAAAGGGGAGTTTGTTCTTGAACTCTCCGCCGACGTCCACGACCGCAGCCAGATCATGCTTCCTTCCCCCCCCCCACCCCCATTCACGGAGGTCCAGTTCCCAGTGCGGGGAGCAGGGCGACGCCTTTGCTCGGCCGACAAAGACCGGAAATCTAGCCAGGGCGGGTCGCAGCTCAGACGGGGTCCCCACGTTCTTCTGCACGTTTCAGGACTGCTGGGCCGATCCTTCGCGGGTAGCTTAAGGCAGCTCCTCGGATCCTGACCCTTTGCTTGTGGGGCCCTGAACCCTCCCCGGAGCCTGCCGGAGCCTGGCAGAATCTTAGCTGACCCTACGCAGCTGCGTGCAAACCAGCACCTTCAGCCGCAGGTGAGGGGCCGGGAAGAGTTCCCATGGCCACGCAGTCGGCCTCACAGCGGCCAGGCGAGGGCAGGCCCTGGACGGGCGGCCGGAGCCGCCTTCGTAACCGTGACCAGGGCACGTGCAGGGCACATCAGGCCGGGTGGACGGTTGTGCCTCGTCTTTCTCAGCTACTCGGGGCCAAACAGGTCTGTTCACCCACTGTGCCTGTGAGGACACCGAGGCACACGCAGTTTCAACAACTTTTTCAAGGCCACACGGCTAGTAAGTTGGCCAGAATTTGACCAAGATCTGCCTTGAGAACTGACACATTCTGCCGACCCCTTCCCCCCCCCCCCCCGTGGGCCCACCTGGAGCCTGGGGGAGGCGCAGAGGAGGGGGAGAGAATCCCAGGTAGGCTCCGTGCTGTCAGCACAGAGCCCACTTCAGGGCTTGAACCCAGGAACCGCGAGATCGTGACCTGAGCTGAAGTCGGACGCTCAGCTGACTGAGCCCCCAGGTGCCCCGTGATCTGTGTCCTTTAACTCAGGGAAGGCGGCCTCCAGCATAGTTTCCTAGTTACTGCTTGGATAAATGGGGCCTATCTAGAACCTTCCACACTATGCCAAAAAACCTGCTCGACTAACTCCCCCATTTTTGCTGTCCGCTTTCCGTGGATGGCTTCCCTCCGCCTCTCGCGTGCAGCCGGTGCCCAGCACGTGAGGATGGCCCCTCACCTGTGCTGAGCTGGGCCAGTGCGGGAATGACAAGGGAGGGACATGCGTATGAATGCACACGCACATCACAGTCATGCTCTAGAACATTCTGCAGAAGGCCCTTTTCAGAGGCGCCTGGGTGGCTTAGTCAGTTAAGCGTCCGACTTTCGCTTGAGTCGTGATCTCGCGGTTCATGGGTTCGAGCCCCACGTGGGGCTCTGTGCTGACTGCCAGCTCAGAGCCTGGAGCCTGTTTCAGTCTGTGACTCCCTCTCTCTCTGACCCTCCCCTGCTCACGCTGTCTCTCTCTCTCTCTCTCGTAGAAATAAAAAAAATAATAATAATAAAAAAATAAAAATAAAAATAAAATAGGAATAACAATTAAAAAAAAAGACCCTTTTCATACTTGCAGGGGCCTGAGCACACAGTGCTGCCTGGTGCCGCCTCTGGGGCTCTCCGAGCCTCCACACCTGCTGTCCTGAGCCCTCAGGACCACAGCCTCTGGGCGACGGGGGGAGGTCGGCTCTGGCTCCGGAAACAAGCCCCACGGCCCCCACTTCAGGTACAAAGGTGCATCATCTTTGGAGGTAAGAAGCCTGGGGGGAGCGGGTGCGAGGTGGGGGCGGGGTTTCCCAGGGCCTTGCTGTGGGTCAGGAGCTGCCTGTACACACATCTCTCCAAAGTAGGTCCCGTCCGATGAAATGATCGCCTATCGGAGGTCAGCACGGGCCGGGAAGAGGGGAGCCCCGGCCGCTGACATCAGGCATCCTTGGGGGGCACTCCCTGTGCACCGATCACTGTGCCTGCCCCTGCAGGAATGCAGCCTCGCGGTGAGCCTGGGAGATCAGCTCCAGCCTCATGCCTCCCATTTTACAGATGGGAACGCCGAGGCACCATGGGGTTTGGTGACTTACCCAAGTGACACGCCTCCAGTCAGTGACGGGGCTTTTGTCTCCAGACGGTCCGGCCCTGTACAGCGTCACCTCTGTCCTGCGGAGGGGCCCACCATCCACTGTCGCTGGATGAGGACAGACAGGGAAGGAGGAGGCAACGGAGGTCCGGCCGCCCACCTGACTGCGGGGACCCGGCCCTTAATCCTCAGCGCCTCCTGGTCCCGGCCCTGAGGGGGGACTCGATGAAGGATGCCTTGGACGTTCCAAATGAAAGAGCGCAGCTGGCCCCACATGCCACTTGCCCGCTAACCCCCGCCGGGAGAGATTCCAGATGCTGACCCTGGGCTCCCCGCCCCCCCCGTCCTGCGCTTTGATCTAATGAGTCTTAATCCCCGCTGCTGACCTGGCGTCCGTCCATCTGCTTCTGTCCGGCATCCGGGCGCTTCGCAGCCTCCTTGGGATTCCTCAGCCCAAACACCTGTTCCCACTGGTGACCCCCGTTCCCCAGACCCCCGTCTTCCCACAGGGCGGCATAAACACAGCTGGAGTGAGGCTGTCACCGCCCCTCAATAAGTGTCCCCCAAACCACCCAGAAAGAGCCACGCATACTTAATTCACTGCAACGAGAACTCAGGAAGAATGCTTAATCACAGGTTAGATGACTCCCTCCAAAGAGGGAAAATAATATTAAAGTTGAGATGCTTTCTTGGGAAGGGAACCTTTCTCTCTGGAACAAAACAGCGCTCGCATCAGGGCTCCGGGCTTCAACGTCTCCGGGACTGTGGGCTTGGGAACAGCCTGATGGGGTTGGGGGAAATTACCTGCTTCCAGCGAGTTTTCCTTTATCCCAAACCACAGAAACGGATGCTGCAGGGTTTTTTCTCTTTCTTTTTTTTTTTTTTAAGCCAGACCCTCTGCGAGCTGAAGACACACAGGCGGGGCCGGATTTCACCGTTTCAGTGTCATGAGCCTTTCTTGCAGACTCTTCTGGGGAGGGGCTAGTGAAAGGTACAGCATCTTCTGGGTGAAGCAGGGGCTGGGGGTCCCTGAGCCCCAAGATGATGCCCCTCTCCAGCAGCTGGGACTCGCCTCTCCCTGCCTGTGGCCCCTGTGCCGTCTGTCGCCTACAGGAAACGAGTGCTCGAACACTCCTGAGCATCCTGCTTCTGGGGTCACATTCACCCCACTTCCAACGACCTTGCGTAAAAAACACCCCTCCGGACACTGGCTTCATTCGGAGCTGCTGCAAAATTGAAGTCTACATGAAAGGGGAAGGGCACCTGCCGGGCTGGGGGCCGGGGAGCCTTTGAAGTCTGGGAGCCAAGCGCTCTGTCACCTTGCAGGTGGCAAATGGATTTTCATTTAGAGGAAATCAAATCCCTTGAGAAAGTGCCTGAGAGAGAGGGTGGGGGGACAGGGGGCGGAGGTCTGGGCCGCTGTTCCAGACGGGGGACAGCTCCCCTCCCGGCCCCTGCTGACCCCTCTCCTTGGGCGTCCCCGGCACCTCGAGGCTGGGGGTCAGGGCGCTGGTGCAGCCCGCCCACTTCTGGTGACCCTGAGTGGGCGCACCCGGAGGGCGGGCCGGACAGGATGGGGGAAACACCCGCACCCGTGGAGCGAGAGCACATGCTGTGTGTCCTTCCCCGAGCCAGCCACCTGCGGGTCTCTTTGCCACCGTGACCTCTCAGACGCGCTCCGGGTGAGCCGGGGTCCCCGCTGCGCCCCCCCCCCCGCCCCCCAGGGCGCCCAGAGACCCCCGGCACATCCCCGGCCGCCGGCAGCTTCCCGAAGGGCCGCGAGGAGGCTGTGATCCGCCGGGGCCCGAGCGTCCGACTTGCAGGCCTGACGCTGAGCGGTCCCCACCCCTGGCTGGTCCACGCAGCCCATCTGCTCCCAGGTGCTTGGAGGAAACAGGAAGCAACTGGCAAAGCCTTCGGAGAGGGACGGGAGGGTAGGAAGCGGGCCTTGCCCGGTGCCCCCTTCTCCTGAAGCCCGGGTCTCCCTGCCCTTGTGCGGGAGCTCCGTGGGCACCGTGTGGAGGGCCCAGGCCGTGGAACGTGGCCCAGCCTGTGGGTGCCGGGCAGCCTCCCGGGTCGCCCCGCGGATGGTTCTAGTCCAGCCGGGCCCACACCCGTGGAGACGGAGTTCATCGGTGTCTTTGTGCAGCAAACACGCCCTGGGCTTGGACAGGGGTGGGGGCATCCGGTGAGCCGGCACTGCCCAGGGGCCCGGCCCGCCTCTGTCCCTGCCCCCGGAGCTGGCGCTGGGGCCCCCAGGCGCTGCCAGGGCCGGGGTGGGGCGGGGGTTCTTGTCTGCGTGGAGCCGCGCAGGAGAGCCTGGGGCCTGGACGGACACGCAGGGGTGACGACCCCCTTCAGTGGGTGGCCTCCCATGTGGGCGGCGAGCGAGACCCGACGTCCCCTTCAGAGGGCAGGGCGTGCCCCGTTTCGGCTGCTGCTGGCTCGGTCCCACGACACAGCTTTGCGCCACGTCACGCGCGGGGGTCTCTCTCCTGCCCCTCTCTTAGAGGGGGGGACAGGACGCGGGTGCGCGGGGCGTGAGCAGTGGCTGTTCGGGGTGACGGTGCCCCGCTCCCTCACGACCTCCCCAGACCCTCGAAAGTGGCCGCACTGGGAAACAGGGTCTTTGCAGAGTCATTAGTTGGGTTAAGAAGTCATCCTGGAGGAGGAGGACCCAACGGCGCCCAGAGAGTAAGGCTTCGTGACCACGGGGGCGGACACCCGGCCGAGCACCTACAGCAGGGGCCACGGAGGCCCGCAGGCCACCCCGGGGGCCCGAAGAGGCCGGGGCCCCCCTGCAGGTTCCGGAGGGGCAGGCCGGTCCCACGCCTCCGTCCATGCCTCCGTCTGCGGCTTCAGGCCTCCAGGCTGGGGGAGGGGCCACTTCTGCCCAAGCCTCCGTCTGTGGGACGGCGGCGTTCTGCGGACCCCGCAGGAGGAGGGGGCGGGGCAGGCCGGGACCCTGGAGTCCCCCTCCCGCTGCGAGGCCACTGCCGGGTTCCTGACGCCCGCGCGCCCTCGCCGCGCGCCCTCCCCGTGCGCCCTGGCCTGTGCGCCCTCGCCGTGCGCCCTCCCCGAGCGCCCTGGCCAGGGTGCCTGCGGTCCCCCCGCGGGGCCGGGGTGTGCTGTGCCCTGAGGGTGCCAGGGCCTCCCTCCGCCGTTTCCTTCCGCCTGGTCCCAGCCCCCACCCAAGAACATCCCCCTGGCCTGCTGCGTGTTCTGGAAGCTTCCGTGTGGGCTGGGGTGTCGTGAAGTCCGAGGGAGGGGATGAGAGGCAGGCCTGGAAAGGAGCCGCTCCTGACACTCGCAGGCCCCGGGGGTGGCCGCGGGGGGAGCACGCGCGAGGCGGCAGGGGCGGGGGAGCTGGGGGCTCCCCTGGAAGGCGGGCAGGGCAAACAGCTCAGGACTGGCTCGTCTGAGAATTCCAGCGGGTTCCGAGCCCTGGGGTGGCTCCGGGTTGCCCGGCACGCGGTCCTGGGGCGATGAGAGCAGGAGAATGTGGCCTCGGGGTTCACAGGCCGGACAAGGGCGGCGGCGGGGACCGTCTCGCTGCGCACGCGCGCCTCCCACGCTGCTGTGTCTGGACAAGCCCCGCGCGGAGCGCGGACGACCCGGATTGTGCCACACCTGTGTCACCGGCTGCGCGGGTGTGCCTGCCTCCCCCGAGGGAGGGGCCCCGGGGGGCGGGGGGGGGGGGCCCCGAGGTCGGGAGGAGGGAACGCAGGGCGGAGGCCGGACGTGTGAGCCCTGGCGGCGCTCGCGCTCGGTGTGCAAGGCTGTGCCTGCAGGAGAGGCCGAGCTGCCCGGGGCGCTGCGAGCCAGCAGCTCACCGGCCACGGGGCCCCTGCACCGCCCGCACCCGACGCCATGACGCTGCTGCGCATCTGCCGCTGCTCGGCCGGCCCTCCCTCGCGCTCTGCAGGTGTTTGCTGAGAGCAGGAAAGAGCTGGGGCCCTTGACCTTGAAGGGGGAACGCAGCTTTGCAACGTGCCAGGCTCGCTTCTGGGGGGCACGGGGTCGGTGCACATCTGCCTGGAAATCCGTGGATGAAAATAGCTGCTGTCCCCGCAGCCACAGCACAGCCTCCAGGCCAGGAGGAGAGGGCCGCCCCCCAGGTCCCTCCGTGGCCCAGCTGCCGTGGGAGGGGAGGGGGCAGGGGGTGCAGAGTGGTGCCCCTCCCACGCCAGCCCCCGACCCCTCCCCATCTTCCTTCGCCTCCAGTTGACCACTTGCCTGCGCCCCTTCCTCCCTCCCTTTTGGAAGGCGGGAGCTGGGAGCAGAGGTAAGTGGGGCAGAGTGTGGCCCTTCTTTGCTGTTTGTGCACCAGGGCCCGGGGCGTCTTTATAATATGATGGGGACTGTCACTCAGAGCCAGTCTACACTGGCGACATGCCTCCTGGGAGTACAGGGCGGAACTTCCCGCCTGGTCCGAACCTCGGCGTCAGTGTTTCCCAAATGATGTTCCTGGGAATGTTAGTGTCTCTAGGCGTTGATATCCTGTGCCGTGCGGACTGGAGGGGGGTTCCGTGAAGAAACTGTCAGGCACACCACCATCAGGAGCCTTCTCCCTCTAATATGCTTCACGTAAGCATATTAAAGGCTCTGACAAGTCCTGAAATAATAAACCTGTATGGATTCATTTAACCGGGCATTTCCCCTGGAACCTTCCCTGTGTGGCTCCTACCAGAACTAGCTCTGGAGCACTTGGGAGCATCGAGGGGGGATGGGCTGGGAGCAAATCAACAGTGACCTAATAACCAAACAGGCTTTGCCCGCTGACAGGTTTGAAAGTGGTTATCTGGGCCAGCTCCTGGGGAAGAGGAGACAGTTTGTCTGCAGTGTCTTTGGCCCCCTTCTCGTCCGCGTCTTCCCTGTCAGCGGCCCCTGTCCCGACCTGCTCACATGCCCTGTGTGCCGATTCTGCCCTTGTTTTCTGTCCTTAAAATTTTCTTCCATGACTGCAATAGAAAGCTTGTTTATACTAATGTGCGAATGGCTACCCAGCTGACATCACTTAAATTCGGTGTGGGCAGGAAGCTTTGTGTGCGCTGCCTACATGCTTGGGGCGTTTGCCTTCCGGCTGAGGACCATCCTCCTATTTGCTTCAAGTTGAAGGTGTCCTCTCTCATTATAGAATCTCAAAGACTGCAAGTGGCTTAGAGTTGGTATCTATTTTCGGAAGTATTCATTCGTTCAACAAGTATTAATTGCACTGTTACAAGGAGACCTGGTCCTATTCTAGATGCAGAAACTACACTGGGCAAGAGGGATAAGGCCCCTGGGGCTTAGCTTCTGGCGGGAGAGACAGAGA
The DNA here is from genome assembly GCF_003009895.1 of Hyaena hyaena. Taxonomy (NCBI): domain Eukaryota; kingdom Metazoa; phylum Chordata; class Mammalia; order Carnivora; family Hyaenidae; genus Hyaena; species Hyaena hyaena. Next base: position 3,655,268 of record NW_024080682.1, on the reverse strand, counting down.
AAGCCAAGGTAAAGAGGTGAAGTACATTTCATTTTAAGAGTCACTCGAGGGGCGCCTGGGTGGCTTAGTCGGTTAAGCGTCCGACTTTCACTTAGGTCATGATCTCGCGGTTTGTGGGTTCGAGCCCCTCTTCGGGCTCTGTGCTGACTGCCATCTCTGAGCCTGGAGCCTTTTTCAGAGTCTGTGTCTCCCTCTCTCTCTGACCCTCCCCTGCTCACACTGTCTCTCTCTCTCTCCTAGAAATAAATAAAACATTAAAAAAGAAAAGAGTCACTGGAGGCTAAGTCAGGGGTGATGGAGACTGTCCCTGGGAGCCAATCTACTCCGTCAAGGAACTGGCGGCTGCCAGAGTGTGATCGCTGAGCCAGGACATTAGAGATGCTTAGATGCAGGCGGGCCAGCACGGTCTACAAAGGGCCCGATGATAAACAGTGAATGTGGCTTTGAGGCCATGCAGGGTCTCTGCTTGCATGTTTTCACATTTTCTTTGTTTTTTGAAATGCTTCCGAGCCGGGAGACCCACGGGTCACCTTTGGTCCAGATCCCTGCTTCCGTGATGGAGTTTTGCCCACCGGAGGGCACGGCTTTTAGAGAAAAGTTCTGGGCTCCTTCAAAGCAAAACAAAGTAAAAATATAACAAGCGTCGGTGTAAGTCTGGGGTTCGGAGGAGGCGTGTGCCTGAGGGCGCGGCGCTCTCCGGTCTGGGTCCGCGCGGGGCCAGCCTCTGGTGCCTGGGCGTCGGGTCGAACACCAGCTGCGACGGTATTTTGTGGCTGTGATTAACATTTAGTCAGTAGACTCTGAGGAAGGAGACTGCCCTCCAGAACACGGGTGGGCCTTATCCAATCAGTTGAAGGCCTTAAGAGCAAAGACTGGGCTTTCCTGAAGAAGAGGGAGCTGGGCCTCAGGACCAAAATGCTCCTCCTGCCGGAGTTTCCGAGCCTGCTGCCTTTCAGCACTTGGCCTCAAGATGGCGACACCAAATCTCGCCTGAACTTCCAGCCCCACAGTCGAGTGAGCCAATCTCTTAGGTAAATGCCCCTCCCTCTGCCCCCCTCCCCCCTCCTCGCACACCCTCTTGGCTCTGTCTGGAGAACCCAGAGGCAGCAGTTAGAAGACAGGTATTAATCCGAACGACCTCTTGGTGAATCGCCCTTGAGCCTCCCCGGGGGCGGCTGCAAATGACCTGTGGCATCTCTGGCCGCCCCTTTCTCTGGAAGGACCTGGGGCCAGGCAGCTGCCGGGCCCTGAGTGGCGGATGCATGGACCTCTGTTGGAAATCAACAGCCACCGTGAGCACGTGCCCCTCTGTCCCTCTCTTGCCCCCTGTCCCTCAGGGCCACCCATGGCCACCTGCTGCTCGGGGTCACGTGTCTCAGGTGTCGGGAGGAGGGGCCGGGGGCCGGGACTGCTGCGCGCCCGCCTCCAAGCTCCCCTCCCTTCCCCGGGCTGTTCTCGTGCTCGGACCCCATCCCTCGGTGTGTGGGGGCCCCGAAGGCTTGCCCTTCCCGAGCCCCAGGTTCAAGTGCACATAGGCCTTAGCTTTTCTTGTCTCAGCTGGGTCTCGCGCTGTAGGGATCAACAGCAAGAAGGGCTACGGAGGCTCTTGCTCAGTGTGGGAGCCAGTTCGCTCTCCCTCCGGCCGCGGGAAGAGTTCCCGGCCTCCTCTGCATTAGGCGAGGTCGGGGAGCCGGCACAGCGGGGAGTGAGTGGAAGGGGGCTGCCTCCTTCCATGCCCCCGTGGCTGGTGGTGCACCACCCGCCCTAGGACGCGGGTGACCGCTGGACACGGGAGGCGCCGGGCCCCGGGCAGCCTTGGGGCGCAGATCCGCCTCGACGCCGACTTGAGAGACACGTGTGTCTTCACCGGGACGGCCTCCATCCTGGAACCCGGCCTGAGTCGGCATCCTCGCGGCCCGGGCACCTGTTCACACCTGGTGGGGAGGGTGTGACATGGGATACGGAGCGTGGACATTTGCAGGGGAGGGTGATGCTGTTGGGGGAGCCCCGTCAGGCAACGGTGGGTTGATGGGGTGCCTCTCCCGGGGGGGTCCACGCTCCCACCACCCATCTTCGCCTCCGTGACTCTGTGGCCACGGGGGGGGGGGCGCTAACAGGGGCATCAGGGGCCCCCGGGGACAGGAGAGACAGCGCCGGGGCCCCACACGGGGCCGCAGACCGGGAGCTAACGATCCCTCGGGATTCCCGCCCTTCTGTATCACCGGCCTCCCCGGAGGCAGCACCTGCTCAGAGGAAGCATCTGCGTGCGCGTGCGCCTGCGCTCCGGCTGGGCCTTCCTAAGCCACAGGGGAGGGTGGTTAGCGCAGCCGGAAAACGGTTCCGTGGAACCCGCACGCGAAAACCCAGCCCTTCTCGAGCCCGGGGTTGCCTTGCTCCTGGGTCAGACGGTGTTAGTTTCCGTAAACGGAGCCGAGACGGGCGGCTGGGGTGGGGGTCCTCCGGCCGGGGAGGGACAGGAGTCGTTGGCCACATGGGAGCCGCTGCGGTTGGCTCTCCGCACGGCGCACGGCGCGAGCGCCTCGTGGAATTATTATATTCAGGGAATGAATTTTAAAAATTCATGCTTCCCCATGTTCTTCTCTTCATCACATGGTTCTTTAAAAATATCATCCTCAAAAGGCGATCTTAAATATTTAACAGGATCATTCTTGATTCAAATCTAATAAAAGGTGGGGGTTGCCTTCCACATAAAATACACGCCTCCCTCCCAAGGTGGGGGGGGATGTGTTCACGTGCTCCAGGGGGTCATCGTCCTGCTCGAGGTCTCAGCCCCGCGCCTCTGCTTCCGTCCCGCAAACCCAGGACACCTGCTGCATCCGGGCACCCGGGAGGCCCACACCCGGCTCCCAGGACGGGGATCCAGTCCCTGGGGCCCCACAGTTCTGATCCCGACGCCCCGTGAGCAGCTAGTGGGACCACGCCTGCCGAACGGCTTGGCTAGCACAGCGACGTGGCCGTGGTGGCCAGTCCGGGGCTGAGCGAGCGCCTCGCCAGCCAAGCAGAAACCCAGCAGGGGCGTCCTGGGGGCCGGACATGCTGCCGGGCTCCCGGTCACTTCCAGAAGGTGGGGGCTCGTTACACCCGGACCTCATCTGCTGAGGAAACCCCCCGGGTGTAGACAGAACCCGCATTTGAGTGTTGAGAAAGCACTATTTTAGGTGATATTCCGTGATGCCTTGCCCAGCGAGTGAAATGCATTCATGCTTTGGGGGTGGCGTGTGTCTGCTGCCTTCGTCGCTTTTTAAATTGTTAGAGGCATGGGAATGACCGGTAGCTCAGACGCTTTAAACCAGCCCCTCCCAGGGCCCAGGAGGGTCCTCGCAGCCTAAAACGTGGAATACGAATTAAATGATAATTGCGCACCTGCTCGGGTCTGTAGTCCGACTGCTGTAACGGAGGAACAAAGATGGCCTTGCTTTCTGCTGTGTTGGAAGCTCTCATCGCAGTTGTTCAGGTTATGAATGCAAAGCGGCCCCCCCCCCCCGGAGATCGCTTCCCTCTGCCCCCGGGGCTGCTGTGGGCAGACAGTGCGGGGTCCCAGCCGGGAGCCTCCTTCTTGGAGGTTGGACGGGCTCCCCGCTCCCCGTCAAAGGCCCCTCTGTGGTGCAGGGTGAGGACGTGCCATGCTCGACGGGGTCTGGCCTGCACGGGGAGCCCCCCGCCCCGGTCACGTCTGGTCCATGCAGCGGGCAGACCGCACAGGCTGAAGATGACGTCCTGTAAACAGCCTGGCCCCGAGGGTTTGTGTGTCACCGCGCTGGCCCCCGTGTGCTCACACGGCCCCGCGGGGCTGCGAGGGAGGCTGGGAAGTGAGGTCTTCCGTGGGTGTCCTGGGTGCAGCCTGGGTGTTCTGGAAGGTTCCGGCCGACCCCAGGGCTGGCGTCAGGATGTAGGAGGGAGAGCACTTCCCTTCCGCTCTGGGGTGCGGGGGCGAGGTCACCGCCACGGGCCGTCCCCGGGGCTCCTGGCCACCCCACCTGCGTCCCAGGCGCCGGGCCTCCCCCCGAGGGGCGTGGTCCCTGGGCTTGTGGGAGAGAACACCCCCCCCCCCATGCCTGTCGGTGTCCACACTCGCCTCTTACAGGACACCAGACGCTCTGGATTAGGGCCACCCTGCTCCCGGGGCCTTGTCTTAACCTTCCAAGGAAGGTCACATCCGGAGGCACCGGGGGTTAGGAGTCCAACGTGCTTTCTTGGGGACACAACTCAACCCCCAGGAAGGGTTATGTCCAAGTTGGGGGGAGCTGGGGAGAGGCGAGCTGGAGGGGAGTCCCCGGGCGGTTTGTGCTGCGAGCGTTTGTCTCTGAACAGGGTGAGGACAACACGCGCCGTGTTATTCTATTTTTCCTTTGTGTGAGACGAGCAAACCCACAGCCACAGAACAGGAGAGAAATGACACCAGAGGGCCATCGAGGGGTGTCTCGGGGGGGCGCGGGGCGCGGGGCAGCCCGGGCTGGGGGCGGGGCTCCCGGAGGAAAGGCAACCAGTGCTGGGGGGTGTTTATGGTCGTCAGGCACCTCGGAGGCGAATGAGCCTGCGGAAGCTGATTTAGAGGGTGAAGGCCGTCGTGGACGTCAGGGAAAGTAAACATTTGCACCAGGGGCACCTGAGGGGCTCAGTCGTTTAAGCGTCCGACTCAGGTCGTCATCTCACAGCTCATGAGTTCGAGCCCCGCATCGGGCTCTGCGCTGACCCTGCAGAGCCCACTCGGGATCCTCTCTCTCTCCCTCTATCTGCCCCCTCCCCTGCTTTCTCTCTCTCTGTGTCTCTCAAAATAAATAAAAACAGGGGCGCCTGGGTGGCTTAGTCGGTTAAGCGTCCGACTTTCGCTCAGGTCATGATCTCGCGGTTCGTGGGTTTGAGCCCCGCGTCGGGCTCTGTGCTGACTGCCAGCTCGGAGCCTGGAGCCTGTTTCAGTCTGTGACTCCCTCTCTCTCTGACCCTCCCCTGCTCACGCTGTCTCTCTCTCTCTCTCCTAGAAATAAATATATTAAAAAAAATAAAAAATAAATAAATAAATAAAAACAAACTTTAAAAAATTGCACCAGAAAACAAACATCGTACCACATAAGGGAAGGAGCTATGAACAGTATTAACAAACCATATACTATTGTAAGTGTCCAGTATCAGTGTGTGGGGGGATGTGGGAGAGGCTTAAACCACTGATCTCCATAGGAGGAACCAACCGGATAGCTATTCACGGTATTTATCCACATGAGGAAGGTTCTAGAAACAATAGCAAGAAGAGATGTGAAATGGCTACCCCAGTGCAGAAATTCCAAGTGGCTGGGAGTGGGGCAGAGGGCTGCTATTCTGTTACAAGCTGCCCAATGTGCCTTTTTTTTTTTTTAAGGTTTATTCATTTTTGAGAGAGAGAGAGAGAGAGAGAGACAGCACGAGCAGGGGAGGGGCAGAGAGAGAGGGAGACACAGAATCCGAAGCAGCTCCAGGCTCTGAGCTGTCAGCACAGAGCCCGACGCAGGGCTCGGACTCATGAGCGGTGAGATCGTGACCTGAGCCGAAGTTTCACCCGACTGAGCCCCCCGGGACCCCCCTGTGACATCTTTAAAACGGTGTATGTGTCAGAATGTGGTGCCAGTGGGTGACAGGCGGTGCGGGAGCCCCAAGGACACAGACACGGAGGGTTGGACGGTCCCAGCCTCACATGAGGGTTGGTCGGGCCAATTCATTCCTCCTGGGGGGGCGGGGCTGTCAGGCTCTGTGGGAGCCTGTGCCTCCTGATGTCGGCAGCGTGTCCTGGGGAGGGGGGGACAGCCGTGAGCAGCTGTCCGGGGCGCCTGAGATCCCCGCAGGCCCCGTGCCCACATTCCAGACCCCAGCTGGACGCCTGGCTCAGCCGGCAGCGTGGTCCCCGGGGGGGGGGGGGGGTCTTGGGGAAGGAGACGGGGTCGCTGGTCTGTGGGGCTGGAAAGGGAGATGCCCTGAGGGACACCCCCAGATCCTCTCTCCCTTCTTCTGCGTCTCAGTTCTGGTCTTGATGCGGCCACAGACCGCTGGGGACTCTGGGCCCGGCCTCTGGCCACGAGCCCACTCTGGACCCTGCGGTGGGCGCCTGGAGCAGCTGGTACCTGGGTACACCTGCAGCAAGGGACGCGGCGACAGCAGGGCCTGGTGACGGGACTTGCAGGGCCTCGGCGCCCTCTGTGCCGGGGGAGGGGGCTGCCCTCCAGGTCGCTCGTTCCTTCCTCGGAGCCCTGTCTTCCCAGCACGTCTGTGTGTGACCCCGTCACGGTGGAAGCCGCCCTCCTGAGTGGGGCCCGGGGGGCGCCGGCAGCCCCCGCAGCCCGCAGGTCTGTCCTGGGCCGCTAAGGGCAAAGCTGTGGGTGACAAGCCAGCTTCGTGCCTGGGGGGCAGAGCGGGGGTCCTCACGCCGGCCGGGCGCCGAGGGCCGCCTCCCAATGTCCGCGTGGGGACAGACGTGCCAGCCTCTTCTCTGTGCTTCCCCCACCGGCCTGATTTCCAGCTGTCGCTCGCCGTGAATGAGCAGGGAAAAAAAAGTGTATTTCTCTTCATTAATGTGTCTGCTACCAAAGCGACTCATTTGCAAACCCACCTTGGCAGAGGCTGCAGCATCTGCTTCCCTTCCGCCGGGCCCGGGGGCAGAGGCTCTTACCTCGCTGGCCTCGCGGGTCCTGCCTGAGCGTCCCCGCCCCGGCCCCGGCCGGGACACAGCCAGGGCAGCCGGGCACGGCCGGAGACGCAGGCCACACGGCTGGGCTCGGCAGCAGAGACGGAGGCGGGTGTGCCGCCTGGCCGGCCGGCTGCCCCTCCCCGCGGACCTGCGCGGATGGTGCCCACCGCCCCGAACCGATCCGCCGGGGGTCGAATCCATTTCCCCCCTGGGGTCCCCCATTTCTTCCCTGCGGTCCCCAGCAGTCGTGAAAGCACCAGCCAGCTGCAAGGGGCCCGGGGTGGGGTCTGCGGGACCCGGTGGCTTTTCTCCTGCGTCAGGAATTCGACTTCCCGGTGGTTGACGATTTGGCCGCGGACCCGGCACCCTTCCCAAACTGTCATCTTCAGCGACCTGGCCCCAGGTCCCAGGCCGCCGTGACCTCCGCGAACAGCGGTCGGAGGCTCTGCCGCTGTGTCCGCTTAGGAAGAGAAGCGTCGTCTGAGCAAAACTGCCCCCGGGGGTTGCCCGCTGGAACACACCCCCGACCCCTTGGCCGCCAGGGGGCGCGCGCGGCGGAGGACGCAGGTGCCGCGGTGGCCACCAGGGGGCGCGGGCGCCCCTTGGAGACCGTGAGACGAAGGGCCTCCCCCCGCCCTCCCCAGCCGCAGGGAGCACGTGTCTGTGGCAGGTGTGGCCCGGGCCACGGCGGTCGTTCCAGAAGGTGGGGGATGGGAGAGGCGAGCGCCTGGGCACCGAAGCCGCCCTGTTCCGGGGACGCCCCCTCGCACGGACGGCTGGCGACCGCGGGAACATCCCAGGACCAGGGTGGGGCGCTTCCCCGAGGGGTCCCCAGGGGAGTGAGGAGCGGGTTCCGGAAGGCTGTGCTGGGGTCCCCGGGGTGGGTCCTGACTCGTCCCAGAGGCAGCGGGAAGGGCCCGGGGAGGGGGCGGGGGGACCCCCGGGAACACTGGTCTGAGGAGTCTTCGGCCCAGCAGGGCGGCTCCCCGTCCCCGGGTGCCCGGGCTCAGGCTGGGGTCCGGGTCCGGGTCCGGGTCCGGGTCGGGCGGGACCAGGGCGCCGTCTGTGGGGCGGGGCTGGAGGGGGGGCGTTGCCGGCGTCTAGTGGGGGAGGGGCCCCGCCCCCCGCCCCCGCCCCTCCCCCGGGGCTGTAGGGGCGCCCGCGGGAGCCCCGTGGGACCCCCGGCCGCGGTGGGCCGAGGCTCAGCCACCAGCCCCCCCGGGAGTTTCCGTCAGGTCGGGCGGACGCCGGCGTCCCGGGGGTGGGGGCGGGGGCGCCTGGCTCTCCTCCGGGGCGGCGGGGGGCCGCGGGGCGTGGGCCCAGGTCGGGGCCCCGGAGCCCTCAGGCGGAGCGCGACGCGGCCGCTGGGTCCCAGGCCCCCGGCCCGGGTCCCGGTCCTCCCTCCCACGCCCAGCACAACGGCCGAAGCGGCGGGCGCGTCGACCCTGGCTCCGCGCTCGGCTGTGCCTGGACTCGGAGGCTGCGTGGCCCTCCAGCCGGGTGTTGTCTTCGCAGCCGACGCTCCATCCTTGCGCCGGAGCAGCGTCCTGCAGGGGGCGGGGACAGGCCCAGGCAGCTCCTCGCCCCCGACTGTCCATTCCGGGTCACCCTCCCCAGCTGGCCCTCGTGAAGAAGACTCGGGGGCCCAGAGAGCCTGTGGGGGCAGGTGCCGCTCGGCGGGCCGCTGACCTGCAGCCGGGGCTCGCGGGGAAGGACGAGGCCTAACTCCCCGTACACAGTCAGGCCCTGCCCCTGAGAAAATGGTAACAGTTAACACACAAAAACCTTAGGGGCGCCTGGGGGGCTCAGTCGGTTGGGAGTCCGACTTCAGCTCAGGTCATGATCTCACGGGTCGTGGGTTCAAGCCCCGTGTCGGGCTCTGTGCTGACAGCTCACAGCCTGGAGCCTGTTTCAGCTCCTGTGTCTCCCTCTCTCTCTCTGACCCTCCCCTGCTTGCGCTCTGTCTCTCTCTCAGTCTCTCAAAAATAAATAAACGTCGGGGCGCCTGGGTGGCTTAGTCGGCTAAGTGTCCGACTCTAGCTTTCGGCTGGGGTCATGAACTCATGATTCATGAGTTCAAGCCCCACGTGGAGGTCTGCACTGACAGTGTGGAGCCCATTTGGGCTTCTCTCTCTCTCTCTCTCTCCCTCCCTCTTCCCCTCCCCAGCTCACTCTCTCTCTCTCAAAGTAAATACACTTAAAAAAAAAATAAATCAAGGTTAAAAAAATAAAAAAAAACCCAACCAAACAAAAAGCCCGAAAAAGCTTGTAGAAAACTCACGAGAGAAACACAAAGGGTTAATAACTACACTAAAAGCCGCCTGGTCTTACTAGAGATCAGAGAAAAGCAGCATAAAAATGAGAAGGCACTTTCCCCTGCAGACCGGCAAACATGTGAAGGCCCGGGTGTGAGACTCTGGGGCGTGACAGTAGCAGGCAGCACATAACTGAAGGGACTCTCGGCTTCTGTCAGAAGGTTAGGTACACGTGCGCCATAAATCCCAGTGTTTCACTTTTAGAACTCTGGCCATAGAAGTACTCAGTCAAGGTCACACGGACAATCAGACAAGTGTGGCTGCCTGACGGTTGGTGATGATGGTGAAAGTTGGCGATGACCTTATACTCTCCAGAGGGGGAAACTTACATAGCTTAAAATATATTCTTTTTTTTAAAGATTAAAAAAAATGTTTATTTCTAAGAGACAGAGAGAGCAGGGGAGGGGCAGAGAGAGCGCAGAGCCCAATGCAGGGCTCGAACTCACGAACCGTGAGACCGTAACTGAGCTGAAGTCAGACACTGAACTCACTGAGCCATCCAGGTGCCCCAAGATTTTATTTTTTTAAGTAATCTGCACACCCAACATGGGGCTCGAACTCACAAACCCAAGGTCAAGAATTGCATGATCTACCAACTGAGCCAGCTGGGTGCCCCTAGCTTAAAATCTTTTCTTCTTCTTTTTTTTAATGTTTATTTATTTTTGAGACAGAGAGAGACAGAGAGTGGGGGAGGGGCAAAGAGAGAGAGAGAGGAAGAGAGAGGACCTGAAACAGGCTCCTGGCTCAGAGCTATCAGCACAGAGCCCGACGTGGGCCTCGAACTCATAAACTGCGAGATCATGACCTGCGCTGAAGGTGGATGCTTAACTGACTGAGCCACCCAGGCGCCCCAATAGCTTAAAATCTTTTCTATAAAAGTATGTGTGGCTATTAAAAAGAGAGAGACTGCTCTAAGGGGAATGCAGTAAATCGTCTGCGTCAGACATGATTCACGTACCCCGGTCCACCTCGCCTTCTCTCAGATCCCTTACCTGGCCTCTGAAATGGCCAGGGGGCCCCCACTGCCTCAGGCTGGCCAGCCACGCATTGAGTCTCTGGTTCCCATTACCCTTTCTGGGCTCAGATGAAGCACCAAGTCCCAGGACATGGGACCTGATTCCTGACCAGCTGACAAAGTGTCTAAGTGACGCAGCGCAGAGCCGAGGGTATGGCTGCAAACTGCAACTGATGGAGGGGGCAGCTGCCCGCCGGGTTTCTGCTCTGTGCCCCCTCCATGCCCGCTTGCCAGGTACGGCTTTTCCAAGCCACCTGCCCAGCGATCCCCCGCATGGCTGGAAGCCCAGGGTTCCTCTCCGCGGCCTGTGACGAGGCCTTGGCCGACCTGGGCGGCTCAGTCATTTCTCCTGGCTCCTGCACCCGCCTCTGGCTCTTCCTGTCGCACAGGGATTACACCTCCGGGGGCCTGTTAGCACTTAGGCCTCTCCTTGGGCTTTGTTTTCCAGGGAGCACGACCTAGGCCAGCTTCTCAGTGATGTGTGTTTGTTTATTTTTAAAGCTTATTTACTTATGGGGGGGAGGGGTCAGAGACAGGGAGAGAGAGGGTCCCAAGCAGGCTCCACGCGGTCAGCACGGGGTTCGATCTCACGAGCTGTGAGATCATGACCTGAGCCGAAATCAACAGTGGATGCTTAACCGACTGAACCACCCAGGCGCCCCTTTTTGATTTTTGTTTGTTTGTTTTGAGAGAGAGAGAGCATAAGTGTGGGAGGAGCAGAGAGAGAAGCGGGCAGAGGATCTGAAGCAGGCTCTGCACTGACAGGCTGACAGCAACGAGCCCAATACGGGGCTTGAACTCACGAACTGTGATATATGACCTGAGCCGACGTCAGACGTTCAACCGACTGAGCCACCAAGGCGGCCCCACAGTAAGTGCTTACTTCTGCCATCCTGCTCAAGACTGCAACCCACCTTCCCAGCCTCACTCCTAATTCTCTTTCCTTTGTGTTGACGTCTTCCCCCAGCACTTGCCGTCTTCTAGCACACTACACCACTTGGTTGTTTATCCGTCTAAGGTTCCATGGCTGGAACCTCGCCTGGAAAAGATGCTTGAAAAAGGTGGGATCTTTGTTTTGCTCACCAATATATTTCAGGTACCTAGAATAGTTCCTGGGACATGGAAGGCACTTAAAAACACCCGATGGATGGATGGATGAATGATTTGTGTAATTGATATCAAAATACATTCCTGATACATCATTGGTTAAAAAGCATAGTTTTCAACATCCCGTGTTCGGGGGTTGGCAGATGTAAGTAGTCAATGCGCCTAAGTGGTCTGCAAGCTCCACCCAATCTCTATCAAAATCCCAATGGCATTTTGGGCAGAAATGGAAAAAAGTCATCCTGAAATCCCAGTGGAATCTCAAGGGACCCCAAACAGGGAAAGTAATTTGGAAAGAGGGAAGAACAGTGTTGGAGGATCCACACTCCCTGATTTCTGACATATTATAAGGCTACGGTAATCCAAACAGCGTGGCACGGCAAGAAGACGGACGCATGGATCAACGGAACAGAAGAGTCGGGAGATAAACCCCTGTGTATGGGGTCAAAGGATCTTCATCGTAGGTACCAAACCACTCAGTGGGGAAAGGACAGTCTCTTCCGTGCTGGGAAAACAGGACATCCACATGCGAAAGAATGAAGTGGGACCATTATCTTATGTCATATACAAGAATTCACTTAAAGTGGATTAAAGACCTAAATGTAAGACCCCAACTAAAAAACTCCTGGAAAAAAAAAACACAGCGGAAAAGCTTCACATCATTGAGCTTGGCAGTGATCTCTTGGATATGACACTAAAAACACAGGCAACAAAAGCAAACGTAGACAAAAAAGACGACATCAAACTCAAATACGTTTGATTAGGAGAAAACACAATCAACAGAGTGGAAAGGCAACCTCAAAATGGGAGAAAATATTTACAAGTTATATATCTCATAAGGGGATAACACTCAGAATATACAGAGAACTTCAACCATTCAACAGCAAAAATGAACCCAGTTAAAAGGCGGGCAAAGAAATGGAGTCACATGTTTCTGAAGATGGTATACAAATGGCCAATATGCATTAGCGTCACTAAAGTCAGAGAAACACACATCAGAACCACAGTGAAATATTCCTTCACATCTGCTTAGGATGGCTTCTATCAAAATAACACAGAAAATAACAAGTGTTGGTAAGGGTATGAGAAGTTGGGACCCTGTGCGCTGTTGTAAAATGGCGGGAAACAGTGTGGAGGCGCCTCGCAAAAACTTAAAAAAGAACTACCGTATGATCCAGAAATCCTCCTTCTGGGCATAACTCAGAAGAATTGAGAGCAGGGGCTCAGTGTGGTCTTTACACACCGCGCACTCATAGCCAAATCATTCTTGACTGCCAAGCGTTGGAAGCAACCCAGACGTCCGTCAATGGCCGCTTATCGAATGGATAAACAAACTGTGGTCTATTCAGGCAGTGGAATGTTACTCGGCCTTCAAAAGGAAGGACATTCTGACACTTGCTACAGTGCGGATGGTCCTCCAGGTAATTATGCTGAGTGAAATACACCAGTCGCAAAAGGACATGTGCAAGTCCCCTTATATGAGTTAACCTGGAGCCGTCAGATTTAAGACACAAAATAGGACGGCAGGCGCCAGAGGCTGGAGGGGCGGGACGGGAGCTGGTGTTTAATGGGGACAGAGCTACAGACACCCCACTCTGTGTATTATTCTTCCAATTTGTGTGTATCAGAAAAGGCCGGGAAGTACACACACCACATTGTATTTACTCCTGGAACTGAAAGTGGGAGGAGAGAATTCTAATTTTCATTTATCCAGTTCTACACTATTTGGCATTTTCAGAAGGAAAGGATATTACAGTTTTTTAAGCCAGAAAAAATAACGTTTAATATTTATAAAGTTAAAGGGATAGTTGGGGAGACAGGGGATAGTGGTTAGCTAACTAGTTAAGGATAAATGCCTGCTCATGAATGCGGGATCTCTGTCCATTTCTCCGTCATAAGAAGGACTATTATTTTTACTTCTTCAGGTAAAATTTGTTACTTCTACTTTGGTGCACTTATGCTTTGGGATTGTAATTCTAGAAATCAGAAGTAGGGTCCTGTAAAGTCGGCTATAGAGTTCTCCTGGTGGGATCCTCTATCGAAGGCCAGAGTGGCCAGGCAGAGCAGAGATCATGAAAGTAGTGAAGAGATGATGGTGATGATGGTGATGATGATGGTGACGGTGGTGATGGTGATTGTAGGTAACATTTATTTAGCTCATACTCTTGCCGGCCTATAACAACTCCATGAGACAGGTACTGTTATTGTGCCCATTTTGCAGATAAGGAGAGTGGGACACCGAAAATTCATCAGCCAAGTGCGTGTAGCCAGGAAGGGGTGGGGCCCTGGACTTGAACCCGGTCTTGGAGCCAGTACCCTGGTCTGCCTTTCCTCATCCGCACTGCAGGGGAGGGCAGAGGCCAGCCGGGCACAGCAGAGCGAAGCCTGCGGCACAGGGCGGCCCTCAGAGGAGAAGACCTCCTGGGTTTGTGCCACGGGCTGGGCTCGGGCTCAGGGCACCAAGAAGCCCTGGAAGGAGGAGGGTGGTGGGAAGGACCCGAGCCTCCCCGAAGTCACGTTTCTGCCATTGTTAAGGTCACGGTCAGAGCTCCAGCTCCCGGGGTGGGGGACACGGCCAGGGAGAGGGGCAGGGCTCTGTGCCAGGAGGGCACAGGCTGCTTGGGGGAAGCCCGGTGATGTGAATTAGGGCAGGCAGTGTGCACAACGGAGCCCAACACCGTCGCCCACACCCCACTGTCCTTACGACAGAGTGCCCAGTGCAGGGGGGAGGGCGACGGGCGTCCAGGGGACAGCAGTCCCTGCTTGCTCGGCCACACTGGCGGCGGCAGCGCCCGGCCCAGACGGCAGCCCTGGGGCGCACCAGCCGGAGGAAGAGCTTGGGCCTCTGGGGCTGCTTGGGCTGGACAGAGGAGCTGGGGGAGGCTCCGACGACACAACGGGGTCGGTGTCCCCTCGGGCTCTCAGCTCGTCACTCGTGAAGCGGAGGTGGGGGAGGGGTGGATGGGGATGTTCCTAAGCCATTCCCAGTAACAGAAGAGAACTCCAGCCAGGTATTCCCACGGGAAGGACGGGGATCTGGCCGCCAAGCCGGGGCTGAGCCCGGGGTGAGGTCCCCCGGGGGCGGGGTGAGGGGAGAGGGGCCTGGGCCTGAGCTTCCGCTGTTTTGTGTTCTTGCGTCCACTGTCCTGAGGGCCAGCTGCGGAGAGGGGCCTGGCGGATCTCAGCAGGCGAGCCTGACACTGGGCGCTGACATTCTACCTGGTTAGTGCGAACTCTCATCTGAGCCCCTTATGTCCACACAGGCCAGCAGACTCTTCCTTGATGGCCACGTAGGGCCTTTCAGAGTCTGGCTCCCAAGCCCCCGTCGCTGCCCGGGAAATGACGCGGCTGCTTGTTCCAGATGATAACAGTAAAGAAAAGTGAACCGTACAGTGCACATTCACTCTCATTTCCAACTACCTCGAACGCAGCGACCGTATCCCCCCTTAGGATGGCGTGGGCGGCGTGGAAAAGACCTCAGTATCCTTGTACTGGAGAAAAAGGACTTTGCGTCTAGCTTGGGAAACACCCAGAAGTCTGGATGAAGTGGGCGAGTAAGTAAGCGGATCAGCAGGGCTCCTGCGCTTCCGGAAAAGTGGACGTTGCTGTCGGGGACAGACGCTAACAGAGACTTAGTATCTCCGGTTCTGGAGTCTGGGCCATCGTGTCACAGGACCACAGTCCCCCCGGAGGCATGGGGGCAGGACGTGTCGCAGGCTCCGTCCTTCCCGGGCGCACGCGGCATCTTCCCGTGCGTCTTCCGCCCGTCTTCCGTCCCCTGCTCTGCGTCCCCTTGGACAAGGACACCCGTCCTGCTAGGTCAGGGCCCACGCCCGTGACCTCGTCTTCCCTTGCTCGCGACCGCAATGACCCTCTTTCCAAACAAGGTCACGTGCCGAAGGGTTGGGGTTCGGGCTTGCACACATCTTCGCCGCGAGGGGCACAACTGAGCCCCTAACGCACAGGGTAAAAGACCAGTGCGTCCCCCGGGCTGAAAGCAGGAGACGGCGATCTGGAGAAGGAAGCTCTTCCCGACTTGTCTGTTCTGACCTCGTGCAGAGAGAAGGTGATTCCCCAGCAGTGACAGGGCTTAACGGACAGCGAGTGCTAAGTACTAAGTTCGTGTGCTGGATTGAAGGCCACAGGCTTCTTTACGTTAAAGACTGGTTCCCGACGCCGACGCCGGGTGCCTGGGTGTGCGACAACCTCCCTCCCTCTGCCCTCCTCCCCTCCCTCCTCCTTCCTCCTTCCGTTTCTTTCGAACACCTACTGTCACTATCATTCCTGATGGTTTTAAATGACCAGTTGTACAACTGCAAATTCCCGTACGTGCCTCTTAGGAGATGCAACAATTTCATCGATGAGAAGCCTTCAGATGGGGCTCTTCCGTGTGCCCAGATTTTTAAAAGGACGGGAAGCTTGTTGCGAACCCCGCAATGCCAGACGGCCCGCGGACTCTCCCTCCTTCCGGATGCGTGAGGCTTTGAAACAATCTTTCCCGTGGCTGGTTGGCAGGTTGACCTTTCTCCCGACGGCCTGGCCAGCGCGCGCGGGGTGTCCGAGGGAGACGGCAGTGATGTGATGGAGCGGGAGCCGGCGGAGCCCAGACCCGGCCCGACGGGCCCGACCTGCGCAGGCCTATTGATTCCAGCAGCCCGTCCTAGCGAGGCTCGCACCCTGCCCTCCGCTCCCCTCCCCTGGCCGGGCCGCAGGGACCAGCGTCGGGAGGGAAGCCGCTCATCACGGGCACGGCCGCTCTCCTCGCCTCGACATCCTTCTCCCAGCTCAGCCCCACACCCGCCCTGCCCTCGTTGGGTCTTGGCAAGAAGGTGATTGACAGGAAACTAGGGGGCGAGGTGATGCCCGCTGCTCAGGCTGGGGGCGCTGGGCCCCCGTGGGGGAGAACGAGGCGGGCACGGACGCCGGCGGGCGGCCGACGAGGCACGGCGTGCAGGGCAGCCTCGGGGCTCCCGGGGGCCAAAGCTCACAGCACGGAGCCCAGAAGAGGCCAGTCCCGAGGGTGTCCGTGTGCACAGGAGAAGAGCACGTGTGCAGTGAGCGGGGGTCCGGCTCTAACGACTTTCAGTCAGCAGCCACAGCTGCCCCAGGTTTGATCCGGGCAGTGCGGCCGGCCTTGGCTGCTGGTGGCTGGTGGAGACTGGGGGAGGCCGGGATAGGCCAGGGGGGGCTGGGAAGGCTGGGGGAGGCTGGGGGAGGCCGGGGG
>NW_024080682.1:3384370-3638093 GCF_003009895.1 Hyaena hyaena | reverse complement strand
AGGCTGGGGGAGGCTGGGGAGGCTGACAGAGGCTTGGGGAGACTGGGGGTGGCCAGGATAGGCCAGGGGAGGCTGGGAAGGCTGGGGGAGGCTGGTGAGGCTGACAGAGGCTTGGGGAGGCTGGGGGAGGCCGGGATAGGCCAGGGGAGGCTGGGAAGGCTGGGGGAGGCTGGGGAGGCTGACAGAGGCTTGGGGAGGCTGGGGGAGGCCGGGATAGGCCAGGGGAGGCTGGGGGAGGCTGGCAGAGGCTTGGGGAGGCTGGGGGAGGCCGGGATAGGCCAGGGAAGGCTGGGGGAGGCTGGCAGAGGCTGGGGGAGACTGGGGGAGGCCGGGATAGGCCAGGGGAGGCTGGGAAGGCTGGGGGAGACTGCTGGTGCGGACAGCCCAAGGCGGCCCGGCCCCATGCCGGGGAAGAATCATCCACAGGGTCACCACACTCAGTGACATGGTGCGTGTGGCAACGTGGCTGCCCAGAGCAGCAAAGCGACATTTCGTCATGCAAATGTGACCACTTTCCTGGGAGGAGCCCTCTCAGAAGCGTCACCCAGGAGTGAGCCTAACAACGTCAGGATGTCGTTGGCGGATCGGCGATCCCACGCGGGAGAGGGCTGGGGCTGGGCCGCAGACATGGGCCCCTCTGCCCTGCCATGGCTCACAGTGCTTGGGGACGCTGGCGCGTGGGCTGATGGAGGTCTGGGCGAATGAATGGATTCATTTATCGACATTCCTCCAGCCAAGTGTCAGAGGCTCGGCTCGGAGCAGGAGGGCGGCCGGCTTCTCCCTCGCGGGCTCACGGCCGGCGAGGACAGGGCCCTGTGGCCCCAGGAGCTTCGGGGGTGGATGCGCTGGGGGAAGAAGGCGACGCTGGCCGCGGTCTGAAGGATGACAATAAACGCACGGCTGCAGACAGAGCTGGTGTCTTCCCTGTGCTCCTGAACTTGGCAAAATGTGCATCAGAAGGAACAAGAACAACTGTGGAGAACCAGGAAGACAGGTGCCAAAGCACTTCGCAAAATTCAGCGTCCGACAAACGGACGTGGTGAAGAAACACCACTTGTCACGTGGGGTGTTTTGTCTTCAAACTCGGGAGTCTGGCGGGACCCGCCCCTGTGGCAGCGGCTCAGCCCACTCGTTTTTTCCAGCCGACCTTGTGCCCAGCACTCGAGGGTGTTTCTAGAAATACAGGTAAGCAATCTCTCCGGCATGGGGCGCCCGGGTGGCTTAGTCGGTGAAGCGTCCGACTTTCGCTCAGGTCATGATCTCGCGGTTCGTGGGTTCGAGCCCCGCGTCGGGCTCTGTGCTGACTGCCAGCTCAGAGCCTGGAGCCTGTTTCAGAGTCTGTGACTCCCTCTCTCTCTGACCCTCCCCTGCTCACGCTGTCTCTCTCTCTCTCTCTCCTAGAAATAAAAATATTTTAAAAAATGTAAAACTTAAAAAAAAAAAAAAGAAAAAGAAATCTCTCCAGCGTGAGTCTTCTGAAGGAACTCCAGAGAGCACCAGGTTAGGGCTTAGGATTGGATACGTTTTATGTGTCTTTCTCTACATATTTTGGCCGTACTCAGGGATCAATAGGTGATGCCTCCTGTGGCCAATTTATTGCTCATCAGCCCACCTTCTGTTCAAGAGCGAGCCTGATGGTAGATTCGTGGGCAGGGGGCCAGTCTTATCACATAATATGTATCGGAGATGACTTTTAATATCCTTATTCACATTTCCCAATATAAAGGCAAAAGCTGAAACTCTCAGAGAGCGAGTGTTGTTAGCGAGGGGTGCCTGTAATTCAGGGGCAGGGCCGTGCGGGGACACCGGGCGACTTGCATCAGGTGCTGGTCTTTAATCTCCAGAAACACTCACTAGGTGAGGCTGCAGGGGACTCTGAAAACCAGCTGAGTAAACACGGCACCCTCGAGCCGTCCGGGTTCCTGCTCAGCCCTGCCCGGGCCTCAGTCGCAGGGAAGAGGAGTCTGTGCCCGGTGTCCCCGCCCGTGATGCACGGGGAGGACGGGATTTCCCGCTTGTTGACCAGACGGTCCAGAAAGAGCCCCACTCCGCGGACTTCCTCTAAACGGGGATGTGGACGGGGTCAGTGTGGCCGCTCCTGTACGGGAGCCACGGGCGTCGGACTAATGTCAGGCAGGATCTGGGGGGGTGGGGGGGGACAGGTCTGCCGCGCTGGGGGGCAGGCAGGGTGTTCCCTTCCTTCCTGGGCTCTGCCTGCAGGGAGCCCAGAGGCGCCCGGACACCCATGTGGGATGGGGAGGAGGGGCCCTGTCACCCCAAGACCGCACACAGCCCTCCCGGGAGGGGGCGGAGGAGGTCACAGCAGACACCTGCTTCCCTGCATCAGGGAGGAGGGCGCGGGAGGGAGGGTCAATGTGGCCACAGCCACCCATCGCTTCCCACGTGAGCGAAAATGCTCTCAGGCGGGGTTTCCCACGAGGCTGTATAGACACGTAGTCGAGTGTGAAGAGCTGCAATTTCCCATTCCGTGTTCTGACACCCTACAGAGAAACCCCCACCCGGTAAAGAAAAACTCATCACTACGATGGTTGGTTTTGAACCTTTAATAAAAGTAAAAAAATGAATGGAAAAAGAACACAATGCTGAAAACTTAGTGTGAATGTGAACCTCACTAGATGTCTGTATCTCAGATAGTGCAAATTTTGTTCATAGTATTTTACATTTTTACAAACTCAAATCACTTTGGTTCATATACTTGCTATAAAGTATTGGCAAAAAAAATTCTTCAGATTCACATTGTTTTTTTTTGGCTACATTATTTCTAACAGATGGAGATTTACTTCCAGTTGAAAAGGAATAAAAATACTTACTGTTTGTACATGATCAAGTATGTTTTAAAGATTCAATTACTGCTTCCACCTAATAACTTCGGGTTTTTCAGAAAACGTGTAGGGGTCATCTCAAAGTGCGGAATGGCCCCGTTTTCTCTTAGACAAAATTCCTTGAAAACGAATCAGCAACACAGCCACCTAAAATTTACTCCCAGGTATTTTTCTCAGAACAGAAGAACCACAACAGGAACATCGCGCGAACGAAGCCAAGGGCACCCGCGTCCAGTCAAAAGGAGTCTCTTGAAATCACTTCACAAAAACTTAAAACAAAAACACTTAAATTTCAAAATACCAAAAAGGTAAATTTGTAAGTAAAAATTACTGGTCTACTAAACAGCACGAAACTGGAGTATTTTCAAAGGACCAGGGCTCAGTGGAGGGTACACCAGAGTAACTTCGTAACTGAAAGAAATTATTGCTGAATTTCGCCTCCGTGCAGCACTGAAATGAATGGAGAATCCCTCTTTAACATCTCGTACGTTTAAAAAAAAAATAAATATTTAAGAGAATGCAAGGCTCAGATTGGTTTTCAGAAACATTGCACTTGAAGTGTGAGACCCAACCTTCGCCAAGCGGGTCGACCACGGTCTATGCCACTGAGTGAAGACATTGTGCTCACCAAGATCTTTGAGGATTTAGAAACCCCGAATGTTCAACGTGGTGATGTGTGCGCGCTTCTTTTTACAAGGCAATCACAGATTGCAGATTCCATAGGGCTGCGGAACATCGTCATCTCTACTCTGGAGGGTTACGGGAACGACAATTCTGGCCAAGCCCAGAATGCGCGGCAGACAGGCGTTCCCTCTTAGAGGACTGTGGATTTTGGAAGAAACTTCGCGAATACTGAGGTGAGAATTCCGGAGTTCACAGTGGAGAGCCATGGCCTTCGCTGCCTTCTGCGCCCGGTGAGATTGTCTACACGGGGCTCCGCCGGGGGACGAGGGCGCGAGGGGTTGCCGCGCCCCGACCGCAGGAGCCGGCCTCCCGCTGCTCACGGCTGCTTCTTTTTACACAACCCTATTTAAAAACAAACCTCTTGGATCCATACGATTCCTATTCGACCACACTTCCCCTTTGTTACAGCACCATCAAGCCATCCCTTGTGGGCACGGGTACAAAACCAAGAGCTGGTAATTAGGCTTTAGTTCAAGGCTTTGAAATATGGCAACTTGCTTTTAATAACATAAATGATTTTGAATACTCAGGGTGCGGTGCCTGCCTGAGGCCCCGCCCCCGCCAGGGTGGGACCCCCGGAGTGCAAACAGGCGGGTCCCCTCGCCTGCCGCTCCGGATTGGGGGGGGCATCTTTTTCCGGGCGTCACGGGTGCAGTCACCCAGTCTAAGCAGATCACGAAGGAGAAAGATCATCTCTGTCACAGTCCAAGGTCACAGTCTTCTTCCCAAACCGTGCTCTTCAGCGGCTCCCGAGACTCAGTCGCTGTGTGGCTTCTCAGGAACACCCTGCGTGGAGAGAGGGTGGGCTGGTGAGCACCACGGGCACGCACACTGCGGGGAGCACCCTATGGACCCTAGAGGCCAAGGATAAACTGCTGTGACGCAGGAGGTGATGGGGCCGGGAGGGGTGGGAGACACCGGCTGGGACCTCCTCACCCCACCCCCCACCAGGAGCTGCCTGTCCCACTGACAGATCAGGGAGTGTCAGGTGACATGGGGAGTGGAGAGCCCCGAGTGAGGCTACTGCGGGTGTAGCCGGGACGCAGCCGGTGGTGGGACAGGCCGGGGGGCTGGGCTCCCTGAGGTCTAAGGAAGCAGCTCCTCTGTGCAAGATGGCCCTGCTTCCCAGACGAGGTTGCTGCCCTCCCCCTGCACCGAGGCCGCCTCTCCGCCGCTCCCCCTACCGCCGCCTGGGGAGGCAGCACTTGCGTTAGGACGCGGCGTGCCAACGCGCCTTCCTCGACACAGTCACCGTGCGCCCCGCTTCCTCACGGGACCCTCACCCGCAGGTGCCCACCGCCCTCTGGGCCCTGCCGGGGAGTCCGCACGGGAGGATGGGGCTTCGCACAGCTGTCGCCGGGCGCGCGAGGCCCTGGGGGACCACTTCTGGCCCTGAATGCGGGGAGCCCCACCGGCCGCCCCGTCCGGCGACCAGACCGCGGGGCTGACTGTTCCGAGTCAACCACGAAAGCAGGAGGCCTCCCGTGTCCCCGGCCTGCGGGGAGCGCGGTGGGGTGCGGTGGCCTCCAGGGCTCTGGGGCTGATCCCTACCGCACGGAAGCACAGCTCGGGTTCCGAACTGGTCCTTCAAAAGCATCGGGAACCGATCGCCACGAGCACGAGGAAGGTCCTGAGCGAACGGCACCCACAGGACCCCGGGGGCTGAGCCACCACACGCTGGAAGGAGACCCACGGAAAACGGGCTTGGAGTCCACGGTGCAGGGAGACTAAACTTGGGCCTGGCTTTTCCGTAAGAACACAAGTGACCCTCATGCCGCCCGGGAGCCGTGTGTCCAGGGGCAGGAGGGGTCCCTTGGCAAAGCCTCACGGAAGAGCTGATGGCAGAGGTGAGCTGCGCACGAGAAGGGCAGCGTGTCGGGCTCCTGAGAGCCCGCCTCATACTCCTGCACCCACCCAGGCGAGCCGTTAGCCTTTGCAAGCCTCCATTTCCCCATCTTTAAAATGGGCTAATACCAGGTCCTACCTCAAACCGTTGTTATACAAGGTTAAATCAGCCGACAACGAGATGCATAGCCGTATACAGCGGGGGCTAATTAACGTGAGCCCTCAAAATAACCCTGACGTTATCATCATCGTCAGCAGCTGATTAGGCCAATCACAAACGGGAAAGGCAAGTTCAAGCCTCGGCAGCAGCAAGCAGACCTCCTGGGGCCCTGGGACCCGGAAGCAGAGTAGGCCAGTTTGAAGCCGTAACATTTTTAAAAAACTTGAAGCTACAAATAGCAACAAATAGGAATTTCTCCAAAATTATGCTGTAGACGCATCATTTCCTTTTCAACACCAGGCTGACAACAAATACCACGTAGAAAAAGCTACGTGAATCCCTGAACCATAAGCAAAGCCCACTGTAGTGGGGCTGTGGGTGTGTGTGGGGGGTGCGGGGAAGGGCAGAGAGGATTCTAGAACTGAGATGGAGTCAGGCAGGGACCCCAGGTCACACTGGGTCAGATTCGGGCAGGCCGGGCCTGAGCACGGCCATGTCTTCGTGTCCCCCACACGCACACCCGCCATGGAAGCCCCACTTGGTGAGGGTGTCGATCCTAAACCAAGAGTCCCTTCTTAAACGCCACCCCAAAGTACCAAGCCGGCCCAGTTTTCCATGCCAACAGCTTTGAGTGCAAAGGCCTGTTGGGGAGAGACAGCTCGAAGGAGCTGCGGGCACAGCAGCGGATGGGGACGGGCGGGTCCCCCTCCTGACACCATGAGTGGCTTCCTGGGTTTGAAGGATGGAAAGGAGTTTGTGAATTCTGAGCAAAGAGTAAGCCTGTTTAATAAATAAGAAAGCTGTTAACTTTTTCAATTTCTTTGAAGAAAGAGAATAACTGAGGAAGCAGGTTGAAATATTCTCTCTCTTTAAAGCATCTCTCTAATTTGTCCCTTTAAAGGGAGTTGTGTCCTCGATGAGGAAGTTTCCAGCAAGGGCCCACCCTGTCACAGTGTCACCTTTCAAGCTGCCACAAAAGCGGTAAGAGAAAAGTTCGAAGGGGCACAACTCAGCGACCCGACACACAGGCCTGCAGAGCAGGGCCATCTCCCCAGCGCATTCGGGTGCGCGGCCTCAGCGCTGCCCTCGGGGGGGGCCTGCAGGCCCTTCGACCCCCCCAGCCCATCAGAACCACCTCCTGCTGGTGCGGGGGAAGGTCGGGGGAGGACAAGCCCCCAGAAGGAGGCCCCGCACCCCCAGTGAGGCAGGGAGCCGTCTATTCGGAACGTGCCCCTCACCCTTCGGGATTGTCACATCTCCTGCACCCCCAATTCTGTTCACATGAAGAACACAATTTTGGCAGCGTGAGCCCAGAAGGCCATGCCTGTGCCCCTAGAAAGGGCGCGGAGGACCCTCCCGGGCTCTACAGCAGATGTCACCACTGCTTTGGGGAGGGGCTCGCGCACACATTCTCCCAGGGACGGAGGCCAAAGGAGTCCAAACGGCAGGGAGCAGCCAGACAGACCTGGGGGCGCTGAGGGGGGGGACCCCGCCTTCCACATCCACGGAGGCCTCACGCCCAGGTCGTGCCCCGAGTAAGCCGCCGGTGTCCAGGAGCCGCCACGGCCAGCCTTCCCACAGCCTCACGCGGACGGCGGGACGGGTCCCCACACACCAGCCGGCGGCGGACCATGAAAGTCACGTCCACACGGTCATTTTATCGACGAGAACAACCACACTGCAAAGAGCACGTGCTGTTGCCTCCAGAAGCAGCTGCCTCTAACCCTTCCACACCCTGCTCTCCCCACCCACCGACTCCAGAGGGGGCGTGCTGCCCCCCCCCAGGGGAGACCGGGCCACGGTTCAGGCCCCCTGCTCTCTGAACACCCCCAGGACAGGGACCAGCCGTGTCCCCGCCCCGGAGCAGCACTGGGGGCTGTGGCTGGCGGTGTCGCTGAGGCCCCGGAGGGCTCACCTCACCCTCCCTGCAGGCGGGACCCGGCGGGAAGGACTTACACGTTCACGGATGGAGAAAACAGCGAGTGGGGTGGGCGCAGACTTGCTGACCTGGGGGGGAAGCGATCACGCCCTTCCTCATTTCAGCGGGCGACAACACGCTTGCGGAAGGCCCCCGCTTTAGCTTAAAGTAAGGAGATGACCGCGTGCATTACCCTTTACATCATCTTTAAATCCTACACTCCTCTGTGCAGTTTGTACTTAATTTTAAAATTTGCACCTAAATGACTGAAGGGGCCCAGCAAGGATCCTTTACTGAAAGTCTTCCGGGGGCAATGTTTTCAAAGGTACGAAGTGCACGACTCTTTTACAGCAAGTCTCCTCCCACCGTCTCTAGCCGCTCACGACTCGCACACGTGGGCAGTTCCTGCCTCTGCCGAAGAAAACGCTTACGTCCTGAACCTGGTTCAAACACCTGCCCGGAACATAAAACAGCATCGGCCCGTCGGCCTCAAACAACGTTCAACTTGCTAAATGTTACTCAAACCTAAGTTTGCGACGGGCCACCGTGGCAGGTGCCAGCTCGTCCCGCAAACCCGATTAGGGCTTCTCTCCTGAAGGCACAGAACTACGAACGCCCACGGGCGCCCTGGACCTGCCCAGTCCCACGGGGAAGAGCAGTCAGGGGGGCTGGGAGGGCAGGCAGCCAGGACACAGGTGCCAGGGGGCTGCCCAGGGTCAACAGGACCGAGTCAAGGGGCACCCAGCTGGCCCAGTAGGGGGAGCGTGGGACACCTGATCTCGGGGTCGTGAGTTCGAGCCCCGTGCTGAGTGTAGAGATTACTTAAAACTAAAACCTTAAAAAAGTTTTATATATACGTATGTAAATATACACACGTATATACACGTAAGCCAAGTCCTCTGATCCTCACCGGGGCGCCAGAAATGGGATTTTAATCGAGTTCTCGTTCTGGGACGGGATCCATATAACCGCAAGGGGTGGAGTGCGGGGTGATGTCCTCAGGAACCCGTGGGACGTGCTACACAGTCTGTCTTCTTGAAATGAGTTCTATTTTTGTGGAACAGCCAAGCAGCCTTTAAATTCAGCTCCCACCAGTGAGTATCAGCGGGCGCTTGTAAATGCCTTGCTTTAAAAATAGCACGTCAGGGACCCAGATAAGTTTTCCGAGGAAGCCCCAGGTTTATCTCCGAGGGCAAGGGCCCTTGTACGTCTTAGTGGTTTCCTTCAGTTCATTCTATTTAAGCCCCAGAGTCAAAGTCAACGCCAAAGAACACTTACAGGTCCACGCTTAATTTTCTCTTACTGAACTGTTCAAATGCAGATTTCTATCCACAGAATAGAACTGCCACAGTTATTCCTGGCTTCACTGGCCTTTCTGCTCTCAGGACACGGTCCGTGCTTGGTGGGGAGGGAGGTGGGGCGGGAAGGTTTCTGGCGATGCCGAGCGTCCCCAGCCCGCCCCGGGGCCACCTGTCCGGGGAAGGGCAGGGCTTGCTTGACCAGGCCCCCCCCCGGGCGCCGGGTCTCTGCAGCGCCAGCCCCCATGGTGCCCGGTGCCCCAGCATCACCCACACCCACACGGGGGAGAGCGGCGGCAAGGGGCTCACCGCCAGCCATTCACGCTGGCCATCTGAGTAACCTTCCTCTGCCGGCGACCGTGCAGAGCTCAGAGCAGCCGCCGAGCAGCCCCGGAGCAGGAGGGGTGCTCTAGAACTCTCTTACTTTCTGGCTCACGAGCTTACAAATCCCTGCATCTTCACGTACCAAAGAATCGCCTCGGTACCATCAGCTACTATTTTTAAACACGTGCTTTTCTCAGTAAGTGTTGTTCTTGAGCCTCAACTAGACATTTATCGACACAATTACACTGTGTTACACAGCGATTTCATTGGGCCGGCGGCTAGAGAGCGAGGAGGTCCGATGGGCTCACGTACCATAGCCAGCTGCCGTCCGATGTTGCCTACGGTGACCCCTCCGGAGAAGAATATACACGGCAGCCAGGAGCGGATGTAGAGGAAATCGGGGGACGTGTACCTGCAGAAAGAGCGGAGGAAAACTGCCCGGGCCGCCAGACCCCCGAGTCTGGCTCGCCTCTGGGGAAGACACACGCTGCGCCGTGGGACGGTCACGTCCAGAGGCTGCGCTTGCTGCCACAGCCACGTTTCCCCCAAAGTTACATGTGGTACGTTTTTAACATGCGAATTATCAGTGAGCAGCATTTTGGGGTATTTCGTGCCTAAATCGATGTCCTGCGTGTATAAATACGACAGGACGGCTCAGCTCGGCGTGTGTTGGTGACAGAAGTTACGTGGCGCCCGTGGACAAAGTCGGGGTGTGAGGGCCCGTGCTTACTGGTACACGCCGTTGTACACCAGCAGCTGCGTGATCAGAGTGGCCAGGAAGGCGATGGTGATCCCAAGACCGAGGCCACTTCTCGACCGGTCGAATGTCCACCACAGGCCCAGGGACAGGGCCGCCAAGGTCAAGGAGAGCTGCACGTTATTGGCAAAATCCAGTTTCTGGTGGTGCGAGGTTAAGGGACCTTTAACGACGCGTAAGAATGTCAAGTACAAGCCACAACAAGGTCACCCCCTCCAGAGCCCACACGGGTTTGTGTTTTCATTACATACCACCCGAAGCCCCTGCCCCGGCTGTGTCCAGATTTGCTGCATACGAGGGGGCGGCCCTTCTCTGGATCGCCGGGTCAGACCCGTTAACCCTTTATGGAAACGTTCTGGAAGATGCAGCTGCCGGTGTTCTCAGCACAACACATATCGCTGGGATGTCATCTAGAGTCTCGCTTCTGTTTTTTTTTTTATTATTAGTAACTCGAACCCTCATGTTGCCTCAAGGACACCCTGCAGTGGGCGGGGAGCATCACACACTTCTGGTCTGCCTTTCACCACAACGCTGCTGACCGAGCAGCCGGCGAGAAAACCGACTTGTCAGAGCGAAGCTGCCTTATCACACCCTCTCCTGACCTTCTTCCCGGGAAGACACAAGTAGAGCAGATTTGAGAATAAGTAGCCAGAAAACACCTATCTCTTAAGATTTTAAGATCAGGTCTGGTTTTCCTAAAGAAACCCTAAGTTTCTGGGACCTGGTATTCTATGGTCTTCCTGAAAAATGCACTTATCTGCAGCCACGTAACAGGGTCTGCAACACGTTCCGCCCATGGGCTTGGAAGTTTAGGGAACCTTCTGCTGGGAACCCTGCTCCAGGGGCGCCTGGGGGGCTCAGTTGGTTAAGTGTCAGACTCTTTTTTAAAAAATATTTTTTTGGGGCGCCTGGGTGGCTTAGTCGGTTACGCGTCCGACTTTCGCTTAGGTCATGATCTCGCGGTTTGTGGGTTCGAGCCCCGCGTCGGGCTCTGTGCTGATTGCCAGCTCAGAGACTGGAGCCTGTTTCAGTCTATGACTCCCTCTCTCTCTGACCCTCCCCTGCTCACTCTCTCTCTCTCTCCTAGAAATAAATAAAACATTTAAAAAAAAAATTTTTTTTAACATTTATTTTTGAGAGAAAGAGAAGAGAGACAAGTAGGGGAGGGATACGTAGGGAGAGGGATATATAGAGAGAGGGAGACACAGAATCCCAAGCAGGCTCCAGGCTCTGAGCTGTCAGCACAGAGCCTGACGTGGGGCTCGAACTCATGAACTGCTAGATCATAACCTGAGCTGAAGTCAGATGCTAAACCGACTGAGCCACCCAGGCGCCCCGTCAGACTCTTGATTTGAGCTGAGGTCATGATCTCACAGTTCATGAGACTGAGCCTTCTATGACAGCACGGAGCCTGCTTGGGATTCTTGCTGTCCCTCCCGTGCTCATGCGCACACGCTCTCTCTTTCAAAATAAGTAAATAAACCTAAAAAAAAAAAAAAAAGGACTCCTACGCCAGAGGACACCACTTCTGACTGTCCCTGAAACTTCATGGTCACAGCCAGGGAGGGGGCAGAGAAGGAGAGACAGGTTTCTCCTCAACCTCTCGAAGAAGCGGCCCCAAACGGCCCCAAGAAGGGGAACCCCCAGCCACCTGTCACTGGGCCACAGACACCAGGTCTTCACGGTGGAGGATGCGACAGGGAGATCTACGAGGGGGTTTCCAAAACCAGCTCCAAGGAACCAGAAGACACCGTCCAACAGAAGAGAGAACAAAGAAGCCCACTCGGCCTCTGGTATTATTCTACCTGCACCGTTTGAAAAACTCTCGCGAAGTATAAACCGAGCAAGATGCTTTAAAATAAAATAGTTGGCAGGAGACCATTCAACGGACCTATAAGATAACAACATACGCTCGTCGGAAGTCAAGAAATGCTTCAACACGGAACCCCAGAAAACGTTCTGGACCGAGCACATCCGCTAAAGGATACAGCACTGGCGTGGTTGATGCCAACGAAAACCGCTACGCAGCGCATCACGCTGGCCCACTCTCTCTTAAACTTGTGCGGCTCCCCAAGGTGACTGTCGATGCAGGGGTAGAGCAAGCCGACGACAGCTGTTAGGACAAAACACAACGGTATTAGAATACGAAGCTTCAAAAGGATAGGATTTCTACGGGGCAATTATTAACCTATTGCTCAAATCCGCTCTTGCCCTAGAAGATGAATGGGTTACAGGATACGGATTTCAAGACTGATTCTATATTTTTGTTTTCCTTGAGGACAAACAAAAGGATCACACTGTTTTGAGAAATTTAAAAAGAAAATCGCTGTTCTTTGGTTTACTTGCACAGAACTAGGCAGGCAGGGGGATAATTACCCACATAACGCTATGACAAGGCAGCCACGCGGTGCTGTCCTTGTGAGTGCAGGTCGTGAACTGTGGGAACAGCACGGACCAGGCGCAGAGAACCGGGCCCCTGTTCTCAAATCCCCATGTTTGTTCCCTCATGTGTAAAGTGATGAGGGTTATGTAACCAGAAGAGTTGCCTGTGCTCTGGAGCAGGGGGGCAGTTTTCACAGACACAGACTTCTGAAGCATGGGAGATTTAGACGGGGAAGGCTGTGCGGTTCCAGGACAGAGGTAACGGAAGCAACACATGGGGCTGGTGGGGCTCTGGGGCCCCCCAGGGCGAACTGTGGGGCGCCAAGTTCAGCTCGTCAAGTCACCCAAGCCCGGACGCTTGAGAGCCACGGGGCGCCTCACCCTGGTGTCCTACGAAAAAGGGAAGTGTTTCAGGTTCTTGAACAGAGAAACCAGGCACTCGGCACTAGCTACACACTCAGTGGAGAGTTTCGATTTCATACATTTTCTCAAGCTCTAGTTTTTTCAGAGTTTTGAAAACTGGAACGCAAAACATTCTGTAACTGATTTCGCTATAACTTAATCTCACCTTTCTAGGTTAAAAGTTAATTAGGTACAAACATACTATGCAATTCCGTCCTCTACTTGGCTTATGATAAAAAAAAAAATTGGGGGGAGAGTATGAGAAATTGTGTTTCAGGTAGTCCCAGGAATTCCTTAAAGCTGCAATTGCAAATAAAGCCTAAACTATTTAATTTTTAGAGTCAATTTTTTGATTCAAAGAAACTGCTGTACCAAATGAGCATGAAAAATGCAATTTGCGTCTAGGTATGTTTCCCCAAAAGTATATTTAATAGCCCAGTTGTGTTACTTAAGAGGATTAGAAAGGCAAAGCAGGATCCTAACTTTCTTTTTTCAATGTTTACTTTTGAGAGAGAGAGAGAAACTGAGTGTGAGCGAGGGAGGGGCAGAGAGAGGGAGACTCAGAAGCCGACAGCACAGAGAGCTGGACGCGGAGCTGGAACTCACGAACCACCAGATCATGACCTGAGCCAAAGTCAGACAGAGACGCTTAACTGAGCCGCCCAGGCATCTCAGGACCCTGTCTTCCTAAGAAGAGAAATGGAGGCATTCTACCGGGGGGGCGGGTAAGTCCAGTACCCCCCAGGGACGTGTCCTGTCTAGAACCCAGCTCTCCATTCCCTGTCCTGTGCCCTCCGACTGTTTTCAGGGAGTGTGCTGAGAAGGTGCAGAGTTATGAGCAGCGGCCCTGCTATGTGCTGTGTGCCCTTAGACACGGTGGCTTAGCCTCTCTGAGACTCAGTTTTCACATCTGTAAAATGGGGCTACCGCAGAGTGGTGGTGTAAGGGGCGAAGGAAGCAAAGCGCTGAAGATACAAAGTAATAAGCAGCCCACAAGCGCCGGCTGCAAGGCAAACAGCAGGGCCCCGCTGCACCCCGAAGACGCGGCGCTGCCCCCGGTACAGGCACCCTTGCTCGGCCCACCAGAGCGGGCAGCGCCGAGGGCCGGGGCTGGGGCAGCGGGGGCCGCAGCCCGCACCTGGCGAACGTGTGCTCACCAATGGCCGCTGCGCGACCACCGAAGTACCGAGGGGTCTTCGGAGCCCGGATTGGCCATGCCTCTCAGTACGCGCAGCCGGGGAGCGCCCCGGGCCCGCGCGCCCGCCCACAGCCGACAGCGGCGGGGCGCCCCGGCACCTGACCCGCGGCCTCCCCGGCGCCCCCGCCCCGCCCCGCCCCGCCCGCCGGCCCACGTGACGGTTTGTTTTCGGTGGCCGGCGGGTAGCGTGTTGGCGCGCGCGGCCAATGGCAGCCGGGCCGCGCCGCTCACCAGTTCCGCGGCGGCCAATCCCCGGCGGGCGGCGGGTTCCGCGCGCGGCCCCGGGGCCAGGTCGGCGGGAGGCCGGCCCGGCGCCCCCGCGGCCCCCGCGGCCCCCGCCCCCGCCCCGCGCGCCCCCCCGGCCTCCCCCCCACCCCGCTCCACTCACCGGCCGCCGTCCCACAGCAGGGGGGCACCCACCAGGCCGAGGAGAAGATGGTGGCGATGACCTCCTCGGGGAACAGGGTGACGTTCCGCTGCACCTGCAGCAGGTTGAGCACCAGGGCCAGCACCACCCCCACCGAGAACAGCACCAGGCTCCTCTGCACCAGGTGGTGGTGCCAGCTGCCGGGGGGGCCGCCGCCAGCGCCGCGCCCCCCCGGCCCGGCGCTCCGAGGCCCGCGAGCGGGCGCGGGGTGCGGGTCCGGGCCGCGGCGGGCCGCCAGCGCCGCGGGGCTGAGCATGTCTCCCACTTTGGCCGCCAGCCCCCCGGGCCCGGCTCGCGGGAGACTTCGGTGCCTGGCGCTCTGAGCACAGGAACAGCTCCAGCAGTGGTCGTCCAGCCTGGGCATCGGTCCCCGGGCGCGGGCCGGCGTTCCTGCGGGGAGAGGGGGCGGCGCGGGACCCCGTCAAGTTCACGGCGGCGGGCGGGCGGGGGGCGGCGCCCGCAGCCCCCCGAGGCGCTGCGCGGGCGGGGACGGCAGGGGGCCGGCGCAGGGCGCCGCGCGCGAGCAGGGCACGCACCGCCCGTGCCCGTCCAGTCCGAAAGTTTCCCGGGCCCCGTCCCCGAGCAGCGCCGAGTTCCTGGGGCCCGCGGACCGAGGGGCACTGAGCCGGCCGGCCGGGGTCGGGGGTGCAGCCCCGCCCCGGGGCCGCCCGGCTCCCCGGCTCCCGACCCGAGCTCGGCTCCGGCCCGCACGGACCCCGGGGCATCCCCAGCGCTCCCCACATACCTGTCCGAGGGGCGCCCGCGCGCGGACTCGCGTAGGAAAGTAATCACGGCCCGGACCTCTTGGCGCTGGGCCCTGGGAGCGGGGCGCGC
This sequence comes from Hyaena hyaena, assembly GCF_003009895.1. Lineage (NCBI taxonomy): Eukaryota > Metazoa > Chordata > Mammalia > Carnivora > Hyaenidae > Hyaena > Hyaena hyaena. The sequence goes on along the minus strand of NW_024080682.1, from coordinate 3,623,021 downwards.
GGTGCAGCTTTTTAAGGCAGGCGACCGTGGCGGGGCCGCGGGTCACATGACCCAGCCCGGCCCGCCGCTTGGGGGCGTGGCCTCCGCGCGCCCCGCCCCGCCCGCGCGCCCGTCCGCTCGGGGTCTGGTGAGGCGGCCGCGGCCAATCGGGGGCGGGCGGCCCATATGACGTCAGCACACGCCACCGCCGCCTTGCGCCCGGTGCTGGCTCGGGAGCGCGGACGGCGGGCGGACGGACTGACGGCCGGAGGGGCTTCGGGGGCTCGCGGGCCGGGCCTGGGAGGGAAGCGCGGGGCTGGCCCGGAGCGGGTGGGCGGCGTCCCTCGGTTGAACGGCCCGGGCCCTCGGTCGTCACGCGGACGTGGCCCACTGATGAGCTGCTCCCGCTGACCCGGCCCCCGCGCGGGGCCGTCGGCAGGGGATCGCTGTGCACCTGCCGCGTCACCTGACGGTGCCCCGGCGTCTGTGGCGCCGGCGGGTCACCACACCCGCGGGTTTACCGCGAGCGCGCCCGGGACGCGCTGTCCGCGGCGTGCGTGCAGGTGTGCGCGGCGCCGAAGGTGCGTGGCTGTTTCCCGCGGCAGAGCGGCCCCCCGACGTCTGTGAGGAAGACGCAGGTGGTGAACGTCTCGTTCGTGCCGGCGTGCCTTCCGGTTCCTTACCTTGGGAAAGCACGCGACTACCTCTCCAGAACAAAAAAACAAAAATCTAAACTCCTGTGAAACTTCACTCTGAAAAAGGAGATTACTTTATCGCGTTGATGCGTAATGCGTTTCTATCCGCTTGGCCATGTGTGTTACCCCAGGCCCCACAAAACCCACAGCTTGTTGAGCAAGGTCCTGTTATAAGTTCGGATGCCCTTCAACAACCACGGAAAACGTCTGCGTCTTCTGCCCCGCCTGCGGGTGAGCAGAGACTGAGGGGAAGCTGTGCCTGAAGAGCAAGCCTTCTGACGGCCCGGCGCTGCCACAGGCCCAGGCAGCGGGAGTTCCATCGTGTGGCACCTCCAGTGTCAGCGTTTGTGGCTCTCTGCCAGAAACTTAAAAAAAAAAAAAAAGAAAGAAACATCCTCCTGAAGTATTGACATTTCTCAAAATTCCTTTTATTTTGGTGGGGGTGGGGTGGGGGCAGGAGTCACATGAATTCTCGTGGAGTGTTGACCCCGCACGACTTTGAGGGTGTTTCACTGGGGAAGTTGGAGGAGCGCGCCATAAAGACATTGGCCATTCATTAGCGTGTCACTGTCGCCCCCCTCGCCCCCGGGGGTCAGTAGGGGGTTTTCTGCCACGGCTCGCTTACAGGCGCGCAGCCTGGTCACGGTGTGTGTCCCCTACACGCAGTGCAACATACCACGCTGGGTGTGACCTTTTAACCTAGTCTTTCCTACTTCCGCAAGAGCATGCATTTTTTAAGTGTCATCATCGTGGATTATGCCAAAGTTGCTTTCAAACCGTGTGGCATTTGCGAAGAACGTGACTTGTTTTCGTTTCTCGAGCATGACCCAGACAGCGGGGGTGGGAACGGAGGGGTTACGTCTCCTTGTGGGAAGGGCAGAAGCAGGCTCTCACACTCTCTCTGCCCTGGTCCCCACTATAAACTTTGTTCCCAGAGGTTCAAAGCACTTTTGACTTCATGGCATGGTGTGATCTGGGTCCCGGCCATTTCCTCCGCCGCGCCTGGCAGAAGTGCATACTGTGGAAGGAACTTTGTAAAAGCAAGAAAATTAGAAGCTGCTGCCCACCGACAGGGCACACTTATCCAAGGGGATGCTGAATAATTGGGTCCTTCTTCAATCAGCCCTCAGAAGCCGGCATTTCTGTTCCCTACACGGCCCCACCCCATCAGCCTCAAGTGCTGAGTATAAACAGAATATAAACACTGATACCAATCAACGCGTGAAGCTCGTGGAGATGTATCTGCATCACCGTCTTGACCGGGAAATGTGGGCATGTCACGGACTCCATTAGGAAACATCAGTAAACGCACGGACCTTCTCATCAGCTCTCAGAAACTGGTTTCTTCAGGTCTATAGGGCCCAACAGGCAGAAGTGACAGCTCTTTGCTTACCTGTGGAGCTGCTGTACATGTGAGTTCCTCACAGCACGGACATCGTGTATCCGTCTTCCAGAATCCAAAGTGCGCTCGGTTTTCCTTATGTTTTTTCTCTAGCCACTCGGCCCGGTGGTGCGGACTTTCTCAGTGTCCTTTTGAATTGCAATCCTCCTTCCGGACAAGCACAAACCTGATGAACCTATTATATGGCTTCCTGCGCGGAAAGGGACTATCCATCCGTCCCATGAGCTTCTTGGTGATGTTAAAGTCTATTCACTTGGCCCGCCTTTCTCTCCGCCCCAGCCGCTGTCAGCACAGCCCAGCCCCTGATTCTGTACTCCCCCCGCATCTGCACTGGGTCCTTGTGAATTGTGGTTGGGGGGGGGGGCTCCCGGAGACACGCAAAAGGTTTGTCGCTGCGTCCCCAGCGTGTGTCGTTTGCCTAAATGCCTGTGGAGTCTGGTCCCACGAATGAAGTTAGTCTAGGGAACGGCAATGGAGGAACGGGAATTCGCAATCTTGGAATCACAGCCCTGGCATCAGAAGCCATATTCAACTATTCTGAGAATTTGAAACTCCGTAAACCCCAGCGACGTTACTCTTGTCGTTTCTCTAATAAATGAGGGCTGTCTCTCGAACATGACGGATCCCAGTTACTCTGACTTAAGGATTTAGGGACACGTGTTTAGGAGGGTAGCATTTGGTTCCTAACCGCATCACTGGATGGCAGTCATTGTAGACGGGCTGTCACGTGAGTTGGTTTACTGTCCCTTATGGACTAAACACAGTGCCTTCTTCCCAAATCGCTACCCCAGGACCCAACACCTCTGTAGCTCTTATGGACACAGAAGATTCGTGAGATGAAAGGGAGGGTGGGGTGTCTCAGATCTTTGAGAACTCATGCACTGAGCAATCTACTGCCCCATTGTTTTTTTTAAAAAACATTAATGACCATTTGTAATAAATACTTTTAAAAAATAGGGCAGATGACTGTGTATGTTTTTTTATTTAAAAATATTTTTTTAATTTCTGAGAGAGAGATTGACAACATGAGCAGGGGAGGGTCAGAGAGAGAGGGAGACACAGAATCTGAAATAGGTTCCAGGCTCTGAGCTGTCAGCACAGAGCCCGACACGGGGCTTGAACCCACGAACCACGAGATCATGACCTGAGCCGAAGTTGGACGCTTAACCGACTGAGCCACCCCGGTGCCCCAAATGTGTATTATTTTTAATGGAAAAATATCACCCGCTGCCTGCAAAACATTCAGAAGATACACAAGAATATATTTAAACACCTCATAATCCCCACGACTAGACATAATGTAACATTTTGGGGTATTTCCACATTTTCCCCCTATGCATAAGTGTGTGTGTGTGTGTGTGTGTGTGTGTGTGTGTGTGTTTTAAAAAAACTAATACGAGTAAGATCCTACTTCACATATATGGAACCAGAACTTTGGAGATAATGAGTATCTTTCAGAGTCAATCAGTGTAGACTGTTATCATTTTTACACAATTCACTAGCCACACAATGAACCCAGGGAAAGTGTACAATTCGATGGCTTTTAGTATATTCACAGATCTGTGCCACCGTCAATTCTAGAACATCTTCATCAACCCAAAGAGAAACTCAGGCTGAAGCTGTCATCTCCCTTGGCCAGGCTCCTCCCCACTCCCGGCCTCCTCTCCTTAGCCCTCGGGCAGCCAGTAAGAAACACACTTTCCATCTCTAGCTTTTCCTGCTCTGGAGGTTTACTTGAATGGGATTATATAATATGCGCTTTTGGGAAACTGGTTTCCTTCACTCAGCATGACGTTTCAAGGTTCACCTCTGTTGTATCGTGTGTCGGTACTTTACTCCTTTTTTATGGCTGAATGGTATCCTGTTACGAGGAAATGAGCATTTTGTTGATCTGTTCGCCAACTGATGGGCGATTGCGTTGTTTTCACTTTGGGGCTCTGAGGCAGGCGCTTCTGCGAACCTGGGCGTGGGCGCGGAGAGCAGATGCCGTGTCGTGTGGAGGCTCTGTCTTCAATCATTAGTGCAGCCGCGAGGCTCTTCCCACAGCAGCTGCCCACGTCACGTTCCCGCCAGAGGAGTATGAGGGTTCTGATTCTGCACAGCCTTTCTCTTTATTCATATTTATTGATTTAATGTTTCTAACGTTTTACTTTGTTTTTTGAGAGACAGAGCGCGAGCCGGGAAGGGGCAGAGGGAAGGGGAGACAGACGTTGTGAAGCAGGCTCCAGGCTCTGAGCTGTCAGCACAGAGCCCAACGCGAGGCTTGAACCCACGAACGCGAGATCGTGACCTGAGCCCAGGTCGGATGCTTAACCGACTGAGCCACCCAGGCGCCCCTATTTATTTAACTTGAGACAGAGAACGAGAGAGGGAGAGGGAGGGAGAGGCTGCTTGAGCTGGGGGGGAGGGGGCAGAGGGAAGGAGAGAGGGAATCTTAGACAGGCTCCGTGCTGAGAGTGGAGCCCGATGTGGGTCTCACGCCCCTGGGATCATGACCTGAGCAGAAATCAAGAGTCAGATGCCCGATAGACTGAGCCACCCAGGTGCCCCAAAGTTTATTTATCTATGTTGACAGAGAGAGAGAGAGAGACAGCACATGCATGAGCAAGTGGGGGAAAGGCAGAGAGAGAGAGGAGAGAATCCCAAGCAGGCTCTGCACTGTCAGCACAGAGCCCGACGCGGGGCTCGAACTCACAAACCGTGAGATCATGACCCGAGCCAAAGTCAGACACTTCACCGACTGAGCCGCCAGGCGCCCCGTTCTGCACATCCTTGTCAACACGTGTTATTATTTGACTATCCGATTCTCCTGATCCTAGTGGGTGTGAGGCGGTCAGGACGTGATTCGGAGAGCAGGATGCCATTCTCAGACGTTGAGAAACACCGTGGCCCAAAGACTTCACTGGTAAGTGTCACCCCAGCGAGAGGGAGGGAGAGAGGCGGGGAGGGCAGCAAAGAAGGAAAAGCAGCTACGAGGTGGTGGTGCCTTCCCGGGCCGGCTGCGGGCGCCGCGGAAACAGAAACGGAGCCGGTGCCGGCCACACTGCGTCCTCCACCCGGCGGGGCCTGTCCTTCAGGGGAAGCAGCAGCAGCAGCGTGTCAGCTCCCTGTCCCTGCCTCCAGGTGGTCCCCTGCGCTCCAGGCCCCGCCCCTCGGCTCTCCTTGGTCTACTGCTCTGCCCCCCCCCCCCCCCCCCCCCCCCCCCCCCCCCCCGTACGGGACCCCGGGGCCAGCAAGGCATGTCATCAGACTCAGAAAGGGCAGGAAGACCCCCGAGCTGCTTCTGTCGGTCTGGTGGGGCCAGATTGTCCCTCAGTCATTCGGAAGGGGAGTCCAAGAGCCTGTAGGGGCCAAGGGCAGGCTGTCCCAAAAGGTGCCACTTTGGCGTCCTGACTGTTTTAAATAAAAGTTACTTAAGGTACAGCCTGTGGTGGCAAGGTCACTCTGACCTTCCTCTGTCCCCCCAGAGGCAGGAAACAAATCTCCCATGTGAAAGGTGCCCTCTCTGTCCCTCCCAGGAGGTAAAGAGACACCCCTATGCCAGGGGTGGGAGATTTAGAGCCATGAAGGCTGTCTACGTAGCCCAGTACTTTCTACTAACTTACTCCCCCGCCCAAATCTGTTTAGAATCTCTCACTAACGGAAGCGTCCAAAGTTAAGTTTTCCCATCTTGTCAGTTCCTCACGGAGCCATTGTCTCTTTGTGTAAAAAGTAGAACAACCGCCTGCCTTTGGTCACTTCTCTAGGTCTCAGTTTTATTACTGGGCCACTATGAGCACGTAATAAAGCGCTGGTTTTCCCTCCTGTTCATCTGTCTCATATAGGTTTAATTATTAGTCCAGCTAGAAGACCTTGAAGGATGGACAAGAATTTTTCCTTCCTTCCCAGACCACCTTCTTGGATGTGGAAGGTTATTGGTGAATCCATCGCAGAGACCGTTGCAAATGGCGCCCGAAGCCATTGCAGGATGGACCGAGGCAGAGAGTGAAGGACGACAAGCCCGAGGAGCCTCCGACAGCCCCGGGAACGGAGAGGAGGAAGAGAGGCTGCAAAGCGTGTGGGGATGGAAGGTCCAAAGGGCCGGGAAGAAGATATGAGGTCACGAAGCGCAGGCCAGTGATCCGGGAAGGAGGGCCAGCAGTGGCAGAGAAGAGGTAAAGGTGTCCTGACTCCCTAGGGAAGTGTGTGGTGATGTGGTGCCTGTGGGGACCCTGAGGAGAGGTGCAGACAAGGAAAGCGATGCAGCGAATGTAGACAAGAGGGGAGAGAGACCGCACGCTGCAGAAACACGTAGGGTGGAGGGAGTTTTCTTCCATTTAAAAAATGGGTTAGAGGGGCGCCTGGGTGGCTTAGTCAGTTGAGCGTCCAACTTTCGCTTAGGTCATGATCTCGCGGTTCGTGGGTTCGAGCCCCGCGTCAGGCTCTGTGCTGACTGCCAGCTCAGAGCCTGGAGCCTGTTTCAGTCTGTGACTCCCTCTCTCTCTGACCCTCCCCTGCTCACGCTGTCTCTCTCTCTCTCTCCTAGAAATAAATAAAAATATAAAAAAAAATAAAAAATAAAAAAAATAAAAATAAAAATAAAAAATGGGTTAGACGGGAGCAGATTTAAGTGCTGATGGGAGGTTCCAGCAGAAAGACTGATAAAGGGGAAGGACGTGGGGGTAATGGCCAGGAAGAGTCCTGCGGAGGCTGGGTAGATGTTTCCTGAAATTACCCAGAGGCCACGTGTGCCCAGGAAAGGACTGGAGTCCTGTGTGGGTGGTGGGTGTGGGGGTTGGGGGGGGGGCGGTGGTCCGCTGGGCATCGCCCTCGGTTTTTGCTGAAGGAGGAGGAGAAGCCTCAGGTAGGCAGGCGGGGGCTGGTTAGAAGTGTGTGGGCGTGGAGGCCGGGCTGAGGTTTATGCCAGGGTCCCACAGGGACCACGGGGCTGTGACTACCTCTCAGCCACAGCCTGGGCCGGCGAGGTAGAGAGGCCACCCTCGGAGGCTTCTAGAATGGGCCTTTTCCGGGACAGAGCAGCAAGGAAGTCCATGACTAGTGGCGAAGGGGGTCATGGAGCCCAGGTGGGGCAGGAGAAAGTAGGGCTGGGGGTGCAGCAGGGAGGGAGGGGCCGCCTCTCCTGGAGGTCCCGGGAAGAAGACTGGGTGTGCGGGGAGCACTGCGGGCTTTGGGTGTTCTTCGTCGTGCCCACGGATGGGAAGACACGGAGCGCCTGCAGATTGTCCTGGATGTGGCATCTGGAGCCCGGGAGGCCACAGGAAGCCTTAGGAAGGCGTGGCTTCGAGGGAGCCAGCAGCTGCCGACAATGACAAAGCCTGCGAGTGGCCCTACAATTGGGTGGCTGGGGTGGTGTGGACTGAGTCATAGGCTGGGGGGGCCAGGGCACGAGAGGCCAGGGCTGGATGTCGTGTGTGTGTGTGTGTGTGTGTGTGTGTGTGTGTGTGTAGGACAGAGTTGCCTAAGCCAGTGGCACATCTGCCGTGTGCAGGTGGAGGAGCACGTGGTCAGTGACTGAGTTCCCGGGGAGCGAAGGCGGTGGCCCAGGAGGGTGGGCCGTGGCCGTGGCAATGCGTGGCGAGTGTCCCCCCACTTCCTGTCCTTTCTGGGACCGCAGAATACAGCCTTGTTTGGAAATTCGGTCCTTGTGGAAGTGATTGGTCAAGAGGAGGTCACTGCAGAGGAGGTGTGGCTCTTAATCCAACAGGCCGACGCCCTTATAATAAGAGGGGAGCCACAGAGGAGATGAGGGGGAGGCCATGAAGCCAGAGGCAGGGGTCGCAGGGATGCGGCTCCCAGCTCCGGGGAGGCCAGAACAGACCTGCCCCAGAGGCTGCGGAGGCGCCAGCGCACCGGCACCTTGACCGTGGGCACCCCCCCCACCCACCCGTGCAAGGCTGCATGGCAGGGGTCCTGGAGATCTGCTGGCCCAGGGGCATCTCAGCGGGGACGGACGGGTCCCCAGGAGGAAGCACAGCGGGGGCGGAGGCGCAGGGGGGCGTGTGTGAGCGCGCGCTGGTCCATCGTGCCTCACGGCCCTGTTTTCTGTTTTCCTTGGTTATCGTCTAAAAGGCAAAGGCCCAGCGTCACCCCGGTTATTTAATCCTCGCGCACCTGCAGGCCACCGCCCGCTTGTCAGGTGAAGGAACCGAGGTCCGATTAAGAAATTTGCTCAGAGCTCTAAGGGTACCTTGAGCCGCAGAGCGGGGTTCAAATCCTGGCCCTTCTGCGTCCCGAGCTGCTGCCTCTCCCTCTCCCCTCCCCCATCCCTCAACTTGTATTTGTGCCTCCAACCCCCAACCCTCCCCCCTGCACCTCCACCAACCCCCACCTCCACCCCCCACCTCTACCTCGACCCTTCACCTCCACCTCCACCCCCTCCACCCCCCACCTCTGTCGTTTACAACTCCTCTCGCGCCCCTGCTGTAGATACTGTTGCACGTGGAGGAGCTCACGGTAGAGAAGGGCATGTGCGAGGGCCCCAGGGGCCGCGGTAGCAGGTTGTCACAACTTAGTGGCTTCAAACAACAGAAACGTATTGCCGTAGCGTTCCGGAGTCAGACGTGCAGGGTGGGTCTCAGTGGGTGGAAGTCCAGGTGTCCCCAGGCGCGGCTCCTTCTGGAGCCTCCACGGGACAATCCACTTCCCTGCCTTCCCCGCCTCCGGGGACCCCTCCTCTCCTGGCGCGGCCCCTCCCGGGTGCCAGCCCGGCCTCTGCCCCCTGCCCTGCATCTCCTTCCCTGACTCGGCCGCGCCCGCACTCGCTTCCGGGCCCCCCCTGCACGTAGGACCCACCGGACGGTCTCCGAGGTCCCCATGTCCCGTGCCAAGGCCCGTTGCCGTGGAAGGTGACACGTTCACAGTGAGCTCTGGGGGTGAGCCTGCTGGGGGTGAGCTCTCCGTCTGCATGCGCTGCGGCCGGCGTTCTCCCACATAGGAGCCAGGGGGACGGGGGTGCCGCGGGGAGAAAATGCTCCTGGGACGTGGGTTGTTTGTGCCAGCTGTGGGAGGACAAGTCCGTGCTGAGGAGAAGGGGGGACGCGGCGGGAGTGGTGCACAGAGGCGCCACGTGCCAGAACTTTCCGGGCAGGGCTGCGCGTGCTGGCAGTGCGTCTGGAGAAAGGGGAGACATTAGCTGAGCCACAGCCCGCAGAAGGGACAGGCTAAGCAGCTGGCCTTTTTCCTGTGGGTCCGTGTCTCCAAGCCTTTTTTCGGTCGTGTGTTCCTATTGGTTGAGCCAATCTTAGCTGGCGCCCCAAGCGTACTGGTGTGTTTGTAGGTGACAAGGGCATCGCCGTGCTGATACATTGTACCCTCTATAACATACGTGGAGGGAGAGACCTAGGACAGAGCTCCGAACTCGAACTCGGCTGCGGCCACCCAGCCACCAGGCAGAGACCACAGCTCTCAGGCTCCCTTCCAGGCAGGTGTAGCCACACGCCCGAGTTTGGGCTGATGGGATGTGCACAGACGTGCCACGGGCAGCTCCCACCCAGCCCACGTCTCCAAACACAAGCAGGCTTCCAGAACTCTCTTTGTTCCTGCAGCTGGGAATGTGGAGAAGGAGTGAGCCAGCTTCTACCACGCACGCAAGAGGGTACAGAGCCGGAGCCGCAGGGCCCTGGGGGACCCGGGAGGTGCCACCCACTTCCCTGCAGGTGGCTGCAGGGACCGGGCTCAGCTCCCGTCTGAGTCACCTTGTTTTTGGGCTCTCCTGTCGCCGCAGCTCTGTTTACCCCTAGTAAACATGAGCTGTTTAAGCTCAAGCTGTTTTGTTTTAAGTTTTGTTTTGTTTTATTTTATTTTGTTTTATTTTATTTTATGAGAAAAAGAGAGAAAGAGAGCAAAGGAGAAGGGCAGAGACAGAGAGAGAATCCCAAGCAGCCTCCATTTTCAGCACGGAGCCCAGCGTGGGACTCAACCCCACGACCCTGGGATCATGACCTGAGTTGAAATCAAGAATCAAATGTTCAGGGGCGCCTGTGTGGCTCAGTCGGTTGAGCGTCTGACTTCAGCTCAGGTCATGATCTCACAGTTCACGAGTTTGAGCCCCTCATCGAGCTCTGTGCTGACAGCTCAGAGCCTGGAGCCTGTTTCACATTCTGTGTCTCCCTCTCTCTCTGACCCTCCCCTGCTCACGCTGTCTCTCTCTGTCTCTCTCAGAAACAAATAAAACATTAATTTTTTTTTTTTTAAATCACACCTTCAAACAAGGCACCCTAGTTTGTTTTTTTATTTTTTTATTTTTTAAAAATGTTTTATTTATTTCTAGGAGAGAGAGAGAGAGACAGTGTGGGCAGGGGAGGGTCAGAGAGAGAGGGAGACACAGAATCCAAAACAGGCTCCAGGCTCTGAGCAGGCAGTCAGCACAGAGCCCGACGCGGGGCTCGAACCCACGAACACGAACCGCGAGATCATGACCCAAGCGAAAGTCGGACGCTTAACCGACTAAGCCACCCAGGCGCCCCCCTAGTTTGTTTTTCAAATACTTTGCCCTGAATAGACAATGAGGCTGTGCAGGCAAGAAAGTATTTTCATGGTCACTTCCCCTTCTCCTCATAGACAAGTATAATTATAAAGATTATTTTAGGATGACGTGCAGCGTAAGCAGTACCTCAGTTCAGGTGCCCCGTAGGCAGCTCTGGGCGTCAGCACGGCACTCCCAGGAAGGCCGCCGCCTTGCCCCCCGTCACCCCTGCATGCTGGGGCGCGTGTGCTGAGGGTAGGTGCGGCCGTCAACCTGGATGCTAGATGTTCACAGAACCAAATTCCTTGTCTGGCAGTGTTTTGCTCGGCCCCGAGGCTGCCTTCTGCTACACGCGTGAGGCGTCTTGTGAATTCCCGAGCTACAGGTTTGGGGCGTCCCGTGAGCTCAGGTCAGGCTCACGTTGTTGGCTTTGGAAGGTGACCGGCCACGGACTGGAGGTCTGGAGGGGCTGAGACCAGGGGCCATCACTAACCTCTCTCAGGGAAGCAGGGCATGGGGTGACGGTGGCTTCAGTTGTAGGATGGGAGGGGGCTTTGATCTGGGGGCTCTGGGGTGGAGAGTGGTGGCTGGCCGTGCCTTCTGTCACCTCGGTCCCCGGGATGAGGGGTGCCTGCTGGGGGGGGGGTGGGGAGCTGAGCCCTGTCTGGAAAGGCTGACACAGCACAGAGCCCATGTCTGCCTCGCGTGGCCCTTCAATCCGGGGACCTGTGAGGGGGAAGCAGGTTGGAATAGCTCATGGCGTCTTGTGCTCGGTGGAGCCCGGGAGACAAGGGTGGGGACAGCGAAGCCAGTTCTCAGAGTGCAAGGTGGAAAGGCCTGGCTTCCTCTTTCCCCTTCGGAAGCGAGCGGAGGGCTGTAGGCTGGGGTCGGTGGCTCCCGCAGCACCGGGGAGTGTTTGTCACTTCCCTGGGTTGTTGTCATTCTTAATCCTTCTCGGCGTCCCTTGGGCTGTTGGCACAAAGAAGGGGCACTCGTTGGGTGCCCTTGCTCATGGTTAACAGGAGGGAGGGAGAGTGGGAAACCCGCATGCCGTTTGCCTGCTGGGTGGGGTGGGGGCCTGGGGACAGGACCCTAAGGGACAGAGCGCGTGATGGCAGCAACGCAGAGGGCGGGCAGAGGGCTGGGACCGAGACGGGGCAGCTGTCTGGAGGCGCAGGTGCCAGAACCCCTCAGAGACCCTGACGGGGCAGAGAGACTGGTGTGTGCTCGCAGTGGAACGTCGCGCAGCCGTGAAAAGAACGAAGTGTGGCCGCTGGGACGGCGCGTCCGACTTGGAGGGCACTACGCCTGGAATGAGCCCGTCACAGAAAGACGGGCTACTGTGATCCTCCGTGATGGGTCCCTGGAGAGCCAAGTTCATAGGGACAGAGAGCTGGAGGGTGGGCGCCAGGGGTGGGGGGAGGGGGGCGGGGGTTAGCGTTTCATGGTGACAGAGCTCCATTCGGGAGGATGGAAAGTTCTGGAGATGGGCGGTTGTACAAGGGAATGTACCAGATAGCACAGAGCAGCGCCCTTGAAATGGTTAAGACGGTAAATTGCATGTTTTGTAGATTCTGCCCCGATTAAAAGATGTGAGAGAAAAGATGGAAGTAGAAATGACCGTGGCCTGGTTCCCCGTGTGCACGTGGTCACATCGGGCCATGTTCTGCGGCCCCCAGGCTGGCGAGCAGAGGCAGGGACAGAGACCCCGGAGGAGGAAGAGCCTGGTGGCTGGTTCAGTGCTGTCCGCGTCCTCGGCAGCCGGGGACTGCAGCGTCCTCTGGGATGACAGAAGGCCTTTGTCAGGCTCCTTTCTCTCTTCTAAGTGTCTTTTCTGAACATTCACTGTCCTTTCCCCCATGCTCTCCCCGCACTTGACTTCTAGTGTTAATTATCTTTGCACACTGAACACTTAGATTTGCTAAAAGGCGCGAGCTGCGTGACAGGGATGCTCCTGGATGACCTGGGGTTTCCGCGGCTTCCTCGAGTCGTCCGCTAGTTAGGGCTCCTTAAGGAAGATTCCTCGGGGTCATCGTCACCCTCGCTGGCCACCTCCCATTTGCTCTGCCCCTTGACGCGTCTCTGCACTGCCGGCCACCGCCTGGCCACCGCATCTCCCGTCCCCGCTGGCCCGCGGTGGGTGGGCTCTGGCCGGGGAGGCGCAGGCCGGAGGCAGGAGACTGCTGTGGGGAGGAGGGCTTGCCCTCAGCGGGCCCTCCAGTCCCTCTCCCGCTGCGTCGGCCCCACGGTGGCCATGACCTTCCCTCTGGTTGGCCTGTAGATGCCTGGCTGTGCTTGGTTCGTCCCCTTCCCCTGGCCTCCTCCCTAGGTAGTTGGCGTCAAACGTTCCCCTAATGATCTAGGGGGGTTCTGTCTCCCACTCAAATCACTGGCCACCTCTCTTGTCCTTCTCCCAGCAAGAAGCTTCCAGAAATTTCTGAGGACAGCAAGCCTGGTTGCCATTAATGAGGTTCTCAGAAAGACACTGAAGTTTCTGAAAATGTCCCCGAGGCCTAAGAGCGTTGCCGGTGCCGTGGGAGTGCAGGTTTCCCAGGAGAGCCGTGCGGCGCGGCCGGTCCAGTATGGCCAGGGCACTGTTACCGTGAGTTAGGGGGTCCGGATGCACTGAACCCGAGCCAGCCAGGGATGTGAGGAAAACTCTGGGCCTGACGAAAGCCGCATCTGTCTTGTTATTGTGCTTGCGTTAGCAGGTGCGATGGGATTGTGGAGAGTAGAATCGATAGAAGTCAAGGTATCTGTGGGGCCACGCTACCTCCAGAGACTTTTAGTGGAGAATAAAATTTATTTCTTTTAAGAGAGAGGGAGCGTGAGCAGGGGAGGGCAGAGTGAGAGGGAGAGAGAGAGAATCCCAACAGGTTTTACGCTGTCAAAGCAGAGCCTGGCCTGGGGCTTGAACTCACGAACCTTGAGATCCTGACCTGAGCCATTATCAAGGGTCGGACACTTAAGTGACTGACCCACCCTGGGCGCTCCAGGCCCTCATCTTTATTAATTCCATCTGCAACAACCCTAGTAACAACCTAGGTAAGGTCACGGTCACAGGTGCCGGGGGTTAGGGCTTTGACGCATTCCTTGGGAGACACAATTCAGCCCACAAGAGTGCTGCTCGGTTGGAAGTAGGGATCTCAGGTGGAGCAAACTGTTACCGGAAGACAACAGGGTGGGCGCTGACCCCAGGGGCTGCCCCAGGGGCATCTCTGTGGAAGCCAGACAGCGGGTTTGTCCAGAGCAAGGGGTCTCATCACACTCCGGAGACACTGCCAAGTGACTGCACTCGAGTTGACCCGATTAGAGAATATATTTATTAAGAGTCTTAAAAACACTATGGGAATTCCATCGGAATGAAGAAGTTAATAAAGGACTCAAGGACCGTAGAAGAAGGAAGAAACTCCCTGGCGTGTTGCCTTAAAATTTTGAGTGTATGTTTCCAATTACATAAATACGTCATGTTCATGGAGGACAGTCAGAAGACGTAAAAACAAGAAACTAAAAACGGCCCATGGTTCCCAGACTCGGAGGTGATCATGGTTAGTATTTTGGTGCGTGCACACGTCCAGGTCTTTCTCCTGTATAATTACACTTGGGAACTTGTGGACAAGTTTCTACAGTGAGGACTGTGCTGTACATAATATTTTGTTGTCTTGTTTCTCAGTTTATTCCTGCCACCGGCAGTTTGATAATCCAGGGCAGTAATCATCCTGGGGTAAAGATTATGCGGTCACTGCAACGTTTACTGCCTACATGGTGTGTGTGTGTGTGTGTGTGTGTGTGTGTGTGTGTGTGACCTATTTCTCAGCTGTCCTATGACTGGACATTCACAGATAGCCTCCTGCTTTTCATCAGCATAAACACAGTTTCAACAAACATCTTCATCGCTAAATACTTATGCACATCTTTGTTTTTTTTTCCTTAGGATAAACTTTAGCATCATCTTTTGATAAAGTAATTCAATTGCATACTCAGCTAAATATATGTGCAATTCTTGATCAGCCTGATTTCTGTCTCTGGAATTAATATTCCTGATCAGTTCTTGTCTCGGGTATAGATGTGAGCGAGGTGTGATCGTGATCGCCTCACCACTGATGTTCATGTTCTGTCTCTCACGGCGCATGTGGCTCTGGTTCTGCTTTTCATTCACCATCATTTCCTGTTTCCCTATTTAAAAAAAAAAAATCAGAGCTGAGCTTAAATCTGTAGTTGAACACAAAACCCTTAAATTGCTTATTATCTTAAATAGTTACTGGCACTTTGAAAACAAAACAGTGTATAAAGCTCATTAATGAACAGGTTAGCTGTGTTTCATCAGTGCAGGATTTAATTTCTGTTGCTCGGTATGTAATTTTGCCGGATGACAAACAGTTGAATCTAGCTAATGGAATACTCTTCCCCTTTTGCAATAAGTAGAATTTTATGAATTGTAATTTATTAATTACTATTAAGTATTAGACCAATTTCCTTCTTGATGTGGGGTATTGGGATGTAAGATTCTACATATTAAGAGTTGAGAAAAGAGATAAGCCTCCCCCTTCCCCACACTCAGGGTCACACCCAGTGAAGACAGAGCCACTCAGTATTTGGGTGTGTGGGTGCCCTGTGACCTCACCCCAGATGACCCCCTACCTCTAAGGGAGATAAGACTGCCTTCAGAGTGACCTGGCTATGCCTGGGGCTCGGTGTCAGCTTACGTAACCCACTCAGCAGCAGAAAACAATAAAACGTTTTGCAACCAAATGTACACGGCTAAGCTCCCTGCAAGGTTTTGCATCGGATAAGAACAGAGTGGGAGGGAAAACTTCCTCTGATTTTTTGAGTTTGCCCGATCTGCTCAGGATCTCTAGTTTTTCTTCTGATTTTGGGCAATTAAGTACAGGATGTGTTCAGGGGCTGTGTGTTTGCACACCAACTGCAGGTGTGTGGTGTGAGTTGAGAAGGGTGCCTTCTGTCCTGCTGTGTGTATTTTGAAGCCCTGTTATTAGGTGCATATGCATTTATGACTGTTACGGCTTGAAAATAAACGGACCCTTTTATTATTATGAAATGTTCCCCTATTCTGGTGATCCTCTGCTCCCTCCATGTCTTTGATCTAATGTCAGTACAGGGACTGTGGCCTCACTCGTAGTGGCTGTGCCTTCGCCAGCTTCTTGTCTTCAGCTTATCTGTGTGTTCACATTTAAAATGCATCTTTTGTGCACAGCGTATCATTGGGCCTCCCTTTTTAAAATCCACTCTGCATGTCTCTGCCTTTTCTTTGGTGAGTTTAATCCTTTATATCTATTGTAATTATTGATATGACTTGTGATCTCTCATTTTGCTATTTGTCTTCTGTTTTTCTTAAATTTTTTAGCTAGAATTATTCTTCTTTTCTTCCTTTCTTGTCTTTAGAATTGCTTGATTTTTAGCGTTCCGTTTTATTTTTAATTTTTTAATTCTTTATTTTTATTTATTTTGAGAGACAGAGAGAGAGACAGAGCAAGCAGGGGAGGAGCAGAGAGAGGGAAGAGAGAGAATCCCAAATAGGCTCCATGGTCAGCACAGAGCCCGAGGTGGGGCTTGATGCCTCAAATCGTGAGCTCATGACCTGCATGGAAACCAAGTGTTGGTCGCTTAACCGACTGAGCCACCCAGGCACCCCTATGCCACATCTTCCTCATCCATTCATAGGTCAGTGGACATTTGGGCTGTTTCCATAGTTTCGCTATTGTAAACAATGCTGCTGTAAACATTGGGGTGCATGTACCTCTTTGAATCAGTGTCTTTGTATTCTCTGGGTAACAATTTTTGTACTCCCCAGTGGCAGATTTATTACTATTAACAAAAAAAAATCCTAAGGAAATATATTAATTTTAATATTATAAGAACTTGAAAATAATGGAAAAGAGGCTTTTATTGATTTTTTTAAATGAACACTATTTAAAAAAAATTTTTTTAAATGTTTACTTATTTTTGAGAGAGACAGAGACAGAGCATGAACAGGGGAGGGGCAGAGAGAGGGAGACACAGAATCTGAAGCAGGCTCCAGGCTCCGAGCTATCAGCACAGAGCCTGACAGAGCTTGACGCAGGGTGCGAACCCACAAGTGGCAAGAACGTGACCTGAGCCAAAGTCGGACGCTTCACTCACTGAGCCACCCAGGTGCCCCAAATGAACACTCTTAAGTGCATGAGAGGGTTGATGGTCTGCTGCATTCAAGGTGTTCAGGCAGACAAAATCGGAGGGCAGTGAGCACACTTTGGAGAATCGCTTTTGACCTTGGATCATTTTTCTTTCCCTTGTGAAAATGCAGGTTTGTACATAAATATAGGTAATAAATTTGGTTCTTAAGCCAGGCTTACACATGCCTTTCACGTGTCAGCAAGGTGTAAGGATACGGCTCACATTGTAGAAGTTACGCCTAAAACAAAACCCAGCAAGTATAAGCCAATGGCATCAGAATGGAGGCATCAGAGGTATCGGGTAATAGGCCAGGCCCTAGGCAAGCTGCTAACGATGCAGCAGAGGGTGAGGACATCGTTCTCAGAAAGAGAATATGATCGATGTGCTTCCTATGCGAAGGCACAGCCCCTCCCAGCAGAGAAGGCAGGGCTGGTTTGAGTCCTTTCAACGTCGAGCAGATTTGCCTCTTCCAGAAGCACCTCCCTGCCAAGGGTCTTCTCCAGACTCCTGCTCTCGGGGGCTGCTCAGCCCCCACTGCCCCCCCCCCCCCCGGCCCTCACCTGCTGAATTAACCACAATAGTTGACTTTACTTGCCTCTGTTTTCCTACTTCCCCACTCAGCGTTTCTCCCCACTTGAGAGTTGGGCTGGGGGCTGTGGAGACTCTCTCATCTCTCTTGGGAGACCTTGTTTTTCCAGGTCGCTCTTTTTCACTTGTACCTTCAAAATCCCCCTTTCTGCTGGCTCCTCCATTTCAAATCCCCTTTAACAGAAAGAAATCTGGTGAAGGCTTCTTGGAGAAACTTTTCAAGATTTCCTTCCCAGGTGTGAACAAATGGCCTGTTATTTTAATGTAAATCAGTCTGCGTGGGAAGGATAACATGAGGTCTTAAAATAAAAGCCTACTCCGATGCCATACATACAGAAAGCATTTAATAATTGCTTAATATTGCTGTTGCGGATAACGTACCACTTTGGCCAGAAGTCGCTTTCTTGCAGCATTTAAAAGGCACAAGTGTAGGAAACACAAGATTTTCACCAAATATTTATCAAATCCCATCTAATGCATTCCCTGTGAAACTTTTTAAAAAATGTTTTATTTATTTTTGAGAGAGAGAGAGAGAGAGAGAGAGACAGCATGATCAGGGGAGGGTCAGAGAGAGAGGGAGTCACAGAATTCGAAGACAGTCTCCAGACTGAGCTGTCAGCACAGAGCCCAACGTGGGTCCCGAACCCACAAACCGTGAGATCATGACCTGAGCCGAAGTTGGACGTTCAACCCACTGAGCCACCCAGGCGCCCCGAAACTTTAATGGGAATGCAGTTTCCCAGGGTATCCTGCTAAAGTGCAGATTCTGATGCCTGGGTTTGGGCGGGGCAAGAGTCTGCCTTCCTTGTGTGACCCTGGCGATGTTGACTGGAGACACGGCGCTACCTTGCAGTAATCTGGGAACAAGCATCAGTTACCGGCACATTCCACACACCCCCGCCCCCATCTACTTGAGAACAGTGAGAATTTCCCAAGTGCTTTTTATGACAACAGCCCTCATTTTCGACTCTCGGCACGGAGTGAGGCAACATGTCGTGACTGTATTTGTCATGTACTTGCCTGGTTTTCGATACGTAAGACCGATGATAATAAATCATGTTCATAGAACATGACTACAGCTTGATTTTGTTAGGAACGATTCAGTTGCTGACCCACACGAGGACCTTAACCAAAGAGGAGCCTGTGGTTTTCATGGAGGTGAAGACGGTTGACCATAAAAGCCAGTGTTGGCGTCCAATGACAGCGTGTGCGTGGCGGTGTGATGGGAGCAGGGTTTATCCTAGACCCGCCGCAGACAGAGAGCCAGAGACCCCGTCCGCGTCAGGCCAGCGCGGCTGCAGCTACGCTGGCGGGGCCATGGCGGTGGGCTCTGTTTCCCCCCTCGCCCGACCACTGGGGGTCTGTGCGGGGGCCCTGGCACCTGCATTTCTGAAAAGTCCCAGAAGATGTTGACAGGCCTGCTTGGAGCCACTGTCTTAGAACATTCATTCGAGAGTGTTGTGTACGGGACACGCATAACTCTTCTGTAGGCACCTGCTCGAGGCTCTAGATGCTATTTTAGAGAGTGAAATTGTATGACAGCTTATACGGTGTGCTCGTTTATTTAAAATATTCATATTTCCATAGCATTTCTCTCTCCATATGTATATATATATTATATATATATATATTTAAATTCGAGAGACAGTGAGGAAGAGGAGCAGAGAGAGAGGGAGAGAGAGAAACTCAAGCAGTTCCCACATTCAGTGTGGAGCCTGACACAGGCCTCGATCCCGTAATCCTGGGATCACGAACTCAAGTCGAAATCAGATGCTCAACCGACCAAGCCCCCCAGGCGCCTGGACGTGAGATTCCTATAGAGGAAATGGGGTACTATATATAATTTAAAGTACCCCTCGCTTCCCCCTTTTAACAGAGCAAGGCACAGCAGGAGCAAGACTCGTCTGTATTCAGTTGCTCCATTGAATACATCCGAGAGTCATCGTTAGTGTGTTACTCTTACTTACTAGAACATTCTATGTGTCCATGACTAAGGAGGTGCATGTACGTGTGTGCATGTGCGTTTAATTTTATTTTTTATTCATTTATTTTTAAAAATTTATTTATTTTGAGAGACAGAGCAGAGGAGGGGCAGAGAGAGCGGGAGAGAGAGAATCCCAGGCAGGCTCCATGCTGTCAGCCTGGAGCCCAATGCGGGGCTCAGACTCACAAACCACGAGATCATGACCTGAGCTGAAACCAAGAGTCGGATGCTTAACTGACTGAGCCACCCAGGTGCCCCAATGTGCATTTCATTTTGAAGGTAGTGTGGTGTCAGGGCCGTTCAGCCTCTGAGTCAGAGGTTCTGAGTTCCGGTTCTGACTCAGCCCCTCATCTCATGAACTGGAATAAGTCATCAACTTCTCGGAACTTCACTCTCCTCAACATCAGGAGATGATCAAGAAATCTCGGGATGCCCAGACGATTCCCAGCTCCAAGAGTCTGCTTCCCTCTCTCCTCCATCCCTAGCTTGGGATGTTTTAAACATTTTTGCATAAATACCTGGAAAAAAAAGAAGGTAAAAATAGCTTCGATAAAAGAGAGGTATGACTTTATATGAAACTAAAATATTGAGAAATTCTAACTAGAGTGAGAATTACTATTTGATCTTATGCTTGAGCAGTAAACACGCTGTCCGAGCTCACGTCCTGAAGCTGAGGTCTGCTAAAGCGGGTCGCTGCTGCGCCCCCACTGCCCTACCCTTTCACGGAGTGTGTGAAGCGTATTAAACAGACACAGGTAGCCGGACGGGCCCCGCACCCACGGGTGAGCACCTTTGGGGAGGCGAGTACGTCTGGCAGGCGCCTGGGCTCTTGTGACAGCCCGTCTCTGTCTGGCCCTGTGCCCGGGAAGGTGTGGACTACCCTGGGGAGGGGGAGCCCTGGTGCAGGACCATGGCTCCCCAACCCCTCTCCCCGCCCCCTGCGCCTCCCTGCCCACCGCTCTCTCCACTTCTCTCTGAAGAAAATGTAGCTGTTCCTCTAATACAATGTAGCGGATTGACCCCATCGCATGTGGCGGGTTCCAGCCGGGGCTGGAGGATGGGTGTCTGGCGTGTGGCCCACAGGCGTCACCTGGCCTGCCCGCGCTGGTCATGACCTGCAGCTACTGCATCAGCGCCTTTGTTTGGCTCCCGTTATTGACTGATCCCATGCTGTCCTTTCCAAGCTGTGAGACCTTCGGCACATGGAGTTAAAGGGAGAACAGCTTCCAGGAATTTGCTCCCAGAGGTCCTTTTCTTGGTGATGCCCGTGTGCGGCGGAAGGGGGTCTGCACCTTCACCCTTCTGCGTGACAGCCCGGGCGCTACCTTGGGGAAGATGCGTACCCACAGCTTCTGTTCTCTCTCTCTCTCACTCTCTTTCTCTCTCTCTCTTTTTAAAGACGGGGCATTTGGGTGGCTCAGTCGATTAGCATCTGTCTTTTGATTTCAGCTCATGTCGTGATCTCAGGGTCTTGAGATCAGCCCCACGCACTGAGCGTGGAGCCTGCTTGGGATTCTCTCTTTGTCTTTCTCTCTTTAAAGACAGGGGTGCTTAGGTGGCTCATTGGCTGAGCATCTGACTCTTGATTGCACCTCATGTCATGATCTCAGGGTCTTGAGATCAAGCCCCAGGTTGGACTTGGCACTGAGTGTGGAGCCTGCCTGCAATTCTCTCTCTCTCTCTCTCTCTCTCTCTCCCTCTGCTTCTCTCTTCTGCTCGTGCATGCTCTCTCTCTAAGATACAATAATAAAAATAATTTAAAAAAACAAGGTAGCAAATCTGTAAGTTGAAGTTCCTTAAAACAGGGCTGTTCAGACTTCAATGTTCCTCTCATCACCTGGGGACCTGGTTGGCCTGCACGTGCTCATCAGACAGGGCGGGCGGGCTCGGGCTCCGCGTTCCAGCAAGTTCCCAGGCAAAGCTGCTGCCGCCGGCCTGGGGACCACGCTTCGAGGAACAGCCTTTTAGGAGAAACTCATCGTAATCGTTGCATTTTCTTTTGCATTGTCTTCCGCCACGTGAACTCAGGCACTCTTTTGGTAAAAGGGTGAACTCTTGAATGAAAGCGTGCGTCCAAAAATACACGTCGTGCTGTCTGCTCTCAGCTTTATCCTCTTCCTGGATCTGTTTGTCCCCAGATGTTAGCCAACCAAGTTGGGAGAAGATTAAAAAAAAAAAACAAAAAAAAACAAAAAAAAACCTGACCTGTAATTTATTTCCTGGTGAAGCAGGAAGCCAGGCCCGTGGCTCACGTAGCATGCCGAGACATTGAAGGCAATCGGATGTCTGGGGCACCCCCTTTAGGCTAGACTCTGTGGGGCATCGGGGTGCGGATAGACCTCAGCCCCTGCTCCTAATGAGCCCCCCAGTGGAAGTTAAGAATAAGAAAATGATCGCTTGGTGTGAAGTATGACAGGGATGGGCCCAGGTTGCTACGGGCCATAACTGGTTACGAGGCAAACACCAAGATTTGATTTGTACTGATCAAAGGTGTGTTTCTAGAACCACGGCCGGGAGAATTGCCGTGCTGCTCCAGGCGCGGCGCAGGGTCCCGCCGTGATGCTCCCGGGCGGAGACTTGCTCCTTTCCCGACGCCCCAGTGCGCGTCCCGGCTGCCATCACGGACCGTCTGACGCTTGTGGTAGTGGGTGCGCTTCCCTATTACACGGGAAGCCCTCTGGGCACAGGGCTGTGTCTCCACCGTCCGTGGGGCCCCCAGAGGACCTGGCCCAGCAGGTGCTCAGTGTCCCGCACATCCCGGCCTCAACGGCCTGGGCTTGGAGTCGGGTTCCCCTCGACCAGTATGTGGGGGCGCAGCTGGACCACAATGTGGGGACGAATGTGCGCCCTCCGCCGCCCCCACGGTCTTCAGGCCCAGGGTACGACGGCCCAGTGCTGTGTTAGCGAACACACTCCTCACAACTCAGTGCCACCTGCTTGGACTCAGGCTGATGTGCTGCAGGCCGGGGGGAGGGGCTGGCCGTCTCGGGGGGACGTGTGTGGACGGTGGGTGGCACTGGAGGCCAGCGACGCAGCTGCAACACCCACGCTTTATTTTTTCGTTTTTATCTTTTATTTAACTTTTTATTCCTTCATAGATTCTCACTGTTTTGTTTTTTTAAATATATAACATTTATTGTCAAGTTGGCTAACATGCGGTGTGTACAGCGTGCTCTTGGTTTCGGGGGTAGATTCCCGTGATTCATCGCTTCCTTACAGCACACAGTGCTCCTCCCAACAAGCGCCCTCCTCCATGCCCATCCCCCACTTCCCCCTCCCCCACCCCTCCCCCATCAACCCGCAGTTTGTTCTCAGTATTCAAGAGTCTCTCATGGCTTACCTCCCTCTCTGTTTGAAACTATTTTTTCCCCTTCCCTTCCCCCATGGTCTTCTGTTCAGTTTCTCAAGATCCACATATGAGTGCAAACATATGGTATGTGTCCTTCTCTGCCTGACTTACTTCGCTCAGCATAACACCCTCAAGGTCCATCCACGTTGCTACACGTGGCCAGATTTCATTCTTTCTCATTGCCATGGAGTATTCCATCGTATAGATAAACCACATCTTCTTGATCCATTTGTCTGTTGGTGGACACTTAGGCTCTTTCCATGGTTTGGCTACTGTTGAGAGTGCTGCTATGAACATTGGGGTCCATGTGCCCCTAGGCATCAACACTCCTGTGTCCCTTGGGTAAATTCCTAGCAGTGCTATTGCTGGGTCATAGGGGAGTTCTATTGTTAATTTTTTGAGGAATCTCCACACTATTTTCCAGAAGGGCTGCACCGGATTACATTCCCACCAACAGGGTAGGAGGGTGCCCGTTTCTCCACATCCTCGCCAGCATCTGTTGTGTCCTGAGTTATTTATGTTAGCCACTCTGACCAGCGTGAGGTGGTATCTCAGTGTGGTTTTGATTTGTATTTGCCTAACGGTGAGGGACGTTGAGCATCGTTTCATGTGTGTTTTGACCATGTGGATGTCCTCTTTGGAGAAGTGTCTATTCATGTCTTCGGCCCATTTCTATGCTGGGTTATTTGCTTTTCGGGTGTTGAGTTTGGTAAGTTCGTTATAGATTTTGGATACTAGCCCTTTATTTGATATGTCGTTTGCAAACATCTACTCCAGTTTTGCTGGTTGCCCTTTGGTTTAGTTGATTGTTACCTTTGCAGTGCAGAAGCTTTTTATCTTGGTGAGGTCCCCATAGTTCATTTTTGCTTTTGTTTTCCTTGTCCCCAGAGGCATGTCAAGTAAGAAGTTGCTGCGGCCGAGGTCAGAGAGGTTGTTGCCTGTTTTCTCCTCTAGGGTTTTGATGGCTTTCTGTTTCACATTTAAGTCTTAAGTCCACTTTGAGTTTTTTGGCAACACCCATGTTTTAGAGATGCCCACTGTCTTCCTGATTGAGGAAAAGAAAATATTGATTGATTTCAAAAAGCTGGCTGTTCCAGAACATGTTTGTTGGCACAAGATCAACTTTTGTACTTTCAGTTCTAACTGATGTTCACAGATTTACATTATTTTTTTCTTTGAGAGAGAGAGAGAGAGAGTGCATGAGCAGAGGAGGGGCAGAGGGAGAGAGAAAGAATCCCAAGAAGGCTCCACACTCAGTGTAAACCCCAGTGTGAGGCCCGAACCCACACCAGATCATGATCTGAGCTGAAGTCAAGAGTCAGATACTCAACCGACTGAGCCCCCCACGTGCCCCAGGTGTTTACTGATTTAAAGCATATTCTGGCTTTGAGAAGAGGCCAGAAAGCTAGTGGAAAACACTCAGCGTAAAACTTGGAATGCTCTATCTGAGAGGGAAAGACCAAGTTTCTCAGACTTCCTGGCGCTCCTTCATAGGTTTCGGTCCATTAATTTCCTTTAAGAAATATCTTAGTCAAGGGGCGCCAGGCTGGCTCAGTCAGTTAAGCATCCAACTTCGGCTCTGGTCGTGATCTCACAGTTTGGGAGTGTGAGCCCCACGTCGGGCTCTGTGCGGACAGCTCGGAGCCTGCTTGCATCCTCCGTCTCTCTCTCTGTCTCTCTTTACTCCTCCCCTGCTCTCTCTGCCCCTCCCCTGCTCGCTCTCTCTGTCAAAAATAAACAAATATATATATATATAAAACTTAGCCAAGGACTTACACTTTTCAAGGTAAATTTAGGGAAACTTTCTTCAACGAAATACTGCACCGAAGCCTATTATCTAAATAATCCAAATACCCAGCCTCCCACCTGTTGCCATCATTTTCTTCACCTGGCAAATAACCTGTTGCCGACCTCGCAAGAAGGGCGCAGGTGCCGGCTTTCACCAGCCCTGCTCCCGCAGAAGTCACACCTGTCCTGGGGCCCCTACGGCCGGGGCTGGTCCCCGAGCCACACCCCTGCTGCTGCGGCCCTGTGCACGCACCTGCCCGGCCTCCCAGCCCCCGCTGAGCACCACCGACGTGGGCTTACGGGCGAGGACACTTCGGGGCGCCTGGGTGCCTCAGTCGGTTAGGCATCTGACTCTAGATTTCAGCTCAGGTCACCATCTCGTGCTTTGTGGGTTCGAGCCCCGCGTCGGGCTCTGCGCTGACATCACGGAGCCTGCCTGGGATGCTCTCTCCCTCTCTCTCTGTCCGTCCCCTGCTTGTGCTGCTCTCTCTCAAAATAAGCAAACATAAATAAAAAGAGGACATTTTTACTGAAGGCTTAGGGGGAACCCCCTGCCTGCCGGACTCACCTCCTCAGGGCCCCCATGTGCTCACACGTGCCCTGTCCTGCCCCCTGGCCGGCCT
Source organism: Hyaena hyaena (assembly GCF_003009895.1). Classification (NCBI taxonomy): domain Eukaryota; kingdom Metazoa; phylum Chordata; class Mammalia; order Carnivora; family Hyaenidae; genus Hyaena; species Hyaena hyaena. The sequence continues at coordinate 3,597,975 of NW_024080682.1, read as the reverse complement.
GCGGCGCCTCTCTGTGGAGACCCTCTGCCTGGGCATCTCCACGATTCTTCTCACCCTGGCTCGTGTTCACTCCCGAACAGAACTATTACCGCAAACAGCCTCACCCTAGTCAGCGCACCTCTCTCCCTCCACCCTGCGGACGAGAACTCCATTGCCTCAGTCTGTGGGTGGCTCAGTAGGGATGGAGCTCACCGGAGAGAGCGAGCAGACCACACTCCGGGGACAGAATCAGTGCAGCGCACTTGCCTACCGGTGGGCCCAAGGTCCTGGGGGAGGGGGTCTGGGACCGGTTCCGGGGGGGGGATTGGGGAGGGGGCTGCGGCTCTTTCTTTCCAAGCCTCTCTCGGGGCCCCAAGCAGGAAAGGGACGGCGCACTCAAGTGGGTGTTGAGGAGAATTAAATGGAGGGGCGAGTTACTATGAAGAAGGGGCGAGGCGCACCCCGCCTGGGTGGCAGTCAGCAGAATGTGCAGGGAGCTGTAACAGGCTGCCGCTCTCGGACGCCCCTGGAAAGGGGCCGTGGCTTTCAGAAGAGGAACAGCAGTCGCTGCCCACACGGATGGGGAAGCACGAGACACGGGCCTCATCTTCCTCCCTCCGTCCACTCTCCGCTGGTGCCTCCTACCCTCCTCTTTGGACGGACCTAACAGGAGGCCCAGGGATTCAGTCCGTAGTGGCCAGTGTTTTGGGGCGTGGAGCTGAGTGCAGGTAAGTGCATGGTGGATCTGGAGGGACAGTGGAGCACATCCAGGCCTCTGCTGTCCTTAGACTGTGCGCTTTCGTCAGATACTGGTCAGTCGCCTCCTGGTGCCAACAGGGCTGCAGAACTCTGGGCATCACGCCTGCGTTCAAACCAATGTTAAAGCAAGGAGACTAAGGCCTATGTGAACTGTGTTGGGCTCTTTTTATCAGGAGAGCTAAAGATTTCCTGGGAATGCTACCAGCAGATTTCCAGTTGTATCTCACAGGCTACAAACGGGTCCATAGATTTTCCTCTAAAAACTATAGCATGGGAGCCTGTCCACTCCCAGAAAAGTCCCTGGGGTTAGGCCATGCATCGGGAGGGGGGTCTAAGGATTGGAAAATCTATCAAAGCCCGCTTAAAGGAAGTGGGTAGAAAGTAAACTATATGTCAGTGAATAAACTCAAGACATAGTGTTTGTGTTTATGACTACTGTGCTAGACGCTGAAAAGATTTGCAAAATGAAAAACAATTTATGATCCCAGACTAACAATCTAAACTGGATTTCACGAGAGGAAGCTGTGATGCTTCCTCATTATCCTGTGTAGTCTGGTGGGGAGACCGCTGTACTCAGGATCTATCAGAAGGCCAATTTTTAAAAAAATGTGTGTTTATTTTTGGGGGAGAGAGAGAGAGAGAGAGTGAGCAGGGGAGGGGCAGAGAGAGAGGGAGACAGAATCCGAAGCAGCTCCAGGCTCCGAGCTGTCAGCACAGAGCCCAACGTGGGGCTCGAACCCACGAACTGTGATATCGTGACCTGAGCCGAAGTTGGACGCTCAACTGACTGAGCCACGCAGGCGCCCTGAAGACAACTCTTTAGAAGCAGAACTTCGAGTGGCACCATGGGACTTCAATACAGCAGGACTTGGAGCGGAACCTTTTCTTCATCGATGCAGTTCGCCAGGGTTTGCCGCGTGCCCTGGAGCCGGAGCCGTGGGGGAATTGCCCATGCAGCACGTTGTCGCCTTGGCCCGCGGGGAGCTCACAGCCTGATTCACACCAATGGCTGTATTCCATGACCGAGTGTGAAGGGCAGGGGTACCTCCCGCCCCCCCCGCCGTGAGTGCAGCAGGGCAGAGCCGGGGGCGGGTCCCGGAAGAGGATCCGGGACTCAGGGTCACAGAGAGCAGAGGGCGCAGAGCAGGGCAGGTAGCTGGACCGCAGCACAGCAGGGGTGGGGGACGGGCCTCTGGCCGCCTGGTGCTGGGACTAGGCCTTGGGAGCGGCGGCCCGAGTGCCCGGGGCTGGGTGAGTCAGGCCGTCGTGAGGACGCGCCGCCTCGATCGTTGCCAATTACTACAGATCTGAAAACATCTTTCCCTGCCCAACCCCGGACTCCGGGCCGGGCAGGGGCCTGCGCCCCTTTTTCCTCTGCTGCAGGTACACGCACAGTGCCGCCCCCCCAAATTAGCAACGTCACCCATCCGATCAGCAATCGCCCCCGTCTGCAGCGAGTCCTAAGGCGCCTGTGTGTGCACGTGTGTGGTGTGTACGCACGGTGTCTGCATAAATGCATTACTGCACGTGTGTATACATGTAATGGTACACGCGTGCCCGTGTACACACGAGCTGTGTGCATGCGCACATGTGCATGTGTTTTGGGCCCACACGTGTTGATGTAACTGCATGCATGCACATGCATGAACTCATCACACACACATGTGTTTGTGTGCAAGGGCACACGTGTCTGCACATGCGTGTGTGTGTGTGCACACTAACATGGGCGTAACTGTACGTGTCCCTGGACTGAGACTCTGGGTTGAGACAGGATCATACTGAGCACAGGGTGACAGGCTCTCTGGACCCTCGTGTTCCCATGACGCAGACCCCGACGGGCTCCGTCCGGGGGGCTCTGCAGGCCCTCCCAGTGGCGGCAGGGAGCCCCCTCAGCCCGCGCTCCAACGCTGCTGCCCGCCGCCTCCGTATCTGCCCGGCCTCACGGACTTCCTCATTCCCGCCGTTGACCAGCCACTCACCCCTGCAAGCCCTCCAGGCCGCCAACAGCGGTGCCTCTCGGTGGGTGCACGACTCAGCAACTGGCCTCAAGTGCGCCCAGCAGGGTGCCCAGCCCTTTAATTTCTCATTTATACCATCAGCTGACCTTGGGGAGCAGGCAGTTACAGTCGAAGAAGATATGGGCTGACGGCCTCGGTGGTCTGCCCACGGCCACACGGTAGCTCCTGAATCAAGATTTTCTGACTCCCGGGGCGCCTGGGTGGCTCTGTGGGTCAGGCGTTGACTTCGGCTCAGGTCATGATCTCACGGTCTGTGGGTTCGAGCCCTGCGTCGGGCTCTGTGCTGACAGCTCAGAGCCTGGAGCTGCTTCGGATTCTGTGTCCCCCTCTCTCTCTGCCCCTCCCCGGCTTGCGCTGTGGCTGGAAGATAGACACTAAACAAACAAAAAAAGATTTCTGACTCCAGTTTGGGGCTCGTTCTATTGCCGTGTGCAGGACACCGAGCTGGGCGTGGGGGGCACTGGCTGCCTTCCGTGGTGCTGGGGGTGGGGGGGCGGCCGGCGGGGAGGCATGGCTTCTCGGGGCTCACAGGACCTACGGGCCGGGCGAGCGGGTGAGCGCGCCTCACTAGGTGCAAAGGCACGGTGTAGCCGCCCTTCGCCTGTCCCAGGCCGCGAGCGGCAGGGGGCCCGTCCTCAACAGACCACAGGCCCCTTCATGGCCTGGAAGGCCTGTCGGCAGCTGCCGGGAAGAGGGAGAGGCGTCAGCGGCGAGAAGGAAGCTCGGGACAGCAAGGGCTCATCCCCCCACCCTTTACCCTCAGCCCCCCCCCCTCCCCCCCCGTCCGGTGGCCCATGGACACAGCCGACCCTCATTTCTGGTTGGGAGGGCGCCGCCCTGGTGGCTGGTCGTGCGCAGACACGGGCCTTTGAGACTGAGGGCTGGGCAGGTGGAGGGGGAGCTGGGGGCCGTCCTGCGAGCGGCGTGTGGCTCAGGGGAACTTGAAGTTGCTGAAAACAAAGCACGGTGGCCTTTCTGTCTCTGGTGACACAGGGGACCGTGCCTGGGGGTGTGCCCCGGCCGGCGGGGCTCCTCCCGGGCTGTGGGTCTGCCCCCGCAGTGCCGGGCGCCCCGTGTGCACCCCTCGGGGAGCGGCAGGGGCGCCCGATGCCTCCCGGTCACTCGCCGGTCCCGCAGCATTTGACGGTTCCTGAACCGAAACGGAGCCAATGCCAACCGTCCGCCTGCGGGGTGGGTGCTCTCCGCCAGTCCCACCCCCGGGGAGGAGCCACACCCACCCCGTGACTCAGGTGCCCTCACGTGCTTTCTGTCGCGACAGGTGGCAGGGAGCCGCCTCCCCCCACGAGGCTCGCCCTGCGGGCCCCCCAGAGCAGGGGCTGGAGCGAGAATGCAGGGGGCTGGGAACAGGGGCGGCATGGCCGCTGGGGGTCCCACTGACCCCAAACACCCCTTCCTGACACGTCCTTTGGATCTGAGAGGGTCCCTACGACCGGGAAGTCTTTATGGAAAGAAGAAAAAAGCACACTTCCATAAAAACTTAAAATAATTTTTTGATGTTTACTTATTTCTGAGAGAGAGAGAGACAGCGTGAGCAGGGGAGGGGCAGAGAGAGAGGGAGACACAGAAGCTGAAGCAGCTCCAGGCTCCGAGCTGTCAGCACAGAGCCCGACGCGGGGCTCGAACCCACAGACCGTGAGATCATGACCTGAGCTGAAGTCGGACCCTTAACCGACTGAGCCCCCCCAGAACGCCCCCCGGACAAAACTTTCTTAAAAAAGTATATAGCAAGTGTTTTCATCCCTCGCCACAGCATCGCATTACTTTGTAACCAGAAAGACGGCTTGAAGAAAAGCTTAGGATGAAATACTCACGCGGTCGAGGGGGACGTTTTCCCGCATGAACTGTCCGAACCCCGTGGTCGGCGGGTCTACCGCCGAGGCCCGTGTGCCGCGGCGACTTGAAGGAGCCCGCCTACGTCGAGGCGGCTTGGGCAGGTGAAGGGACCGAACCGCGCCGGTGCCGCGTGGCAGCGTTGGCTGGGCCCCGGGCTGCGCGTGTGACGCGGCTGTAATACCGCACGGTACCCACGCGGGGCCAGGAGCGTGCAAACCCGTGAAGTAAGTCTCCGCCCGCAGACCCGTTAGGTGCCTGTGATTCGCGCCATCGAGGGCCGTCTTTGGCACTAAGGCCCGTGTCTGTGAAAGGTCCCTATCGTCCACCAGGAAGGAGGGATCCCCAGGAGGCCTGTCGGGGTACCCCAGTGGGCGTGGTGATGGTGTCAGAGCGGGGTGTGCGCCGTGGAGGGCCGGCCTGGGGACAGCGGGGAAGCGCACGACGGTCCCACGGAGGCAAAGGGAGCTGGGGACGCGTGGGGGAGGGGCGGGCCCTCCTGGAGCAGCACCACTGAGTTCTGGGCGGCTGGACGCCTCGCTCCCCCGCCCCTCCCGTCCTGTGTCAGAGGCCTGTGTGAGGTTCAGTCCCTCGGATGCCCCCCGCCCCCCGCGCGGCTCCCAGCCACGTGCCGTCCGCCCCTCGCTCGCAGCCTAAGGCTCCCGGAGCCCTTCCTCGCAGTTCCTGACAGTTTCCTCCTCTGAACTTTCAGCTCGTCCCTGGTGCTGCGATCGGCGGACGCCTGCTTCCCGGGCAGCGCCGGTAGCGGCCTCGCGCCCGGTCGGGGTCTGAGGGTTAGCCCGGCTGTGCTAGATTTCCCTCTCTGTGGCCCCCGGGCGCAGGTGCTCCTTCCCGGTCCCCCGTGCCGACAGAAACACACAGGCTGCACACCAGACACCCCGCTCTCGCTCCCCCTAACCCCGGGATCCTGTGCTGTTACACGACGACGTTTCCTGGGGCCTCGACCTTGCCAGGCATTCTAATTACTTTGGTTAATCGCTTTCTCATATTTTTATGAGCCTAGAAGCGTGGGGGTCCCTTGACGTGACTCAGCCTGGCCTGTAAGAGCCACTGGCGTGACGGCCGTTGATGATGATTTGAGGCACGGGTTTCTAAATTCTCCGGGTTTCCTCAAAACCCTGACCTTGAGGAAGTTTGGGGCTTTTCTGTCACATAGGTCAAAACAGCAATTAATTTTTTGATGGTTCCAGGGCCTTGCATCTTTATTTTTTGGTCTTTAATTATTTTACGTTTTCTTAGCGGGGAAGCACAGCATCGGAAGAATTAACACGTGGCCCGGGACAGCCTGGAGCAGCGGCTAGGTCACGTCAGACGCGCCAGCGGACGCGGCAGTGAGCTCGTCTCTGTGTCGGTCACCGCCCAGGGCGCCAGGCGCAGGCAAGGGACGCAGTGGGTCCTCCCGCCTGGTCCCTACATGACTCCTCTCCCATCGGGACCCCCAGGACTGTTCCTCACTCCTCCTCTGCCGACCTCTGCTCACTTCCCGCCCAACCGCAGCGGGCTACACAGCGACGCAGGCTGTCCCGGGACGCGTCAGACTGTCTCCCCTGCACTGTGAGCCTCCAGCGCTCCGGCCCCGGGAGGGCCATTCTCTGCCCGGAGCGCGCGGAGGCCCCGTGGCGAGCCGCCCAGGTCTCCAGGGTCCTCAGTCTCGTGCCCCTGGCTCTCCAGCTCTCGCCCCAGGCCTGGGGGGAGAGTGCGGCCTCGCCCTCCGTCTGGGGACTTCTGTCCTGCAGAAGCTGTGTCGGGGTCAGCTCGGGCCGGCCTGATGCCACGGTGCCGTCTCTCTCAGTCGCGGAGGCTGCGAGCCTGATCGGGTGCCGCGTGCTGGGGTCCTGGTGACGACTCTCTCCTGGCTTCCAGAAGGCGGCTTCTCGCTGTGTCCCGACGCGGCGGAGAGAGGGGGAGTGAGAGAGCTGGACCATGAATGGTCCCCGGTGTCGGATGTGAGGCCGCTGATGCCTCAGGACCTCACCTAAACCCAGCTGCCTCCCAACGGCCCCACCTCCTGGTACCAGCACCTTGGGGTGAGGGCTTCGGCACACGAGGTGTGGGTCAGGGTGTGGCAGACACACACGTTCAGCCCATTAGCCGCCAGTCCAGTGGACTAGGGGAGCTGGGGGCTGGGGACGGGGCCAGGGGCCACACCTGTCCCACGGCGGCCGGTGTCACTCCCGGAGACCTGGAGCACACGCGAGCTGTCCCGGACCCTCACTCCAGTGCTTCTTGTCGTCTCTCCCCTCCTCCCCCTCCTTCCTCCCCCCCCTCCCCTCCTCCTCCTCTTCCTTCGACGAGATCAGGCAGAGGCAGAGATAACCCAGGAGACGGTGCCCTTCAGCTCGTCCTCTGCCAGAAGCCGGGCTCCAGTTCACTAAATGAGGCCGAGACGAAAACCGTTCGTGACGGTATTTTTGGTGGGTTGCCGGCCCCCGGAACCAGCAGCGGTTTGTCGTCATCTGCTGCGAGCTGGCGGAGGGCGGGGTGGGCCCTCGTCTGGGGCCGGGCGTCTGCTGAGCGCTGGCCCCGCCAGGACCCCCTGCGCGGCTGGGATTCGGCTCCCGTGAAACCCAAGGGGAAGGCGTAGTGCATCCGGACGCAGGGGACCCGGACCTGGGGAAGCCCAGCAGCTGCCCGGGGCCCCAGCTGTGCCTGCTGGGCAGGAGGGGACCCCGGCCTCGCCCACCCCTGCGGCCGTGGTCACGCAGGCATAGGAGCTCTGCCGCGTCATCCGCTGCCGCCATGATGCGGCGACATCACGGCCCAGACGCAGAACTGGGGGTCCACCGGCCAGGGTCGCCCAGCACCCCCAGGCCGAGCGCGGCTCACTCTGGGTCAGAGGCGGCCGCGGGGCTCTGAGTCCAGGCGGGTCTCGGGCCAGGACCGGGTGGGGTACGGGAGCAGGGGTGTGGTGTGAGACAAGGCAGCTGGTGGCGCCGGAGGGGGACGTCAGGGGCAGGCTGTGAGGATGCCGAGTCCCGGGGGGGAGGCAGCGTTCGGTAAGTAATGGAGACCCCTCGAAGGTTTGGGTGGCACTAAAATACGACAGGGCCGTCTGGTCAGATGTTGGTGTGAGGAAGCAGAACGTAGGCCCCAGGGATCAGCCCACGCAATCCCCTCAGGCCGCAGACAAAGCCCAGCGGGGACATGTGTCTCTCAAGGTCACAGCCGGGAGAGGGCTGCGGGGCCCGTGCTGCCTTCCTTCCTGGGGCAGGAGTGGCCTTCCAGGCGCCAACCAGCCGCGTGTGGCCGTTTTGATTTGTGTTAATTGGGATGGAATGCGCTGCACTAGGATCCGGAACCACCCCGGACACTCAGGTGCCCAGTCTGTATGTGTGGTCAGTGGCTGGCACCCTGGGCATTGCAGTTCTAGAACATTCCCATCATTGTGGAAAGTTCTGCTGCACAGGCTGTCCTCCACTGCTCTGCCTTCCAGGATTTCAGGCCGTCGTCTGCACCCAGGACCCACGCATGAACCCCCTCCCTCCCCCACCCCGGCTCCTGGCACCGCGTCCGGCATCGGGCCAGTGTCCACGAAGGGCCTTCTCAGTTTCCCTCTCCCTCCCGCTCCCTGCAGTCACTCGAGCCCTTGGTAACAGCCCTGTTCCCCGGTTCCAGCCAAAAACAACAGAGGCGAGCAGCTGGAGGGAGACGTGGGTCTGTGCTGATGGTGGCACCACTGTGGCCTGGAATGTTCCGCCCCATGGCCTGGGCCCAGCACAGGAAGCAGGCCAAGGTGAGGGAGGAGCCAGCGAGAAGGCAGGGGGCAGCCTTGCCCTGTGGCTCCTGCCAGTCGTGAGCACCCTGGAGCTCATCCTTCCACGGAAGCGTCTGGAATGATTGTCTCTGTCTTCCTCAACTTCTCAATAATGGTGACACTTCAAGCATTCTCAAACATTGTTTTGGGGGAAACACGGCGTCCCTGCTCATGTAGCTGTGTCCGGTCATGTATTTGTCTTATTCGTTTTTCTCAGCAGGTGGCATTTTTGTTCAGTGATTTCATTCGTGGCTGCCTCTGTTCATCGACCATGACATATTAATCATGCAAATTAGGACATTATTAATGAAGGAAAAACTAATTCCGCCGCCTCTTCTGGGTTTGCTGTGACAGCTTTGTTAATGTCTGTTCACCGTGAATACCGCCAGCGCCTTCTCTGCAGCCACTGCAATTCGACACGTTCCATTCAGGGTAAAGGTTGGGGACGGAAGCACAGAGACTGCTTTCCTCTTCAGGGCTGATGTTGAAAGCACGTGTTTATTTGAGAGTGCATTTTTGGGACCGTATTGCAAAATCCCCTTCCCGCTGCGGGGATTCGCGCCAACTTTTGGCGCCTCCGGGCGAAGCCACTGAATGCCACAGGTGCGAGCCCACCAGACCAGCGCGCGTGGCCTTCGGTGATTCCAAATCCCAGCCTTCTTGCTTTCCAAACGCCACTTGCGGAACTGACGCCGTGAATCATTCTTTCTCACGGCGCCCCTTCGCCTGGTGACTCTGCTCGGGAAACAGGAGGTGGGTGAGCGAGGCTGTGGGTGTCTGTCCTCCTGAGAGCAGATGCCTGCAGGTGACTTAGACGTCTGCCCGGTGCCCCTCTGCCTGCACCGCCCTTTCGGGAGCCCTGGTTTGCACACCGCGGGCCCTTGTGTGGGAAGAAGCTGGCTTGTTCTTATCTGCTCTCACTTGTGCAATGCTTCCCCACTCTGGTGAGCCAAGTGTGCAAACAGTGCTTTTGGGAGCGTGGCGGTCACCCGGTGCGAAGCGGGAACGCCCCCTCTGGAAAGCTTGTGCTAGGTCACACCACCTTGGGTCAGGAGACTTGGCTGACCCTGAGAGAAGGAACGGTCAGCCCGGCTCTCCCCGCCCCTGCAACTGGGCAGTGAGTGCAGAGCTCCGAGTGCGCGGCCTGGGGGGCCAGGGGGAGGCGTCAGGCTGCTGGGGGGGACCTTCCTGCAACTGTCAGCCGTGAGCTTGAAGGATTGGCCTTAGCTGTGCCTCAGGGCCACGGGAGGGAGGGGGGAGGACAGGTGCAGGGGCGTGAGCCTCCCGGGCCCCCTCACTTTGTCCCCTCTGCCATTTTCCACGACTTCTCCGGTCCTCCCCGTAAGGTGTGCGAAGCCTGGGCTCCGGGTCTGTGAACGCGCAGGAGCCTGCCGCTCCTGAGAACTCCCGCCTAGTCCTCCCTCAACGCTTCGTGTCCTGTGCGACCTCCGGTGCCCGGGGCGGCGGTGGGGGAGAGATTTCCCCGGCCTCTCCGACGGCACCGGGAATGAGACCCTGGACCCCGGACCCGGATGCCGGGCGCGGGAGCTGTACGGCCGCTGCCCCAACAAACCGCCGCAGACAGAGGCGCGTGAGCACCACAGACCATCGCCTCCCGTTCCGGGAGCTAGAACCGCCCCAGCCGCTGGCGTGCCCCGGGCGTAGGGGGCGCTTCCCTATGTCTTCGCGTGCCTCCCCTCTGTGGGCACCCCTCTCTCTTCATACGACGTTTTTGTAAGCGACCAGTCCTAGCGGATTAGGAAGCCCGTCTTCATCGTAACTAATCAAATCATCAATGTCCCCGTCCCCAAGTTAGGTCACACTCTGAGATCCTGGGAGTTCGGACTTTGATGTATGAATTTCGGAGGGGAGGGCGGGGAGGGGACACAATGTAACCCATGACAGGAGCGAAGACCGTGCTCAGGGGAACCCCGCTGCCTCCAGCCATGAGGGCCCGCGCCCCAGCCCGGCAGGCGGCCTGGGCTGTGGGCTGTGGGTCCAGGTCCTGTGTCCCTGCAGACGACAGTCCCCTCCCTGGGGAGCATCTTAGTTGTCGGGGTCCGCACCCCTTTGATGGGTTTGTGGAAAAGCAAGCCCGGGAAAGGCAGGGGACAGGTGCCCTCAGGGACACCGGGGGTGAGGCTCTGGAGTTTTGGGAGCCCTCTCCCCACGCGTCTCTGCCTTCATCACGCCGCTCCCAGACCGGGGCCTGGCTCGCAGACGCCTGCCCCGCCCGCCCACCTCCCTGCCTCGCCATGAGGGAGGGGCCAAGACCCGCCATTTGGGTGGTGGGGTCTCACCCTGGGGGAGGGCTCTGATGGGTCCAGCGTCTGTCAGCCCACCTTGGGCCCGTTACCTGTTCCCAGGGGACAGACTCCAGCTCCGGCCAGCCGGCTATGACGTATGTACTGTGTGCAGAATATGACCGGGGGTGGAGCGTGGTGTCCTCAAGCCCCCCTGAGCCAAGCGGTCGAACTGTTTCCCAGAAGAGGCGAGCGCTTCAGGAGGGAAGCGAGAGTGGCCTTGCTGTCATCGTTCCTGGAGTTAGACCAACAGCCCAGCGCAAGCGTGGGGAGCCTCGTGGGGGAGCGTCTGGGGGAGGGGAGCGTCGGGGTGGGGGTGGCATTCCGGGGGGAGGGGAGCTTTCAGGGGGAGTGTGGGGGGAGAGGAGCGTCTGGGGGGGAGGGAAGCCTTGGGGGAGGGAGCGTGGGGGGGAGGGGGCCGTTCCGGGTTTCCTCGTATTTTCCTCCACACCTTGTGAGGGGCGCAGCACACGGGCTCCAGGAACATTTTATGAGGTGGGTTTGGGATCCTGCCGGGAAGTGGGGTCAGGGTCGGAGGGAAGAGGTGTCTCTGGGAGTCCCGTGGTGGGGGCGGCAAGGGGGGAATCCGGGCAAGAGCCTCCCCCCAGGCCTGGGAGTCAGGCTCTGGGCAGGTTAGGCTGGTGTAGTACTTGCTGTGGGCCAAATGTGTCCCTGTAAAACGGACATAGTGAGACCCTGATTGCCAGGACCTCGCAATGTGACTGTGCTGGGGACGAGCTTTAGGAGGTGATTCAGGTGAGGTGAGGTCAGCCTGGTTGTATGTCTTTCCCGTGCTCTGCACGTGGAACCTGTGAGCAAGGCCAGCTGTGTCTTCCGGCACATTCTGGATTCTCCCGGCTCACTGTCAGCCCTCCTCAGCTCGCTTTGAGCCTCTGCTTTGCACCAAGCAGCCAGCGTGGGCTTTGGAAGCACAAGTCAGACCCCACACAGCCAGGCCCTGAGCCCCCGGCCCCACCCCAGGATGCGCCCCAAAGCCCTCCCCCAATGCTCCTCTACAACCTTCCCCCTGCCTCCTCCCCACCCCCGGCCCCCGCCTCTAGAAGTGCTCCTTCCTCACTGGGCTCTAGCGCAGAGGTCTGCTCCACCCAGGGGCCTCCTCCCTGCCCCCTCCTCGCTCAGCTGGCTTTGGTTTTCCTTCACAGAGTTCATTCCCACCTGTGGTTGTGCCACACGGTTTAACGAACCTTATTTTAATCGTTGTGCTTCCGCCACGAACGCAAACTCTCGGTGAGCGAGGATGTCACCTTCGCCGCTGGCGAGCACCCAGATTCCTAGAAGGACGCTGAGGACACAGGAGATGCTTGCAGAAAGAATGAAGGCCACGCTCCCTCACCGAGGCACCGTCCGTGCCGGGGGTCGGGGTCCTGCAGCCTGGGCCGTGTGCACTTACCCGCTGCTCAAAAAAGACTTGTTAGATGCACACGGATGTATCAATAATATCATTTGCTTTTAACTTTTTCTTTTTGTTAAATATTTTTTGTGTCTTAATTTTATTTTGAGAGACAGAGAGTGAGTGGGGGAGGGGCAGAGAGAGAGAGAACCCAACGCGGGGCTCGAACCCACACACTGTGAGATCATGACCTGAGCCGAAGTCGGATGCTTAACTGACTGAGCCACCCAGGTGCCCCTGTGCTTTCTTTTTTTTTTTAAGTTTATTTATTCTGAGAGAGAGAGAGAGAGAGAGAGAGAGTGCACACGTGAGCAGGGGAGGGGCTGAGGGAGAGAGAATCCCAAGCAGGCTTTGGGTTCTCAGCACAGAGCCCAAAATGAGGCTCGAACCCATGAACTGTGAGATCATGACCTGAGACAAAACCACGTGTCAGATGCTTAACCAACTAAGCCACCCAGGAGCCCCTAAAGTAATGTCCTTTCTTAGCGCTGGTATCAAGATTGGCTTTTAAGTTTTAAGACGTTAGGTCTCTGAAGCTTGTAAATTTCTTCCACGTCGCGTGAGAAGGATCCACACTTGAGCAGGAAACTCGCTCGCAGTGGCCCTGAGGTTTGCTGCGAGTGTATGTAACTTACCAAGCGAGAAAATAGAAATGCTGGAGGGCGGTTGCCGGCCTCTCTGCCTCCTCCACCCACAATCATCCACGCTGTGTGTTCCAGGGGTGGGGACACGGGGGGCCACACTCGCCCCCGCCCCCCCCCCCCCGAGGCTTACAGACACGCAGGGACCTCCCAGTGGGACGCAGGACCAAACCTGGCAGCCACCTCTGGGCTCCAGGCTCTGACTACCTGGTGTGGGTGCAGNCCCGAGGCCACGCAGCAATGATCACATGCCGATTGGGATGGCTAGGGCCAGGGGAAGATGATGGCGGGGCCGGCGGACGATGTCTGGGGCCGGCTGTCCCCTTAGGGAGGGTGACAGGGAGCCCGTGGCCTCTGGATCAGTGCTGCTTCCGGGTGGTAAGGAGCTGATGGGAGAGAAACGGTATTCTAGGAAGAAGGCAGAGCAAGTGCTGGGCACCGAGACGGGCAAGGGCGGTGCACTGAGAGCAGAGCACGGGGCGGGGTCCCCCGCCATGGCTGTAGCAGGGGACCCTACCGGAGGTGGTAGCGACGCTCTCACAGATGGCCCCAGGGCAGCGGAGCAGCACAGGGGCGGGAGACCAGCGGGGAGTTCCCGTGTGGTCTGGACCCAGGACGGAGGGTGGCGTGGCAGCCGCTGGGTGGCTGGTGCCCGTGGGGACCTGGGGGCCAGCTGCATCCGGGAGGGGGAGGGGCGACCGGGGCCACTGAGCCGGCTGAGCAACCCCCAGCGCAGTGCTGCCAACCAGCAGAGCGACGTCCGCACGGAGCGGGCATGGAGGGAAGGGATGGGTTTAAGGCCTTCGGTTTTCCCTTGTGGTAAAATACAACGTGGAATTTACTGATGTAGCCATTTGTAAGTGCACAGCTGAGTGGCATTAAAGACGTCCGCGCTGCGGTGCAACCACCGCGTCCCTCTCCAGAACTTTCTCGTCTTCCCAAACTGAAACCGTGTCCCCAGGAGACGCTAGCCTCCCCTCCCTGCCCCTGCCCCCGGCGCCCACCCTCTACTCTCTGTCTCTGGGCGTGCGGCAGCTCTCGGGACCTCACGCGAGCAGAACCACGGTGTGTGTGTCCCGTTCTGTCGGGGTTATTTCGTCAAGGTTCATCCATGTCGTAGCAGGTGTCAGACTCCACGGCGTGGACCCAGCCCCTCGGTGGGCCCGCAGGTCGCCTCCCTGCCCGGCTGCTGTCAGTGATGGCGCGTGAACGCCGCTGCACACCCAGAAGTGGGGTGGCTGGGTCCTACGGCACTTCCATTTTTTAAAAATTTTTTGAGAGACAACGTGAGTGGGGGAGGGGCAGAGAGAGAGGGAGACACGGAATCGGAAGCAGCTCCAGGCTCCGAGCTGTCAGCCCAGAGCCCGACGTGGGGCTTGAACCCACAAACCGCGAGATCACGCCCTGAGCCAAAGTCGGACGCTAAGCCTAGGTAGGCGCCCCCTACGGCAGTTCTATTTTAACCACACCATTGAGCACAGGAGGGCGGAAGCTGCCAGGAGCCTGTAATTAGGCGGTTCTGACGAGGTGGAGGTGGATGCCAGAGTGGCAATTTCAGGGGTGCGGGCAGGTTGAGGGATGACAAGCCTGGCGTGACCGCGGGAGTCACCGAGTGGCAGACACGGCCGGCGGCACGCACTGCGGGAGGCCGGGAATGAAGCGATGCCCGGAGAGCGCCCGTCTCCTTCAAACAGGCACCTGCTGCATGCGGGCGTCTCGCGCTCTCCAGGCTGGACGGGACGTGCCGGCTGTGCGGCGGCCGAGGGAGGCTGGACAAGCAGCCTCTCTGGTCTGTTGTTTCCTTCCCTGCTTGCTTGGTACCGGTAACTGCCTTGCACGTCTCACGAAGCTGCCGGCAGAACCGAACGAGATATATTATGATTGTCAAGTGCTTCTGTCTCTACTTGTCATTCTCGTATAAAAGGTGCCAAATAAATGCTCGATGCCTCCCACCAAAAGGAAATATAGGAGCACGTTCTAAGGCGCAACGGCCGGTCGCCTCTTCCCCTCGCCACCGCTCTGTGCCCCCGCGGCCCAGCACCCCCCTGATTTTCTGTCCTGCTCCCCAGCGGTGGCTGAGGGGGGAGAGGAAAGGCCAACCTGTAACTTGTAACCAACTTGTCTGTCGGGATTCACTTTCTTGCAAGAGCAGAGCTCCAACTAACGGCAGCAGGAGAAAGATAGGCTCTCTCTCTCAGAGTCAAGACGTCTGGCGGCACACTGTCCATGGAGCAAGGGTGCCCCTCAGTTCTGGGAACTCGGTCCCCCTTCTTTGCCCGCTGGCCACCATGCTTGGCTTCCGTCCCCAAGGTCACCTCACGTCCCTGAGGGCTGCCAGGGCGCCGGTTACTAGGCTCATGTTCCAGCTATGAGGAAGAAGGGACGAGGAAGGCTCTGCCTTGAAGAACATTTCCTGGTAGGTGCACGGGCTGATTCTCCCTTCATCTCGTTGACCTGAACTTGGACATGGCCCCGATTCGCCACGTGAGAGGCTCGGAGGGGGAGTCTTTATTCTAGGTTATCCTGGATGGTACAGCCCCGGGGCAGCCGAACGCCAGGCCTTCCCCTCCGGGGCGAGACGGGCAGAATGGATATTAGAGACTGTAGCCGACAGGAGGGGCGGGTAGAGCAGCACCTTGCAGTGACAACAGCTGACTCATGTTTGTGGCTGCTTTGAATTCTTCTCGGAAACAGTGGTCATAAAAAGGACGGAGATAGATCCTGACCCTTAGAAGAATAAGCCCGTCGGAGGAGCCCGCCCGTGCACTGGACGATAATCCCCACGCACGGGAAAGGGACACGCCTCTGGTGTCTTTGAGTTTTAACCCTCTGCCGGCCATAAACCTTCTCATGATGCTCACGACGGGGGTGCGTCAGAGCACTGGGGTCAGCCGGGGCCGTTCCTCCCACGACTCTCTCGAGCGCTGCCGCCGGTGTGGTCTGCCGCAGGGGGACCGTACGTGTCAGCTGCAAACCTCAGTCCCCCCTGTGGGCTGGTTTCTGGCGTCGTCAGTCGTGCCCTGTGACCCCCAACCGGCCGGCGTGCGTGATGACCCCCGCATCCGAGGCGTCTGGCAGCCTCGCTGAAAAAGGGGGTTTCTGGGCTGCATCTCAGACGGTGATCAGAACCTCCGGCGTCGGGTCCGGGACGTTGCCTTTTTTTAAAAGTTTATTTTATTTATTTTGAGAGAGAGCGAGAGAGAGCAGGAGAGGGGGGAGAGAGAGAGAGAGAGAGAGAGAGAATATCCCAAGGGGATTCCACACTGTCAGCACAGAGCCCAACACAGGGCTCCAACTCACCAACCATGAGATCGAAACCGAGAGTCAGACACTTAACTGAGCCCCCCAGGGGCCCAGAATTGCATTGCGCGGCCTGGTCTGGGGGGGGGGGGCGGGAGGGACAGACATAACGAGAGACGGTACGTGTGTTTTACAACAGGAAGTGTGGTTAGAGGACAGAACTGCTGTTTCCTATCCCTTAGTCTAGTGTTTTCTCCTTCCGGCGAGGTCGCCGGAAAGATCTAGGCCAGCATCCAGGTTCATTGCCATCCAGGGCCCTCAGATGGAGCTGAGGACGCCCCTCCACGGGGACCTCGGGGGGGTCGCTGCAGGGGTCACGGGGGGATGCACTTGATAAAGCAGAGGCCCCCGGGGCGGCTCCTTTTCCACGACTGTCACATCGCTGCGTGTGGGCGCCTGCCGCGTCTGTGCCCAAGCGAAGTTTTCTTTCCGGGGCCTTCTGGCGGGCGTGTCGGGGCTGCTTTTCAGTTTTACGTGCGTTGCTCTGATGAGTAAGCGCGTGAGCACCTGGTGCCGGCGGAGGCTCCAGGGTAAACAGCAGGCCACAGGTCGTGGGGGCCGGGAGGCCGCTCTGCCCACAGCAGCCTCCCCGGCTTCGCGACTGGGGGGGCCATTCCCCGTAGTTATCCCGACCGGACACCACCCGGATCCTTTGCCAGCCGCGAGAGCCCGTCGGCGCACAGGCCTGTGGCCCGGCAGCCCAAGCAGGGCTTGTGTTCTGTGGACGTGGCCTGGGGCCGGGAACCTGCCTGCCTGCCGAGGGGAGCCCCTGCCGAGCTCTCATAGGCCCGCGGGCACGGAAGGCGCATCAGTATTATTGGCAGTGACATTCTTGAGACAGTTTTAGCAGCAGAAGCCAAGGAACTTGTCTAGTTGTCCAGTTGAAAGCCACTTAGAGAAATCTTTTTTGTTTTCCGTTTGCTAAAATGCCCAGAAAACGTTTGGTTGACTGGCTAAAAAATGCTAGTAGGGAAGAGTGTGTCAGAGCAACAGAGTGCTTCTTACCAGAACATCCTAGGGGCGCCTGCGGGGCTCAGTCGGTTGAGTGTCTGACTTCGGTTCAAGTCACGACCTCACGGTTCGTGGGTTTAAGCCCCACGTCGGGCTCTGTGCTGACAGCTTGGAGCCTGGAGCCTGTTTCAGATTCTGTGTCTCCCTCTCTCTGCCCCTACCCCGCTTGTGCTCTCTCTCTCTCTCTCTCTCTCTCTCTCTCTCTCTCTCACACACACACACACACACACACACACACAAGTAAACAAACATTTAAAAAAACATCCTAGACACGCCCTCTGGGTTCCACGTCTGGAATTACTGGAATTACTCTTGAGGCCAATGAATCTACACTGGGCTGGTTTCGGACCTTGTGATTATCCAGACAATCTGAAAATGACTCGACCACTTTTGAAGACGTAAAGTGTGCCAAGCCACGATCTCAATTATCCGGCCGGTAATATGTTTTCAAGCCCTTCAGAAGGCAAGTTTTAAGTGTCAGAAACAAGATGTTAATTGTTAAAGGTGCCGAAGCCCGGAGTCGGCGCCTGGACCGCCCCTCGCCGCTGCCCCGGGCTGTTTACTCACCTGTCGGTGAGAGGGCAGTTACTACAAAGGCTTCTGAGAACCTGACCGCATAAAGGGGCCCCAATAAAAGTTCAGAGACGCCTCCTCCGTGTCAGCTCCGCCTCCTAAATTTCTGCTGTCGGCTCTGGGGAAGCATGGAGAGGCCCCACGAATTCCTGAATTCCTGCCACCAGCGTATTAATGGTGTCCTTGTGCTGAGCTGATCTAAACCCGGCAGGAAGCGAGTCGTCTCTAAGGATGCTTGTCCCCGCTCGAGGTCACCGGATTGCCAACCTTCATTCCATCGGCATCATTAATGCCCTCTTACCGTGTGCCCTAAGACAGGCACCAGTTCTGATCAGGACCCGGATGACCTTGGGGACTGTTACCGTGCTGACCCCTCGCCCCCGCTGTGATGCCATTTGGGTCTCTGCTGGTGAGATGAATGCATCATGTGGCTTTGCCGAAGCAGCCGCGTGGCCAGCCGGGAGCCACGTTTTGGGGGGTCTCTCTGGTCAAGCATTTAATTCTTTGCTCCGGACATAACCCCGGTGATATTCCGTGGGACTCTGTGCTCTGTGGAGGGTGAGGCCGGGTGATCGTTGCTGAGGCCCTCGTCTGAGCCCGTGACCCCACTCTCGGGGCTGGAGACCCAAGGCCGGGCGCTTGCTCCCCGCGAAGACTGACGCCCCGTCAGGTCCCCCAGCGGCGTCTCGTGGTGTGCGTGCTAGGCCACCAGCACCTGAACCCCGGGGGGTGCGGTAGGTAGGCGGAGTCGCCGCATCCACGCGGCCGGGCTGGGAGCCTGCGTTGTCTGCCGAACCATCTTCCGCGTGATGTCTATGCACAAACGGAGCGGAACAGGGAGCGGATGAACCTGGGCGGCCGGGCCATCGGCTCCTCTCCTCCTGGCACCGTGTGGCCCAGGGGTGGCGCTGCTGCCTCTCCCCCCCCGCACCGTGGACCCCAGCGGGTAGGGAACCGACAGACACGCTGCTGGAGCCACGGGCCCTCTGTGCGGTTTGTGTAACGAGGTTGTCAGGTCAAATAGCTGTTCTCGGAGCCAGTGGGGGACTGACCGCGTTCAGGGAGTCCCTCCTCCCGCCCAAGTACCCCTGCTGCAACTATGCGTCTTCTTGTGTGTGTAGACATGATTTTCTCTGGCCTTTCTGCTAAGGTTGAGGGCCCTTCCCCACGTCAGTAAAAGCCGGTCCTCAACGTAATTCATAACGCCTGCGGGACACACAGTCACGTGACTGTGCCACACGTGA
The DNA here is from genome assembly GCF_003009895.1 of Hyaena hyaena. Taxonomy (NCBI): domain Eukaryota; kingdom Metazoa; phylum Chordata; class Mammalia; order Carnivora; family Hyaenidae; genus Hyaena; species Hyaena hyaena. Next base: position 3,579,110 of record NW_024080682.1, on the reverse strand, counting down.
CCTGAACACCCCCTCGTGGGGGGTCTTGAGGCTGATCTCCCTGTTCTTCTCCAGCAAAAGCCTTTGTGGTGGCCGCGCGTGGGAACAATGGTGGTAGCGGTTGTACTGAGTTATGTGGCGGGTGCCGCGCTCCGTCTTGTCCGGGAGAAGACTTCCCGGCTGGCGCTGTGTAGACTGGGTGCCGGGGAGGGCGGCCGGCGGAACCAGAATTTAACTGTGTTTGTGAAGACCAGTGATGCTGACCTTGACGCAGGGTCCCTCCGTGAGTGAGTGATGGGACAGACCGCGCGTGGCGCGTGGGTGGCTGGCGTTTACTCAGACAGCTCTCCCGGAGACTTGCTCACTTACTCGGGGAGGAGCTGAGTGAAAGGGGCCTGACCCCTGGGGAGGTGGCGCTGTGGACAGTGGCTCAGCTGGTTTGGGGTGGGGGGATGGGCGCGCTTCGGCAAAGGGCCAGACAGTTGAGGCTTTTCTTTCTTTTTTAAAAAATGTTTAAAATGTTTTTTTAAAAATTTTTAATGTTTATTTATTATTGAGAAACCGAGAGAGACAGAGCATGATCAGGGGAGGGGCAGAGAGAGAGAAAGAGACAGAATCCGAAGCAGCTCCAGGCTCCGAGCTGTCAGCACAGAGCCCGACGTGGGGCTCGAACCCGTGAACCGCGAGATTATGACCTGAGCAGAAATTGGACGCTTAACCGACTGAGCCACCCAGGCACCCCAAGGCTTTTCTTAATCTCTTGTCTGTACAGGATGAGAGCCTCAGGGCCACCAGGTACCTGGCGGCTCTTTATTTTTCTGATGAGAACTTTTAGGATCTCTTCTCCGAGCAAGTGTCAACGGGCAGCATTATTACCTAGACCTCCCGTGCTGCGCTGGCACTCCCAGGACTTATTTATCCTATACCTGGGCGTCTGCGCCTCGACGCCTGCGCCCATCCGCCATCCCGCCGTCCCCGGTGGCCCCTCTGTGCTCCGTCGCTGACGGGGCCCCGTGATTATGTGGCTGGAGGTGAGTGACGGCTGCCGTCACTCTTCAGAGCAGACCCCGCATCCCTGTCCTGAGTGTCCGGGCTTCCCAGCACACGGGGGTCCCTCAGTGACCCCCACCCTGACTGAGTCCGCGTCGCTGCTCAGTCTCCTCGGTTATAACTTAGGGTTTAATCAAGGTGCCTTTGGTTAAAAAGAACTGTCACTGCCGCAGGGGCCTCGGCGACCGGATCTCGCAGAAGGAAGGGGACTCTCTGGGGACCCAGGGCAGGAAGCGGGCCCTCGTGCTGGGCTGGCCCCGGGGACAGGCCCTCCTTGCCCCAACCTCCCGCCCCCTTCCCTTCTCTCCCTCTGACTCTCTCTGACTTTCCCCTGTGTCGGTCTCCATCTGCCTGTCTCTCTCTGCCGCTTTCTGTCTGAATCTCTCTGTGTCTCTCTGTCTCTGCTCTCCTCCAAGTCTCTGTTTGATCCCCTTAGAGCTCTGCAGACTGGCTCCCTGTGCTTGGCTGTGACCGGCCACATGGTGGCTTCCCAGGCTGGGGTCCTCAGAGCCTGAGCCCACCCCCCACCCCCCACGAAGTTCCCGGCAGTGCCCGGCCTGTGGTGGGTGCCTGCACTGAGCTGGGCAGGAGGTCCGCCCGGAACGGATGTGACTCCATCCTCATGGTCAAGGGCAGTTGAGCCTCTCCCCACAAAGCGTCCAATGAGAGCACCTGCTTCTGGACCCCCGCCCCCTCTTCCTCCCTCTCTGCCTCAGCCGCACGCGGGGCACTCAGCAGCTGTGTGCGAACAAGCAGGGGGCCGGGTTTGGGCCTGAGCCTCCGTTCCGGCCACCAGTCTGTGCGGTGACGCCCGAGCCAGGATGTGCCCTCTCCTTCCTCCTGCAGAAGCAGTCGTCAAGTCTGGAACCCTATACACACCACACCCTAGATTAAGTTAGGCTGGTTTCTAGTGTAGCCTGTGAGTACTGGCTGGTCCTTCTGTTTCAGAAACTCTTTAAAAAAAAAAAAAAAAAAGGAAACATATAACACTTTTTCACTGGGAAAAAAAAAAGGTCATAACAACATACAAGGTGGGCCCTGGGTGCCCCTCTGCCCTCACCTTCAGTTTATTGTCACAGAAAAGCAGAGTCGGCATTTCTCACGGAATCAAGGCCGGAGCACTAAGTGTTTTATTAAACATTAAGGGACGTATTTCCCCGCGGTAGTGTGTGCACGTGGACAATATGGGAAGGAGCACAGAGAACAGAGAGAAATGAAGTCCCCTCCCCTCCTAGCCAGTCGGTCGCCTCCCTGCAGGCGCTTCTGTCCCCGATTTCTGGAACATTCTTCCAGAGGTGGAGTGAGGGCTTTCCAAGATTTTCAGGTGATGTTTATTCATGGCCACACTTGCTTCCTAGGCTCTTTTCTGTAAACCCTTCCAGGGTTGTTAAAGAATATCTGAGAGGCGGAGTGGCCCTGAGCTTTGATCTGCCTGCCTAACTGCCTTCACTAATCACGCTGAGATCAAGCGGATAAAAATAGCCTCCAGGGTCGGAGGGTGAGTGAGTCCCCCCATATCGGCTGGAGGGCGGCAGGGCTCCGCTGGCAGGCTGAAATCGTGGCTCTAATTAAATAAACCAACCTTAACTGCTATGCAAACATCGTGATGGAGGTCTTGGGCTATTTACTTAGGGGGAAGCGGAAAGAAAGTAAGAAAAAAATTCTAAATTGTTTTCCTGAGTTCCCAAGCAAAATGAGAAGGCTCTCTCTGTCTCTGTCTCTCTGTCTCTGTCTCCTTCCCTCGTCTTCTCCCTCCTCTCCCCTCTCTCAGTGTTTTCTCTTAAGACTGAATAAAAGTCTTCTGTTTTTTTTTAGTATTGGCTAGTACTTCTCATTTTGCAGTATTCTGGTCAGCAGTCCATAAAACCTGGCTTGAGACTACCCTCCTCCAGGAAGGCCTCCAGGATTCCTCCCCTAACCTTCAGGTGAGCTCATCGTTTCTGTCCGTGCTTATACCATTAGCCTGGATGTCATTCTGCACTTACAGATAACTCCCTTTATGACTCATTTTAGAGGCTCCGTTGGTGTATATTTCAGCTTTGCAAACAGACTGTGTCCCATCAGGTCTGAAATGATCTCTTTTGTTTCTTTCCTATTTCCCCAAGCTGAGCTCATGTCACTCTCATGTTACTGGAGAGGCACCTTCTCCAGTAACCTCGGGATCCAGGTAAATGGTGTCCTCGTCTCCCAGCCTCCCCGCCCTTGACACCCCCCAGCCCTGGAAAGCATCCCTGCCCTTGGGCGGGCTGACATTTCCTGCTGGAACCTGATTTCACACTCCCGAAATCTGGATCAAGCACCTGCACCTAGAAGTTTCAGAGAAAATAAGGGAGATTGCGACCTCGGGGTCTGACCTTCGGGCAGAGGATGGGGCTGGGGAGCAGCTAGTCTTCAAAGCTGCCCTTGCTCTGGGATGCCAGCGGGCTGTGCCCCTAGTGGCCTGGGAGCCCCTGGGCAAGGCACCTGACTCGGCCCCCCACCCCCAGGCTCCTCAGCTGTCAGCAGAGGTCAAAGGCACCGGCCCCTTACCTTAGGTCAGGAGCAGGTAATGGTGGGGCGGGGCTTTGCAAAACACACAAGCCCTATAGACCTTTAGGGTCCCCCCCAGGATCAAGGTCAGTAGCTCTGAGTGACATACATGCGAATTGGGGAAAGAAACCAGACCGAAGCTCTCCCGGTTCACCCCTGCTGGGGCCGTCCTCAGACTCGTCCAGCCATCCACGCCCTCACGCGGGAGACCGGGCTCTGAGCCCCCCTGTGAGCCCAGCGTGGGGGCCCCCGGCACGTCCACGGCCCCTGCAGACAGACAGACAGCAGGCCAAGCTGGGTGACTGAGCAGCAGAGCGGCGGCGGGCGTGAGGGTGGTGAGGATGGCGTCAGCCTCTGGGCCCTCGGGCGTTTCTCTCCCTGAAGCGAGGCTCTAAGAGTTTCAACCAAGTGGGCGGAGCTGCCCCGTCCCCGGGATAAGAACCAGAAGCCGCTGCGGGAACTAGCACGTGGTCAGCGCCCAGCGCTTCCGCCCCTACAGTTACCTAAGAGACGCCGGGACCCGGTGCCCATCCATCCCGTGTTCTCACCTCCCGAGGGCCAAGCGTCCAGGGCAGCTGTGCGGGGTCTCTGGATGCCGGGTCCCCCCCTCCTGGGAGAGGGCACGAGCTGCGTGCTTGGTGTCGCGGCCGGTGTGGGGTCCCTGAGAACCTCGCCAGTTTGTTCCCAGGCTGCCACGCGAGGCCCTGTGAGCCGGGTGGCTTGAGGCAACAGAAGTCCGCTCCGGAGGCTGGGCAGGGACCCCCGAGGTCCAGCCTCGCCGCTCGCCCGGGCGGGGCCTCCGTCCTTGGCGCTCCGCGGCGTGGGCTCCACAGCCTGGCGTCTGCCTGCATCACTCTGTGTCCCGACCTCTCCCCAAGGTGGACTTGGGGCCCACCCTTCGTCCAGACCCTTCATCCGATCACGTCTGCAAAGACCCTGTTTTCCAATCAGGTCACGTCCGCAGTGCTGAGGACTCGGACATGGCTTTCGGGCCCCAGGACTCCATCCACCAGCCCGGTCCCCGGGCTCTCGGGCTTGCACGCCAGTCCTCTGGGGGAGATAGACGGGGCTGAGGCTGCTCTTTGGTTCTCGCTGCCTGGGCACTCGGACACGGAAAGACCCTGTCCCACCCTCAAACGGCCTGCGGTTCACTTCTGCCCAGTCTCCTCTCGGGAACCCGCGCGGCCCCGGAAGGGAGGTTCGTGTGCGCGGAGAGAGGAGCGAGCGCGTCCAGGCGCCCACGTCTGTGCCGAATCCTCATATCAGAAACAGGCGCCAAGCTGACTTCAGGCCGACTACCCCTTGTCATTACAGACCTACTGCGTGTATGGACCATAGGGCTTCGCCGACCCTGCGGGACCGCGTCTGGTCAAGGAACGGGCGTGTGAACAGAGTCCACACGGAGACGCGTCACAAGGTGCCCTTGTGCTGGGTTCGGTGACAGCCGCTCTCAGAGCGCCTTGCGCACTGAACCCAGGCTGAGGGCGGCCCTGGAGTAGAGTAGCTACAGAAGGTTATAATTGGTTAACATTCTGCAAATTAAAGCTCATTTTACTATTTCAACGACAGTAGAAATCCCCGTCACAGAGATTTGCCCGCTGGTTCGTTCATTGGAAGAGTCCTAAGGCAAGGAATGGCGTTTTTAAAGACCTAGAAATGTCTGAATTTCTAACATAAACATGTACACTTTCCCCTTTAGCTTTTTTAGTGCAGGGTCATGACCTTTCCTCGGCGTACAGGTCTCAGGTCTCAGGTTTCCCGCTGGGAGCCATCCGCCCTTCCTGGTGCGCAGCACACATGAGGTTATGGTGTGGGATTTCCCAAAAGCAGGGTGTGTGAGTTAGGATTAGTAACTAAATCCTGGGGAGGGATGGGACACACTCACTGATAAAGGCACTGGGGAGCTTTCTGGGGTTCCGGAACGTTCTCTATCCTAAACACATGGTAGTTATACAAGCTGTACAATTAAGATTAGTTTTATCAGGGCGCCTGGGTGGCTTAATCAGTCAAGCGTCCTCTTGATTTTGGCTCCCGTCACGATCTCGGGGTCGTGAGAGGGAGCCCCGTGTTGGGGTCCGTGCTGGACGTGGGGCTGCCTGGGATTTTCTCTCTCTCTCTGTCTCCGCCCCCCTGAAACCCCCTCGAAAGAAAGATTAGTTTTATGGAATTTATACCTCAATAAGAAAAGTTTTTAAATAAGGTGGAGTGAGAACTAGAGACATGCTAAGATCAGCGTGCGGTTCTACATTTTTATGATTTTCCCTATTTTTTACAAGCGTCCCGTCCACAGCTAATTCAATAGCAGGTTTTTTTTAGACTAACCCGTTCTGGAATCTTTCTACAGTTGTTCAACTTCGTTTTCATAGAAACAGGACCCTCTTCTCTTGCGTTCCAAAGGCCACAGCTGCCGGATTGTTGAATCAAATTACACAGCGTGACGGGTTTTGGGAGCAAATATGACCGGCTCTCGGGAGGCGCGTCAGGAGCCCGGGCCCTGGCGCCCTGTGCCCCGTGGTGCCCTCCGGTCCCCTCTGGGGGTGACAGATGCTATTCTGAGCACGACCCACTCGGGAACTCACAAATAATCAACCCCTAACTTCTCGCTTCTGCAAATCTGCACGTTACTTCATCTTAATTTTGTGCAGCGCGGCAGAGCCCCCGCGTGAACACACTGTGCGCGGACCAGGGGGACACAGGCCGCCCTCCCAGCCGCCTTTCCCTCGCGGCTGTATCTGGCCTCTGCCTGGGCGTTCCATTTGCCTCAGTTTACCCTCCTGGTGAGTGGGAATACAAGCATTGGCTGACCACAATCACCTCGGTCCCGTGCTTCCTCCAGGACTGGGCTTCAGGTCACCGCTGTGGCACGCCTGGGGGGGGGGGCGTCAGGGGAAGGGACGGAGAACGGGGAGCACCCCAGGCACTAACTGGGCTGGAGCACTGCTCCCCGCGGCCCCCGAGCGGGGCTCGCTCCGCTTCCGAAGCTTCTCCACCGTCAGAGAAGAAGGCTCAGGAGCACGGCTTCCTCGTGAGGCGCTGTCGGGGCCGCACTCTGCCCCCACGTTGGCAAGCGGGCGTCCTCGCCCCCAGCACCTCGAATGTGACCTTGAGCGGAAACAGGGGCCTCGCAGGCCGTTTGTCCAGACGCAGTGAAGTGGGCTCAGGTGGCCCGAAAGCAGGGACTGGGCCGGGACACGGACGCCCGCACGCAGAGGTCATCGCGGGAAGATGAAGACGGACGACGTCCCCACGGCAAGGACGGGGGCTCGGGAGGAGCTCGCACGCCGGTCTCGGACTTGCCAACTCCGGGCCGTGCATCTGCCTGAGCAAACCGGTGCCCACGCGCCCCACACCACGCGCTGCGGGACCAGCTGTGACTGCGAGCCACGGCGCCCGGCCATCAGAGACCGCGACCGAAACGTCAGAAGTGCCGTCTGAGGGGACGCGGGCCAGTGAGCGTCTGTAACTGACGCCTGAGGCAGCGCAACCCGACTGCCGGGCGGGTCCTGGCTCTGCCCCAGCCCGGCTGTGTGACCAGGGGCTGTGCCTCAACTTCTCTGTGCCCCGTGTGAATGGGAGGTAAAAAATAATGCTCACCTTATGGTGTTACCTGAGATCAGGTGAGTTAATATTTGCGAAGGGCTTAGTACAGCACCCGGGAAAGGAAATCACGCTGTGTTTGCTGTTCTCTCGTCACCTGAGGGGCCCAGGTGACAGGTGACAAGGATCAGGGGTGGTGGCTCGTGGGAGGAGGGCAGAGCCATGGTCCCGAGTACAGTGTTCTCACACTCCGAGCCAGGAACTCTTCACGCAGTTAGGGGTCAGGAGAACGCAAAGGGCATTGATCCGTGTGAATTATACCTACGGATATTTGCCTCATGAGAAATTACCAATGGGACGTTGTCTAGCTTGGAAAATAAAACCAAGAACATTTAACAGTGTTTATTAATTCATTTAAAAATCACAACCGCTGGGGCGCCTGGGTGGCTTAGTCGGTTAAGCGTCCAACTTTCGCTTAGGTCATGGTCTCGCGGTTCGTGGGTTCGGGCCCCGCGTCGGGCTCTATGCTGACTGCCAGCTCAGAGCCTGGAGCCTGTTTCAGAGTCTGTGACTCCCTCTCTCTCTGACCCTCCCCTGCTCACGCTCTCTCTCTCTCTCCTAGAAATAAATTTAAAAAAAAAATTAAAAAAAAAATAAAAATCACAACCATTAACACTTTATATATTTTTTAAATGTTTATTTATTTTTGAGACAGAGAGAACATGTGCAGGGGAGGGGCAGAGAGAGAGGGAGACACAGAATCTGAAGCAGCTCCAGGCTCCGAGCTGTCAGCACAGAGCCCGACGCGGGGCTCGAACACACGAACCGTGAGACCATGACCTGAGCCGAAGTCGGACGCTCAACCGACTGAGCCACCAAGGTGTCCCGACCCTTATGCCTCAATATACTTATTTCATGGTAAACGGCTGCGATTACACGTCTGTAGGTCTCTTTGCTGTCCGGCGTAGAGGAAGGTGCCCGTTTCCCCGTCTGCCTCTGCAATCCATCTGTCGTGAGACGCTATTTTGGTGGAAGGTGGAGACACACTGCGCACACACCCCTGTGGCTGGGCAGGAAGGGCCTCGTGGGTCCCCGGGAGGTCTCAGGCTGCACGGAGGCCGAGAGTCCAAGGTGCCCGGAGCCCAGCCTTCCACGCCCACTGAGGTCCCTCGGTGCCCCAGCGGCGGCGGCGATGGCTTCCTGTGCTCGACTCACCAGTGCATCCGGACCCGGGGCCCACCGCTTCCTGTGGCTTCGAGTCCTGCGTATCACGATCGGTGCTCACGGCTGAAGACCCAGCGCGGTGAAAGCGTGCTGCTTCCTCAGACCACTACACGCAGTCCAGCCGCCTGAGAACCCCGGAGCTCACGCTGATCAGAGTTTGGTGGCCAGGGTCAGAGGACGTGGACGCCACAGGCTTCAGAGCACGAGGGCAGCCCGGCTCACCGGGGCCGGCTCTGCTGCCTGAGGCATCGGAAAAGCACGACCGGCAGGGGATGTAAACTGCACGCGTGTGCGCGGGGAAGGGTGGGCTCCCGTGACTGCAGGCCGGTAAGTGCCACGAGCCGCCACGTGCCAGCTGGGGACCCGGGAGAGCCAGTGCTGTGAGATCCGCTGAATGCAGATGGAGACCCAGGTCCCTGCTGGAAAGCAGGCAGGGGGCAAATGGCCCCCCACCCCACCCGTTCTGTCCAGGCCTCCCGTGGAGTCAGTGAGGCCCACCCTCACCAGGAAGGGCAACCGCTCGGCTCAGGATGCAGATTCTAAGGCTAATCTCATCTGGAAACACCCTCACAGACACACCCAGAATGCTCTGCAACCCAACGTCTGGCCCAGCCAAGGTGACTCTTGAAACTGACCGCCATGCCTGCTGAGGGCTGTCCAGGCCTGTCCCTTCCCTCCCCCCACCCCCCCTCCCCCCCGACACCCCGCTCAGGGCAGAGTGAGGTGGGAGCGCCCAGTCCAGCCCCACCTCTGTCCTCTGTAACTGGAGACGCTGAGCCCCCTTGACTTCCCAGCTGTCCCCTCCCTCGAGGCCCACCTGTGAGCATCCCCGGGTCCAGCTGTGGCCCGTGGTGCTGGCGCCGGCCCCCCGGGCGTGGTGTGTGCGGGTTTGGGTCTGAGAGGCCCACAGCGACCGCAGGGGCCTTCCGGTTCCCTCCACAGGGCCCACCCCTGGGGACCAGAGTCCCCATCTGCCCAGCCCCAGCCTGAAGGCCGTCTGATGGTTTTCACAGCTTTCCCCGGAAACGTGCTTCCAGGCAGCGCCAGCGGACGTCAGTGCACGTGCTGCTTCTCTGTGCAAAAATGGAAGAGCCATGTTTCACTTTCCAGGTTTTGCCAGTCGCCAACCTGAGGCACCTGGCCTCCGCCACCCCTGTCTCTACACCCAGATGAGGCCATCCGACGCGGGGGTGAGGGCACCCCGGCCCGAGGGGGGACCCGCGACGCTGTCTCCCCTCCAGGCTGCTGGGCTGCAGGCTGGGAGTGTGAATGAACTCCAGAACTCCAGGCGGCACCAACATCAGCAGAGATAAACGTTAAGCCTTATTGACTTAGGAGGTAAATATTGACGGAACTTAAATACCAAATCGATATTCACCTCAAGGGACAGCGCCGCCTGCGACTGGCGTTGGGACACGTGTGCTGGGAGTTACCTGCCGGACGCGGCCAGCAGGTGCAGCGATGCACTAACCCGGAAGGTGCGGTGATGCTAGATTTCTAGAGGCACCGGCATCGAGTGCCGGCAACGAGTCCCCGGTCACCGAGGGAGACCGTTAGCTCGAAGCGTCGAGAGCTGGGATTTGAAAACGGCACGGGCAGCGCAGGGCAAAGCAGGAAGCCAATCACTTATGCTCGTGCTGAGCGCTCGGCCGAGAGGACGTAGAACTGCAGCCAGAAACGCACGGCGTCCGGACCCGCCAGCCTGGTCCCGTGGCCCAGGCCGTGCGGTGTGCAAAGCACTGGCCGCGTGGCTCCCTCGGTGGCCGGTGCGCTGGGGGCCCCGCCGCTCTGCCGCGTGTCGCTGAGGCCGCAGGCTTCTCGGCCGCAGGGCAGCAGCCTCAGCTGGGACGGAGAAGGGCCGGCTTGTCTGCTCAGAAAGAGAAGCTGTGGGAGGCGTCGGGGTTGTAAGAAAAGACGCTCGGGGAAAAGAAACCAGACATTGAAGTTGGGCAGACCCGTCCGTGAACCTCCCCACCGTGACTGGGGACGAGGGTCCCGTCTGAAGGGATGGGCCCCTCCCCCTTCTACCGGTGCCAGCCCAGCCCCAGCCCCCCACCCCCCGCGTGGGACAGATGGGGGCCCCCAGCCTAGGGAAGCTGCCCTCAAGGTCACAGACGATTTCCGATTTCCAGCTGCAAGTCCGGCACATTGCCCACCAGGGGAGCTGCGTCAGTCAGCTGGGGGCGGCCGAGACGTGGGGAGACCGCCACCCCCCAACGTGAGCAACGTCTGATTCGCGGGCCTTTGGGAGTTCATTACACAGTCACTGAGGTAGCGTGTTCGAGGCCCCAGGACAGGCTTGTTCAGAGAGGGGGCCCCATAAACAGTGGCTGTTCCTGTCAACCCCATAAACAGGGGCCGTCCCATGCACATTCCCGACTCCTCCATGGTTCTGACTCCTCTGGGTCACATCCCGAGTCCCTGGCCGTGCTTTGAGATCCTAGAAGGTTCCATACGGCAGACGCCCTTGGAGCTGCTGAGTGCAGATGCCGGGGCCCTGACAATTGAAGCAGGGTCTCCAGCCGACAGCCTGGCGCAGTACCACTCACCACCCTCGTACGTCGGGCTCCCAGTAGGCAGGACCCAGAGCTCCGGGCAGCGGGCCTCCTGGCTCCCCAGCCAATCAGCCCCGCCTCCTCAGGCTGTTACTCCCCTCCACACAGGCCCCCTGTGTGGGGCGCCTGGGGGACTCAGTCCGTTGAGCGTCCAACTTCAGCTCACGTCATGATTTCGCGGTTCATGAGTTCGAGCCCCGCGTCGGGCTCTGTGCTGACAGCTCGGAGCCTGGAGCTGCTTCAGATTCTGTGTCTCCCTCTCTCTCTGCCCCTCCCCTGCTCATATGCTGTCTCTCTCTCTCATAGAAATAAATGAACATTAAAAATATTTTAAAAAGAGTCTATGTAATAAAGGAATACACCCCATTGTACAAAACTGCACGCAGTGCAGACACACACAGGAAAAAGTTAAAGTCCTTCCTCCCACCTCGTCCACCCTCCATAAACCATGGCCAATTTTCCTACCAGGTACTTTTTAAAAATATATTTATTTATTTCAAGAGAGAGAGCGTGAGCAGGGGAGGGGCGGACAGAGAGGGAGAGGGAGAGAGAATCCCAAGCAGGCTCAGTGCTGACAGCATACAGCCTGACTCTAGGCTCGATCTCACGAACCGCAATATCATGACCTGAGCAGAAGTGAGGAGTCAGACGCTTACCTGACCGAGCCACTCAGGAGCCCCTGGACATTTGGCTCTGATGACACATGCATGCATAATTGCAGCTCAGCAAATTATTTTTCATTGTTTCTTTGACTTTATATAAACGGGCCCATGCTATGCACGTGGGTCTGTAACTTGTCTTTTTAATGTAACCAACATGGATAAAACAGGCCGCCTGTCATCTTGTCGATGACATCAGTGCTCAAGCTTGGTGACCTTGGGACCCCTATACACTCTTAAAAATCCATGAGGGTCCCAAAGAGGTTTTATTACTGTGGGTTACATTTGCTGACATTTACCATAAAAGACACCAAAACTGAGAAATTAAAATACACTAACTCACTTAACAATAAAAATAAAGCCATTACATGCTAACATGTCTAATACGTCTGTGTGACAAGGAACTGCATTCCAAAACAAAGAACATTATCACGAAAGGTGCATTGTGTGATATGGCTGCAAACGCCTGGATTCTCACGTCTGCTTCTGCATCTCTCTGCGGCCACATCCTGTGGCCGCTGCAAACTTCACCACGCGCTCACGGGAAAGCGAGGCTGAAAAGGGCAAATAACGTCTTCCTGTTATGAAAATAGCTCCGAGTGCACGGCCCCCTGAGAAGCCCTTACAGCCCCCCAGGGGCCCTGGACCTCACCAAGCGCACTTTCTATTTAAGGATGTCACATGTGTTGAGTAAAAGCTTCTGTTCATAAGTTCATCTCGATGAGCGTACCTGACTCCTATTTCTGAGCTCCGGCTATGTCCCTGGCAAAACGGCACAGGGGACATCGTGAATGAGGCCAAGACCTCCTCTCTGAGCTTCCCAGTGGTGGGGGCCAGGCATGAAACAGGCCAATGAAGGGGATGAACGTATAGCTAATTTTAGGTGGTGATAAATCCCATGGGGAAAAATTCAAGCAGATAAGTAGAAATCGAGGGCTGTGTGCCATTGTTTTAAACTCAGGGTTCAAGGAAGTCCCACCTGCTGATGCTGGGTCAATGCCAAGAAGCCCGTGGCAGAGGGCAGAGCCTGGGGCGGGGGCCTGGGGCTTGAGCAAGCCCGGCCTGCATGGGGACAGGGCTGCGTGGGGACCGTGCAGCTGCGAGGCGACCACGGAAAAGCCTCCGGGTGTTATTCCGCAGGAGACAGAGCTGTTTCGGTCAGCTCAGCCTGCGTGGCCAAATACCATGGCCTGGCGTCCCCAGGAGTAGAAAGGCTCACGCCTTGTCACGCCATCGGTGGCTGGCAGTCCCAGGTCAAGGTGCCGGCTGACTGGGGCCTGTGAAGACTCTGCCCACTGAGTGCTCACATGGCCTTTCCTCTGTGCGCGTGCACGTGCGTGGAAGGAGAGAGTAGGAGACTGACCCCATCAGAGCAGCTGCACACGTCTTCCGTCCTTGTCAGAAGTCAGACAAGGGTCTCGGGCTGCGACTGATGTAATCTGATTTGCATTAGGAAACAAAATCATGGGGCTGTGGGAACCTTTGGGGAGCAGAGGCCCACAGGGAAGCTTTGGCCATAGACCATGCCGGGTCATGGCGCGTGGCCTCGCGGGGGACAGTGGAGGGAGGGAAGTTAGTTGGCTTTGGAATCAGTGCTGAGAGAGCTGCCAGTGCATTAGGACGTGGAGCTCAGAGAACGAGGGAGACCCTGGCGGCTCCTGGGCTCGGGTCTCCGCACGGGTTAAGCAGAGGCGCTCTTACAAGCAGGGCCGCAGCGTGTCCGCTCCTGTACTTTAGGGCATGTAGCCTGGTGGGTTTGAAGGACACGCACATATTCGTAGGAAGATTGTAGGACAAGGGCAGGCACGTGTAAATGGAAAATTGTTGTGCTGGGTTCAACAGTGTCCCCTCAAAATTCAAGTCTACCCGAGGCCTCTGAACAGGGCCTTATTTGGAACTGGGGTTTTTGCAGAAGTAACTGAGTTAAAATGAGGTTATCCTGGATTAAGAAAGGCCCTAAATCCAGCGACTGGTGTCCTTATAAGGAGAGAAGGACACAGGAGACAACACCACTGAGGATGGAGGCAGGGAACGCAGAGGTGTGTCTGCAAGCCAGGGAGCACCAAGGGCCACCGCAGAAGCTGGAGATGATGGCGGGTGGCCCCTAAGTCTGGGTTATAAAAGTCACTGTAGTGCTGCCTTGGGGTCTGGATTGCTCACACTGGGAACAGTGAGACGCCGTGTCAGTGAGGAAACTCGAATAAAGGTGTGGAAAGGCTCACGTGGAGAGAAGCCGCCTGGCCAGCCGTGTGAGGAAGCCATCTTGGAAGTGGATTCTCCAGGCCCAGCTGAGCCTTCAGATGAGCCCGCAGCCCCAGCCGGTACCCTGAGCAGACAAGCATCCAACAGTCTTCCCCTGAAACCGTGTGACTCAAAACAGAGTCACTGTTGTTTTCAACCATTACGTTTGGGGGTGACGTGTTACACAGCTGTCGATATTTAATGCAATAATCTGATCTGAAAATCATTTTTATTTTGATAGACGAGTTAACTCCTTTAACATTTATTGGTTTGATGAATGCATTTGATCTTTTTTTGTTTTTAAATATTTTTATTTATTTCTAGGAGAGAGAGAGAGAGAGAGAGCGTGAGCAGGGAAAGGTCAGAGAGAGAGGGAGATACAGACTCTGAAACAGGCTCCAGGCTCTGAGCTGGCAGTCAGCACAGAGCCCGACGCGAGGCTCGAACCCACAAACCATGAGATCATGACCTAAGCGAAAGTCGGACACTTAACCGACTAAGCCACCCAGGCGCCCCTGAATGCATTTGATCTTAATCTGTTATTCTGTGCTGTGATATGTAGAGCTGTCTACCTACATATATAGATACAGGTGATATGACTATGTCTACATCTACCTCTCTTTGTACCTCGAGAAGATTCCTAGAATACACCTGTGTACACATGGATATCGCAGTTTCCTCAGATGCACACATATACTTAAACCATCTGCTACTATGTGGTCTGTTCTATAAACTCTTAAAATGTTAATTATTGTGAAATTTAAGAAGGCTGCACTCCTTAAGAGTGTCTTAGGGCTTTAAGAAGGTCATGTCCTCTATATCCACGCCCTCATATAATCCCTGTTCTTCGCCAGGGTCTGTGGGTCCCCTGCTGTGAGCAATGACAAAGTGACTTCTCTCCTCCTCCCCTTCTGTTTCTCCTTTCCTTCCTGCTCCAGCACACATCAGCATTAATCAAAAGTTACCTTTCAGGCGCCTGGGTGGCTCAGTTGGCTAAGCGCCCAACTTCGGCTCAGGTCATGATCTCACAGGTCGTGAGTTCAAGCCCCAAGTCAGGCTCTGTGCTGAAAGTTTGGAGCCTGGAGCTGCTTCATATTCTGTGTCTCCTTCTCTCTCTGCCCCTTCCCTGCTCACACTCTGTCTCTCTCTCTCAAACATAAATATTAAAAAAAAAAAGAAGAAGAAGAGGGGTGGGCTGGATAAAAAGCCCTCGGCCCCACCACAGTCTGCTATTGAAGCGAGAGTCCGATGCCTTTTCTCTACTGTGTCCACATGCTTAAAGGATCTTCCCCCATCTGTGATCTCCCCTGGGCCCGGGGGAGCCCCCTCGCCCATCCTCCAGGCACAAGCCTCCCAGCGCTCTGGCAGAGAGAGAAGGTGGGATTTGGAATAAAACACCCGACTTCCAAACCCAGCTCTGTGATTCCTTTGTCATCCTGGACGTCACGCGGCTTCTCCGAGGCCCGTCTATGAAATGGGTTTGATAGGGGCCCCGGCACCGCTCTCGCACAGGCCTGGTGACAGAAGCCGGCACGTGTGAAGACGTGCTACAAAGCGCCGCACCAGCGTCGGAAGGTGTTGCTCCGGGCACTCGGCCACGTCTGTGATTCTCACCTTCCCCCCCATGGAGTGTTTGATGAGCGAGAAGGAGGCAGGAAGCCTGTTCCGCGAGCCTTGCCCAGGCAGGCCGGAGGCGCCCTGCCCCCAAATACGGAGCTTCACGTTCGTCCCTATAAATTCTCACTTTTTGGCCTCAGTCTTTTTTGTTACTGTTTACTTATTTTTGAGAGAAAGAGAGACAGAGCACGAGTGGGAGAGGGGCAGAGACAGGGAGAGAGACTCCGAAGCAGCTCCAGGCTGTGAGCTGTCAGCACAGAGCCCGACGCGGGGCTCGAACCCACGAACTGTGAGATCATGATCTGAACTGAAGTCGGACGCTCAACTGACTGAGCCCCCCGGGCGCGCCTTGCTGGTCTTAGTCTTATTTTAGGATCTCTTCAAGATTTGAAATTTTCATTAGCTTTGCTAATACGCCTTTGTTCAGGGTACTTATAAAGTTCTGGCCCCTTGGGAGCCTTCCCTCTGGGTCGATGGCAGTCACTTCCACACTTGGATATTCCCACTCGGGTTGTGATGACCCAGCCCATCACAAGCCAGCCCGCTGGGTCCCGGTGTCTCCCTTGCTTGCCCGCCAGCCCACCTGGTCACTCCTGTGAGCGTGACACTCAGTGAGCGCGTCCTCCAGGGCCTGGGAGGTTTGATGCGTGTCAGTGCTCACGAGTGTGTGACATGGTGTGTTAGAAGCAGGTGAGGCACGTGTGCTGGCCTCTCACACGCTCGGGGTCGGGCGGTTCTCTGCGGTGGGGCTGGCCCGTGTGCCGGAACATTCAGTGGCGCCCTGGTCCCTCCCACCAGAGGCCAGCAGACCCCCCCCTCCCCCGGCCTCCAGCTCCCGCTCCAGCCCCTGCAGCCCGCAGCCCACAGCCCGGACCCCGCACGGCTCGGAGCCTTGCCTTCATTAGTCTGTGTCCTTGCTTGGCCGCGGGCTTTTCTGTGGACGCGGTATCATTGCAGCATCTTCCTTCATTTCCTTCTCTGCAAATTAATATGATTTATATATTAAAAGAAAAGATTCCCTGAAAGCACGGAATCGTACATCTTTGCTGATCTGTTCCCTAAGCTACAGTGTGTTCCCTGCCTCTGTGTTCTTGAGGGTCCTGGGCACCCCAAACACGACCTGTGGGCTAGAGCTGAGAATGGCGTCTGCTGCTGGAGGGTGTGGTGGCATCGCTCTGTCACCCGCCCTCCACTGGGAAGGCGGCCACACTGAGCACTTCTGGGGCATTCTTTGCTCTCTTCCCACGGAGAGCGAGAGCTGGTCACCCCCCTGCATCTGGATGCCCTGAAGCTGGAGCTGGGGGGGAGGGACACAGTGCAACTTCCTTCCTCATTGACCAGAGCTGCTTTCCCACACCGGCAAACCCCCCCCCCCCCACCAGAGGCCAGCTCCTGTGTGAAGGCTGCCCACCCACAAATGCCATGCTGGGAAGGAGCCCAAGCTAGCTAGCTATGGGCAGCAGGGGCATCCCGCCAGCCCCCAGGGCTCCAGGCCACCTGCTGAGGCCCCAGGCACGGGAGCAAGCACGTTAGTGTCCTGTGGCCCCCAGAACAGATCCCAGACGGGAAGGATGCATGGTCCTCGCTTGCTGTACCGCCAAGCCACGCCCCTAAGTCTTGCTTGATTATCCTGGGGAATATGCCGGAATCTGACTTGCTATTTACCATTGATGAGGGCGAGGCTTCGTGAAGTTATACGTTAATCTGTGCACTTTTTGCAGGTAGGGATCTCTTGTCTGGTGGAGAAGATCCGTTTCCCTGCAGGGCAGCAACCACTAGGCTCTGGCTTAGAAGACACCCTGCGTGCCTACCTCGCCTCACGACGGGGCACCCTGGCCTCCGCTGCTCCTGGAGCCAGCTTTGCCATTTTGGCGGTTCCCAGGCTAACACACACACACACACACACACACACACACACACACACACGTGTCCCGGCTGGGCCCCAGCTCGGCGCACCCCCCACAAATGCAGTCTGAGCTTGTGCGTAACTTAAACGTGCTGCTGCGGAAAAAGAGAGGAGTAACCAGGAACACGGAGACCTAGAATGTCTTCATTCACCTGATGTCACCAAGTATCATTTCAATGTCTCCTCAATATAAAAAGGACTTCATGACCAGTTTACATTTTTTTTGGTACATTTTTTGGGTTATTTTATGATAACGGCACACCTCAATTGGGGATGCCACATTTTAACCTTTAGAGGAAATCACGGTGATACCAGAGCAAGGAAGGTGTTTTCACGCAGCAGTGACTTACGCTGTGCCCACCGGTCAAGCTGGCTGAGTACAAGGAAGAAATGGGTGCGGGCGCTGGCTCCCTGCGGTCGGGGGCTGAGCCGCGTGTGAGGGTGCCACCCAGCGGCCGCGCCTGGTAGTGCAGGGCCCTTCAGGATCTGGGGCCTTCCAGAAACCAGGGTGTGAGACGGGGCTGACATTCCAGGAACATTCCTGGGGGGGGGAAGGGAGAGTGGGGAGGTGGGGTGTCGTGCTCCAGAGCTCGAGATCACCGCGGTGGCCGGCAGCCTCCACGAGGGTGGCTTGTGCCCTCAGCCACCCGCCCGTAGAAACTGAGCTGCAGACCTCTCAGAAGGCCAGGGGCCCTTCCGAGCTGTCCCCAAGTCCGACGGCAGGATTGCAGAGGTGGTGGCTGTCTTCGTCTGCCTGCGTGGCCACGCCATGATTCCACAGCCTGGGCCTAGACGGCGGGAATGCCGGCCTCAGGGTTCTGGAGGCGGGAAGAGCAGGGCACCGCCTGCGGGTCCCCGTGACGCCTCTTCCAGGCCTGCAATGACCCCTGTGTCACCTATGCTCACGGAGCCTCTGTGCATTCAGAGCTGCCGCTGGTATGTCTTCCTCTTCCTAGAACGACACCGTCTGTGGGTCAGACGCCACCTTTTAACCCTAACCCACCTCCCCACAGGCCCCACATTCGGCCACACTGAGGGTTAGGGTTTCAACAGATGAGTGTTTGGAGACAGTTCAGTCCATACCCGTGGTAGTTACCCCATTTCTCAGCTAAGCGACTGAGGTCATGACTTGTTCAAGATCACACAGAGCCAGGATCGGGGCTCTGGCCGGGCTCTGCTGTCCGGGGTGGGGGGCCCTCAGCCTGTCTCCTCCAGTCCCCACCGCCAACGCCCTCAATGGCCTCCACCTGCATCTTGGGCGTTTGCAAACTGCTTCCTGGAGATCAGACCCTGTCCCCAGCCTAAGTGCTGCTGGCGTCACTACCTTCAGGGGTGGGGGGCCTCTCTGGGTGGTGTCTGGACCCTGGAGACGGGTGAGGAACGCCCATAGCCGTCTGTGTGGCCCCGGCGTGCAGTGTCGGGCCGACAGAGCCCCGGACTTCCCGAAAACCGTTCCTGTCCGGTCGGACCAGGAGCTTTGTGTGCTCAGGGCCACGGTCAGTCGGCCCTGGTGAGGGGCCGTCTCTCGGACACACGTCAGCCAAGCAGGCGAGACGGACGGACGTGTGAGGCCAAATGCCAGTGAATGCACTACTCAAAAATGAGGAAGACGAAACCTTCAAAGTCCCTATAAAACCCAGCCCGCCCTGTGGCAGGCCCAGCTCCTCGTTCCAAAGTTGTTGCGGGCCGTTGGGCCCGGAACGTGAAAATAATGGGATGTGAACGTCAGGCGGCATTGGGTATGTGTGCTCGGGGTCGGGGAGAAGCCAGGGAAGGGGAAGGTTGAGGGTTTGAGGAAGAAGGTTGACCTTCTTTATGTGTGTTTGACCAGTTTATCCCTTTCAGACACTTCAATCGTAAAGAGGAAGTCATCTTTCTCTTTGTTCTAGAAAATAATAGAAGTAACTGATTTTCTGTTAGGGAAGTAAATGCACACTTCATCTGCCGCTGTCATTGGTGGCGCCTTCTCCATTAACGTCCGGCACAGAATGACAGCAAGACGCAGCACAGACAGCCCCTGACATAGATCCTGTCCCCGAGTCCCAGCGAGGTGGGCGGAAAGACACAGCGGAGCTGGACAAATGCTCCAATGGGCGAGAAGGGGGTGCGCTCCCTGGGCTCCCCAAAACAGACCCCCGGATGAGCAGGGGTCCCCAGACCTTCTGGACACTGAACGAAGGCCTCCAAGCCCGGCCCACCCCACCGCTGAGCGCTGGGAAGGCTGGGAAGGGGTGCTGGGCACCCCTCTTCCAGGCCTTGTGCTGCCTCGGCCCTGGACCGCGGAGCACCCCAGAGAGGCAGAGGGCGCGGTGTGGCTGGGGACACAGTCGGGCTCCTCAAGTCCCTCTCAGTGCTCCAGGGCTGTGCTCGGGCGCACGGGGACCGGCCCAGCCCGCGGCCCCAGCAGACAGGGTTGGCCCAAGGGGCCCAAATTCTTTGGGTCCAGTTTAGTCCAGGCCCCAGAGCCCTTGGGCAGGGCTTGCGTGAGACTGTCTGCAGCGGCTCATTTTATGTCCCCAGACTGGACAGGGGCCCCCTCCTTTCTGAGCACTGCCCCCGGCCTGAGGCGCCGACGTGGCCAGCCCAGGGGCCTGTGCTGGGGGGGGGAGGGTGGCGGGAGCGCCAGATGCATCTGCGTCTCCCTCCTGATAGCCGAGGGGGAAGGCCAGGTGCGCCTGTGGAAGTGTGAGCCCCTGGGGGTTCTCCGAGCACCTGGGAAGGGCATCTCAGGAGACTCCGCCTGCCGCTGGGAAAGTGGACGGCGGCTCGGACCATTTTAGTGGCCATGAAAGACACGTACCTCCATCCCCTCATTCCAGGCGGCCTGTGGGCCACACTCCGGGGGGACTGGGTGGTGGTCACGGGGACCGAGCATCCCGGCCTGGACAGGAGGCTCCAGAGTTCCAGCTGTTAACTATGTGAAAATAGTCACTATAGAAAATGTAGAAAAGCAGAAAGAGAACAAAAGTCCTCCATCTTTATAGTTCTACGGGGGAAATGCAGGCCGTGCGGCATAGAATTCCCCTCACCTGGAGAGAGAGGTCTGCCCCGTGCCCTGGGCGATTGGGAGGTGGCCTCCAGGCCCTGGAATGTCCTACTTGATAGGAGTGTCCTTGGTGGCCTAGGGTTTGGCCAGGGGCCAGTCACACATGTGACTTGCGATGGGCTCGGACGGCGGTGACTCTAACACTTCTGGGGCTGGGACTTGCGCCTTCTTCATCCACACACACAGCCACGGTCCCAAACCCGCTGTCCTGCTTATCACCCCCTGGATGACCCGGAAGCAGGTGCTGACACTTGGGCCGGCCGAGTGGGCATGGGTGTGGCATAGACCTCAGCACTTGAAACTCCACGCCCCCCACCCCCAGCAGGTGGTTCTAATGCTCACGAAGTTGAGGAGCCGCGTCAACAGCTGACCCCTGTCCAGGGTCACGGCCCCACAGCCGACGTGCATTAGCCTTAGTACGAGGAAGCGGAACAAGACAGCGTCCCTTAGTCAGCACAGAGCCCGACGCGGGGCTCGAACCCACGAACCGCGAGATCATGACCTAAGCGAAAGTCGGACGCTTAACCGACTAAGCCACCCAGGCGCCCCTAAGCCGGATAATTTTAAAGCCCAGAGGAGAAGGTTAGCTGGGTCGTATCCCACTGACCGGTCTCTGCAGGGGATCCTTAATGGTGAATATTCCTTTTAAAAAAAAATGTTTTTTTTTGTTTTGAGAGAGGTGGGGGGGGGTAGAGAGAGGGAGAGAGAATCCCAAGCAGGCTCTGCATGGTCAGCACAGAGCCCAACACGGGGCTCGATCCCACGAACCATGAGATCATGACCTGAGCTTAAATCAAGAGTTGGACGCTCAACCGACTGAGCCACCCAGGCACCCCAGCGAATCTCTCTATTCCTTAAATACCACGTGTCTTGCTCTTTTTAAAAATCTTTCTGCTACTTCTCTCTTCCCAGAGTTAAACTTTTTTATTGTCGACCCATGCTATTAAGTCTATTTGAGAATTTTGAATTAATAGCAATCCTTGATTCATATTTGTTAACTGCAGGGTGACAACATGAATGGGTGTGTGATTTCTGGCTGGGTTCTCAGCAGCCTCTGGTTCTTTTCTAGATCGCTTGAGAAGGTGTGGCCACGGACCGCCCAGCTTCCGGGGAGCCTGACCTGTCTTGGCCACATCAGGTGTCTGCTGGGACTCTCCCAAAGGCCCCCTATGCCCACTTCTCCCTGACGTGCTTAGAGTTAGGGATGGTCTGTGGGTATCACGGGACAGAGACTCAGGACCAGAAGCCAGTCATGGCTGCCACAAGATGCTATGAGCCCACCTCCTCCAGGAAGCCTTCCTGGACACCGCCTCTCTACGCTATGCTGTGGGGGGTTGGTTGACATGAAAATGGCTGCTTGGAGCATGTCTTCCCTTCCTGGGTGCAGTTACTGACTCACCCCATTTTCAGATGGGCACTTTTGCTAGATGTTTGACAGTCAAGCCTTCCCTTCCCCAGGGAGGTTGTCTTGCACTGGGGCCCAGCACCTGTGACCCCTAATCCACTTCCACACCCCAGCTCCACATTGATCTTTTGTTTTTTACTGCTAAACCTTCCTGCCAGGCACCCCCCAACTCCAGGCCCCTGGGGTGGGGGTGGGAGGGTCACTGATTGAATGAATACACACATCTCCCAAGAACAAATAATTCTCAGGGACAATGCACTATAAACCCACTTTTTTTTTTTTTTTTTAAATAAAGAAACATTTTTCTGAAGGAAATGAGCATCTTCCCTAAAGGAAACAGTCTCACAAAGATGCAAAGAGCCCACAGCACAAACTTGAGTAATTATGCGGAGCTATTTGCCAAAACGTTCATAGATCTTTGTTTCTGGAGAGAGAGAGAGAGAAATAAAAG
This sequence comes from Hyaena hyaena, assembly GCF_003009895.1. Taxonomy (NCBI): domain Eukaryota; kingdom Metazoa; phylum Chordata; class Mammalia; order Carnivora; family Hyaenidae; genus Hyaena; species Hyaena hyaena. The sequence goes on along the minus strand of NW_024080682.1, from coordinate 3,556,911 downwards.
CCCATTAAAGTGTTTTCCCCAAATGAGAGGTCTGGACTCAAAGATAAATGAGAGACTCCACGCCTGGATGGAAAAGTCTCCTTGCAGCTGAAACACGGCCTCGCTAGAGCCTGGCCTCCGCACCCCTTATTAGCAGTTGGGGTCTTAGAAGCTGCCCTGAGCTCTAGCCTCAGCCGGCCCCCATCTGCTTATGAACTTCAATGAACACAAGCACGTTCCCGGCTCTGTTCTCAGCTGTGGGCACAGGACAGTGAGCGGCAGAGACACGGCCCTTTTCTTGACAGAGCACGGACAAAACACCATGATTAAAATGGGGCTGACCTGGCCTCACACAGGGAGACCCACCCGCGCGGAAGCTGGGCCCCCCGACAGCAGGTGAAGCCATGACCCCGAGGCGGGAGCTGGCCTGTGCCATGGACTGGGTGCAGGTTTGCGGCCTGGGGTCAGGTCTGCCCCTTGCCATTCTTCATTTCCCTTGGGCCCGCGTCTACTGGGGGCGCATTCCTCTTCTGACGGGTGGTTGGCGCACAAAAGGTAAAAACGAAAATACCCAAGCACATTTGTGGTCTCTGCTTTTTCTCCATCCTTCATGCCCCATAGGCTGAGACGGGTCCCCTGGACAAGCCCCATATGGATGGGGTGGGGACGCACGGCAAGCTGATGTGCAACAGGCTGTGGGTGTGCAATTCTGTTGCAAGTGAAGGTAGGCAGGGACCAGCCTCCAGCCCACCGGGGCACACACTGAGGAGTGTCACGGCCAGGTCATGCGGTGTGTGCAGACCCAGCCAGACTAAGTGGAGCCCGGTGAGGCTCCCGACGAGCTCCACGCAGCCACAGGCCTCTGGCCGGCCAGCACCTGGCATTTCCAAATGTCTAGCCTTTGCCAACGGAATGAGAGTAGGGTGATATCAAAATGCTTTGATTTTGTTTCTTTGATTACTCGTGGCCTCAACATTACATTCTTTGCTTGCTATATCTTTGGATCTCCTTTCTATAAATTGCCTGTTCGGACCCTTCGCCCAGTTCTCTGTTATGGCTGCTGTCTTCTTGCTGATGCAAGAACTCTTTTACCTTGTCAGCTTTGGACATTGCGACACCTTCCTCTGTTCCTCCCGTCTTCGTGTCCATGCGTGTGTCGAAGAGAAACTCTTATTTTTTTATGTCACCAAGTGCCCATTCTGTATGTATGTGCACCTTGTGGTTTTTGAATTAGATGTTTTGATGAAGAAGTCCTTCCCTACCTTTGCTGTCACAGGGATATTCTCCTGAATCGTCTATGGTGAACTTTCAAGTTCCGCCTTTCACACGTACACTTTTTGTTCACCTTTGCTTCTGGGGTCAGCAGGGACCTGGTTTTCATGTTTCTCTGGGGGAGTCCATTTTAATTCATAAAGTTGTTCACACTTTAATTTCTCAATTTATTCCTAGGGACAGAGGTTTTTCCTTCTAATGATGCAGTTATGTTTCTCTGGAAAAAGACTGGTACTGTTTGTACAGAAAGCCTGAGCTCTCACTGCTGGTAGCTGCAATTTCTAGAATACAGTGTCTACTTAGGTGAGGGATGGTGGCACAATAAATTAGGTAAAAAATTGATTTCTAGCTTTGTGGTTGGAGGAGTCATTAAACTTGACATTTTGTTCTGTTTGAAGTTAGAGCCTCTAGAATAAGTAGAAATAATTCCAATTTACTTCCTATCTGGAGTCCTGGAAGGGAGGCCCCATGCCTTATGCCCGAACCGTCATGAGAACAATACATTGCCAACTCCAAGTGCAAAAGCTTAATTTTATCACAGTAACAAGTGGGGATGCAGAATTGCTTCCTTTTCATGTGTGCGTCTTAGATAACTTTACTGCTTTCAGTAAAAACACTGATTTCTATTTTTTTCTTTCTCTTTGTCTCCTATTGGACTCACACACCAATGTCCCTGCTTTCCTTGCTCCAAATCTGCAGTTAATTATGCAAAATGGAGAAATTTGAATAAGCAAATATCTAAGTAGACCTTTCCCCTTTTATTTTACCGACTTTAATTAAAGTATAACATACAGACTGAAAAATACACAAATCATAAATGCACAGCTCAGTGACTTTCACAAAGGGAACATATCCTCTAACCAGCTCCCAGGTGAAGGAAAAAATATTACTGACATCTCAGAGCTGTCTGGTCCCTTTCAGGAACTCCCCCTGCCCAAGGCGGGGAGGGGGGGGGGCGCTGTCCTTCCTGTGAGCAGCAAAGATCAGTGTGGCCTAATTTTTTAGCTTTATCTCAGTAGAGTCATAGAGTATGTACTTTTTGTACTTGGCCCCTTTTGCTCAGTATGTTTGTGGAATTCACCTGTGTTGTGTTGTGATCAGTCACTTCCCCGTCTGCATGACTGTGGAGGTCCATTGCGTGGACGAACCACCATTCATTTCCCCGGTGCATCGTTATTGATGCGGGTTTGTTTCCTGTCTGGGACCATCAGAGGAAGCCACTGCGAAATTCTGGGCCATGTGTCTCTTTTTTTTTTTTTTTAATTATTTTTGAAAGTAAGTGCCTTCTTTTTTTTTTTTTTAATGTTTTTTTATTTATTTCTAGGAGAGAGAGAGAGATAGCGTGAGCAGGGGAGGGTCAGAGAGAAGGGAGTCACAGACTGAAACAGGCTCCAGGATCTGAGCTGGCAGTCAGCACAGAGCCCGACGCGGGGCTCAAACCCACGAACCGCGAGACCATGAGCTGAGTGAAAGTTGGACGCTTAACCTACTAAGCCACCCAGGGGCCCCTGGGCCACGTGTCTTTGGTGATCACGTGTGCATTTGCTGCTGGGTTTGAAGGCAGCAGAGAAACCACCGGAAGAGGATGTGGCGTGTTCTGCCAGCCGGGTTCCCCCGTGACTGCCCAGTTCACACCCACCAGCAGTGTGTGCACTCAAGTCTCCACATCTTTGCACACGTTTGTTCTGTCTTTTCATTTTGTCCTTCTGCTGGGCATCTTGTGTTTCCATTTTCATTTCTCTGGTGACTAATGAAGTTAAGTGCTTTTTCATTTGTGTCTTGGTCTTTTGGATACACTTGATTTCAAAGTTCCTGTTTTCCCACTTTTATTGGTAAATCTGTCACTTTCTTATTGATTTATAGGTTGTGAGTGTATATATGTGAATATATACACACATATATTCAATATCAATCCTGTGGCTTCTTTTTTCTTTCTCTTAATGTATCCTTTTCCTACTAGATGGACTTAATTTCAGTGTAATTCAGTTGATTACCTTTTTTTCTTTATGGCTTTTTACTTTATGGGTCCTGTTTAAGAAACATTTGCCTATTCTAACAACATGAAGGTATCCTCCCGGGTTTCCTTCCCAAAACCTATCACCTTACTTTTAATTTTTAGATCTACGGTCCTTCTGGAATGGACGTTGTGTGTGCGTGTCGCGTAAAGTAGGTGTCGAGATTCCTCCTGGTGTTTCTCTTGTGTGTCTAGTTGACCCAGCACCGTTCACAGAGAAGGCAGTCCCTTCTTGACAGGTGACCGTGTGTGTGTACATCAACGGCAGTCAGCCTTCAAGATGGTCAATCCGCATGTCACGCAACTCCGCCCACCCGGAAAGGGGAGAGTGTCGCTCATCTCCCTCTCCTTGCGGGACTTCTGACCTATCTCACAGTTGGGGGGTGGGGTGGGCGTGGCCTGCCAGTTCGGGGGGCCAGCCCTCCCACCTCCGGAACCTTCTGCTCTCGCCCTGGGGAATTCAGGAGCTGTGTCAGAAGTCAAGCACAGTGTCCTGAAGCAGAACCGTTTCAGTGGCCTGGCTCCACGTGGCAATTTTCCACCCGCGTGGGTCAGGGTGCAGACAGAGCACGGTCCTTTGCCCCACGGGTAGGATCCACCGGGCCTACACACCCACGAGGATCGCAGCGCTGGGTGCTTCCTGGGTGCTTGCTGGGTGCCCCGGCCACCGTGCTAAGTGCGCCCCGTGCGTTTGCCCACGTGCCCTCTCAACCTCTGAAGAAAGGACTGCTATGGCCCACATTTTACAGATGAAGAGTCGAGTCTCCGAGGGGATAAATAACTTGTTCAAGGTCGCGCAGAGAGTGAGGGGAAGTCTGGGGTTGGGACCAGGCTGTCTCCGACCTGCTGACAGACAGTTTGAAGGCCCCGGGCCCCGGGGGGGGGGGGGGTCACACCATCTCTGGAATCCCTGGAGTCTTGTCCTAGTTTTCACTTTTCCATCTGTCGCCTCCAGCAGCTCTGGCCATATGGTGACGTCACCTCCTGGGCAGGTTCATTTTCTTCTCAGGAAGGGGCGCCAAAAAGCCGCTGGTGGCAAAATCACGGAGGCAAAGTGGAGGGTTACCCCTGGGGTGGTGGGGCTGGGCGCTCCGAGGCACGTGGGTCCGTGGCACGTCGGGGAGCTCCATAGGTCTGCGCTGTGCTAAAAAGAAGGCAAGTGTCATCCCTGTCAGCTCAGAGACATCTAGAGCCATGTGGTGACGTAGGGCTGTGACCGTGTCAGGATAAGGGGCCCAGGCTCACGAACCTTTAGTCCAAGGCGCTTGGCAGCACATGTGGATGGGGTCTGTGCGCACCAGATGCCAAGACCCAGAGAGCCCTGAATGCCAGTCCAGAATGAGCTTGGCTGGTGTGGAGCCAACCACCTTCTTCTTTTTCTTCTTCTTTTTTTTTTTTTTTTAAGATTTATTTATTTTTGAGGGGCACCTGGGTGGCTCAGTTGGTTAAGTGTTCAACTTCGGCTCAGGTCATGATCTCACAATTTGTGGGTTTGAGCCCCGTGTCGGGCTCTGTGCTGACAGCTAGCTTAGAACCTGGAGCCAGTTTCAGATTCTGTGTCTCCCTCTCTCTCTGACCCTCCCCTGCTCATGCTGTCTTTCTCAGAAATAAATAAGTAAAACATTTAAAAAAAAAGATTTATTTATTTTTGAGAGAGAAGTGGGGAGAGGGGCAGAGAGATTGGGGGACAGAGGATGTGAAGCGGGCTCTGTGCTCACAGTAGACAACCTGATGTGGGGCTTGAACCCAAGAACCACCAGATCACGATCTCGGCCCGAGTTGGACACTCAACCACTGAGCCACCCAAGTGCCCCCCAGCCACACTCGTGATAAGGAACCCAGAACAGCCCGGATCCTTCTAGCTGCTCAACACTGCCAGAGTCACAGGGGCTGAAATAGTGGATTATCATGTGTGCACATTCCTTGCCTTTGAAATCCATCTTCCAGGACTCCTGACCTAGGAATCCGATGTTCTGGGATGTACTTGCTTGGAAAATGGCCATATTTTTATTATTTGTGTGGATCTTATAAAATTGCCAAATGGTTGAATGTCAGAAATTTCATTTGGTTCGGATGAATAAGAAAGACATTACCAGCAGTAAGGGTGACCGTGAGATACAAGATGGCGGGCAGAGGGTGGGCGGGCAGGCAGGGGAATGGAAAGGAGTTCCCACTGGAGCTGGGGGTTCCCACAGAGGGCAGGAGGCAGGATAAAGACAGCGGTGAGAGCCTGTGAAGCTGGGGGTTTGGCTCTAGGGAGGGGAGGGGAGAGAGGCCAGGAAGGGGTCCGATTCCCAAGCGTAGTTCCCAGACCTGCTGTCCCTTCCTCTATACCCCTCACGCCCCTCCCCTGCCCGGCCCCGGGGGTCTGGAAAGCTGGGAGTTGGCCCCCGGCGGGCACCCTCTGCCGAGACCACCGCTGGGTCCTTGCAGTGAGATGGCTCTCATCCAGTTGGCTTCTCCACAGACAGGCAGCTGCTCCTTCTCTCAAAACCTGGTTTTGATGGGACGCCTGGGAGCTCAGTTGGTTAAGTGTCTGACTCTTGATTTCTGCTCAGGTCGTGATCTCAGGGTCGTGAGTTTGAGCCCCCGTCCGGCTCTGCACTGACAGTGTGGAACCTGCTTGGGATTCTCTCTCTGCCCCTCCCTCATTCTCTCTGTCTCTCGAAATAAATGAGTAAGTTTACAAAAAAGTAAAGAAAAAAAAACACTTGGTTTTACTACTTTTTAATATACTTTACAAAATCATGGATTTGGATCTCATTCTACCTTTCTATTATATAAAGTATCACATTTCTATGCTTTGAAGATATATGTTATATTTATAGCATTTAATAACATGATATTATTAACATAAAATAACATAAGCATATTTAATGAGTCTGTTATATTTATTCAATAGTGACTGAGTTAGTTTGAAAAGATGTGGACACAGACATAAATATCAGTGAAAAAGCTGCTACTAGATTTTATTTTTTAATATTTTTACTTATTTCTAGGAGAGAGAGAGAGAGAGACAGCGTGAGCAGGGGAGGGTCAGAGAGAGAGGGAGACACAGACTCTGAAACAGGCTCCAGGCTCCGAGCTGGCAGTCAGCACAGAGCCCCACGCGGGGCTCGAACCCACGAACCGTGAGGTCATGACCTGAGCGAAAGTTGGATGCTTAACCAAGTAAGCCACCCAGGCTCCCCTAGATTTTAAATATTGGACGTATTTGATTACTCATCAGTTAGCCATTGTGTTTTGTAAAGAGAACATTTTTAGAATTGTTAATAGTAGTACTTTGTTAAGTTTCATGCTTAAAATATCCATACCTTTCCCACAATTTTGAACCTAAAAACATACCAGAACATACAGAAAAGTTATAATGTCAGACATCTCCTGACAGCCACTCTGGTGGAATTATTCCCCCCATTTGGGGTTTCCTCTCGACTCTCCTTGGTGGGGGGCATCCTCCACCGGTTTTGTTAATAAAGATTTATTGGCACGCAGGCAGTCCATTTCTTCACCCTGTCCTGACGTCTCCCATACCCCAACCCAAGCCGCCAGCCAGCTGGCTGACTTCCTGCCTATGTTAGTTTTTCTGGTATGTCTTGGGTTTTTTTAAAGCTTCTTTCTTTTATATTTGTTTTATTTTATTTACTTAATTTTTGAGACTTGTTGTTTTTCTAAAGAATGTATGTTTATTTTTAATAATTAAAAATGTTTAATTAAAATTTAATTATTTTAATAATTAAAATAAAAACATTAATAATTATTTAATGTTTATTTTTGAGAGAGAGAGAGACAGAGAGAGAGAGCGTGAGCAGGGGAGGGGCAGAGCAAGAGGGAGACACAGAATCCAAAGTAAGTTCCAGGCTCCGAGCTGTCGGCACAGAGCCCGATGCGGGGCTCGAACCCACAAACTGTGAGATCATGACCTGAGCCGAAGTCAGACGTTCAACGGGCTGAGCCTCCCCCAGGCATCCCTCAAGAATGTATTTTTAGTTTTTTTCTTTCTTTGTCTCCTTTTTCTCTTCCTTCTTACCCTTCACTGGCTGGGGTCACGTGGCCGTGGCCGTGTGTCCTGCTGTGCTGGCTTGAGAGAGACACTGACTACCCCCTTGTGAAGGCTAGTCCTACTCTTCGGCTAATTGACATCCGGAGCCACCAGTGGAGCCTTCTGTCGCCTGGTTACTTTTTGCGGCTCTCAGTGCCGCTCCCTTCTCTGCTGCTTGGCTGGGGTTTGCCTTTTCTGGGAGTGACTCACCGTTTCCTGTGTTTACTCCTGCTGAGGCAGGTGGAAACAAGCAGACGTGTAAACTGACCTGCGCACGAAGAAACAAAACACTCACCTGCATAAGGCTGCTGGGGGATTGAGCTTCGGGCCGGGACGCGGCTGCCCTGCTGCGTGGAAATCCCGCACGCCTGAAAGTCCGGGAGCCGGCAGGGGGCCCCCGGCCAAGCGAGGGCCTGCAGGTTTGGTGCGCAGGGGTCTGGGAGGTCAGTCTGCCTCCTTCCTGCTTCTGGGTCGGAGCGGCCAAGCCCTGATTGAGCCCCCAGGGCCCCTGGGCTGCGCCCTCCTCCCTCTGTGTTGTGGATCACACCTGGCCGTGCGGGGACCATGGGGCCGGCGCCTCGGAACCAGACCTCTCCTGCCTTCTCGGTGACGTGCCTCTAGGGAAGCTGAATGGGCACCTCTGGTTATAATCCTCCGCCGTAATTACTGAGGGCCCCTCCCGGGGCCTGTGGCTGTGGCTTGTATGAGGGTCCGGCCTGAGAGGGCCGGGGAATAAGAGGTCTTACGGGAGGGGGTCCAGTCCAGACGGGGCCGGAAGCACCCATCACCTGCTCTTCATCTCCTCCACGTGGCCCCCTGGAAGTTTGCGCAATTAACTTATCACCTGCAGGGATCTGTGGGCGGTTCAGAGGCGTGGCCTCCAAATGACACCGGTCTAATCAATTCTTTTAGTTTATGTTATTTCAAATTGGGCTCTGGTTCCAAAGTCTGATGGGCTCCGTGGGCAGGGGTTGCAACAGGGACCCAGCGCGGCGCCGCAGCCCGCTGCCAGCACCTGATTGCCTGCCTCTCGCCCGTTATTTCCAACCGCGAAGGGGGGGCCCGTGGCTCTCCAGCCAGGACATTTTTGATGATGTCAGGGGTGCCTGGGAGCCGATGACTTAATTTCCTCAGAAACCGCAGCAGCATCTGTCACTGCCAGGGACGATGGAAGCCACAGCCGCGGGGCCGTCACTTCCGATTCGGGGTGGGCGAGGCGAGGCGGGCGCGTCTGGGTCCGTCTGGGTCAGCGTGACGGGGGAGGGACAAGACCGGTCCTAAGACCCAGGAGCCGCTCAACATCCTGGTTAAAATCCTTCTGGTCGGGGCGCGTGTCAAGCCCAGCAGGGCCGCCTCGGGCGACAGAGCGCTGGTGGCCCTTTCATGCTTTAGGAAGAAGGTATCGATGGCTCCATGGCTGTTTTCCTCGCCAGAACAAATACTCCAGGATGGCAGGGGCCACGGGGATTTGGACCCAGGAAAGCAGCGGGGGAAGCTTGCAGCCCCCACAACACGGAAGAGAAGCCCCGGCAGAGGGCTGCGAGCCACAACAGGCCAGCCGGATCCGGGGGGGGGGGGGGTTAAGGCCTGGGGGTCGGGGACCGCCACCAGTCAGCCACCAGGGTGCGGATGGAGGTCATCCTCGCCGCAGCGGGCCAGGAGGTAGAACTGAGGACGCCCACAAGATGTCATGGGTACTTGTCAATTCCCGGCCCCTCGTGTCCGCTTCGCCCGTGGGCGGGTCTGGTCCACACGTGGGAAGCTGGCCGCCGGAGGCCCGGATGTCCTCCATGAGAGGAAGATAAGGTTTTGTGAGAGAATCATGTGGCTTTAGAGCTGCAGGAACTGTATTTGATTTTTATAAAATCCACAATAAACAGGGAACTAGATAATTTCAGTGGAAAAAAAAACAAACAAACTCGAGGCCCCTGGGAGCTCAGTCGGTTGAGTGTCTGACTTTGGCTCAGGTCATGATCTCACGGTTCATGAGTCCGAGCCCCACATCGGGCTCCATGCTGACAGCTCGGAGCCTACTTGGAATTCACTCTCTCCCTCTCTCTCTGGCCCTGCCTGCTCACGCTCTGTCTCTCTCACTCTCTCTCTCTCAAAAATAAGTAAATAAACATTTAAAAAAAACAGACTAGCAGTTCTGTGAGGGGAGAACTCAAAGGCAGGCCCGTTTGACAGCACAGTGTGAAAACAGAGACGGCGGTCAGCAGATGGGCCCAGAGGTCATACTTCCTCCTGAACACTGGTAGAACGTTCGTCAACGTCTGTCATCTTCTGCAGAAGTAATCGCAGAAGGAAAACGAATATGGACTACAACTGGGTCCTCACTTCAGGAAAGTTTCATTGGTTTATACAACTCGCCAAACAAAATCATGTTTGGGGGATTCGAATCTGTTACAAAATCCACAGTAATCTATAATAAGGAGCTATTTTGTTAGTGTTCCCTTACAGCCACGTGACTAGAAATGGTTGTTACCCTCACAAACCATCATCTCAGCCTCAGGAAGACAGAGTGGTAAGTCCTCAAGTCATTCAAAGTCTGAAAGCCAAAGTCATTTGGCTCATCGGGAGAAACGGGGTCAGATGGGAACCAACTTAGTGTTGATGAGCACAGAATAACTGAATATTTAGACTGGACGGTGTGTTCCTATCGGAGGTTACTGCCCCCCAACCACACGGGGCCTGGGCCACAGGGTTGTTTGCCTGTTTCTCGTTCTTCATATTAGTCGTTAGTACCATAAGCAAAGTAGAGAAACCTTAAATCTATCAAGTTTGATTTTCTGAGTCAAAGGAGGGGTGTGCATCTGTGTGTGTGTGTGTGTGTGTGTGTGTGTGTGTCTAAAGTCATAAGAAGTCCATACAGGGAAAGATACCGCGAGTGTTCTCATAGAAAATCCTCTGAATTCTTTTGGACCCTTCTGCTCTGAAGCTGGAAGTCTCTCTGTGGAGCTGGTGCATTTTAGGCAAAAACCATGACAAGACGCCGTGCCGATCGAGACATCTTACATGCGGAATACTCCTCTGGTTGAGACAAGAGGTAAGTCTCCGCAGGGGTGTCTTCCTTCCGAGGCAGGGCAACCAAAGTGCTCTCTCACCACATGCTTGGAAGCCGGTGGCCTCACCCTGTAGGGCAGCATCCCAGGCCGGCCGCCTTCGAGGTCACGGAACTGACGGGGACAGGGCGCGTGGGAAGTCTGTGGCCTGTGGGAGTGGTCTTGACCAAGTCTGCCCTCCTCCGTTCCTGGCTCTCTCTGGACACCTGTGGTGTGTTCCAACTCCTTCGGGACAGCCCCACGCATGCTTGCCGCTCCCGGCGTCGGCCCGGACAGCCAGCGATGGGCCACAGGATCGTCCATCTCGTGTTCAGTTTTCTAGAAATGCAGGGGTCTGTTTCGGCACCTTCCAGGATGGTACTGTTTTCTCCGTGTGAAAGAGGTCTTTTCAAAACTCTAGAAAAATGGGTTCCAGAATGCATGAATCAGCTCGACGGACCCGGACGGGTCACTGCCCCAGAGCCGGTGTCAGGGGACAGGGACTCCTGTGTTAGCAATCCAGCCTGGCCGTGGAAACTGTTCCCACCCCGCTGCTCAGCTCACTGTGTTTTCTTCTACTCAGCTTTACTGAGGTGGAATTGACAAATAAAATTGTAATATACTTAACGTGTACAACGTGACGATTTGGTATGCAGGTGCCTTGTGAGAGCAGTGTCACGATCAAGTTAATTAGCACACCCATCACCTCACACGTTTTCCTTTCCTCTGTTTTGGGGTGAACACTTACCTTGTACTCTCCCAGCAAATTTTAATTATACACTAGAATATTATCAGCTATAGTCCCCATGGTATACATTAGCTCCTCAGACCTTATTCCTTGGTTAACTGACAGTTTGTACCTTTAAAAATTTTTTTCAATGTTTATTTTTTGAGACATAGAGAGACAGGATGCAAGCAAGGGAGGAGCAGAGTGAGAGGGAGACACAGAATCTGAAGCAGCTCCAGGCTCTGAGCTGTCAGCACAGAGCCCGACGTGGGGCTCGAACCCATGAACCGTGAGATTATGACCTGAGCCAGAGTTAGGTGCTTAACCAGTTGAGCCATCCAGCTGCCCTGACAGTTTGTACTTTTGCCAATCTCTCCCCATGTCCCCAAATCCGCGCCCACCCCCCCAGCTCCTGGCCACCACCTCTCTACTCTCTGTCCCTGTGAATTTGACTTTTTTAAGATTCCACATAGAAATGATACCAGGCAGAATCTGTGTCCCTGCTACCCGAAGCAAGTTACTAATTCGAAGCGATCCCTAACAAAATTCCAATGCCATTTTTCACAAAAATAGAAAAAAATAACCCAAAAATGTGTATGGAACCACAAAAGACTCTGATTAGCCAAAGCGATCTTGAAAAAGATCAAGGCTGGAGGCAAAAACACTTCTTGATTTCCAGCTGTATTACAAAACTACAGTAACCAAAATAGTATAATATTGTCAGAAAAACAGACACAGACAGAAAAAGAGACATAGGCCAATGGAACAGAATAGAAAGCCCAGAAATAAACTCAGGCATATGTGATCAATTAATTTATGACCAAGGAGCCAAGAATAAGCAATGGGGAAAGAACATTCTCTTCAGTAAATGGTGCTGGGAAAAGTAGACAGCCATGTGCAAAGGAAAGAAACTGGACCATCATTCTACACCACACACAGAATTCAACTCCAAATGGATTCCGTGGTCTTAATCATGACTACGGCTAGAGGGTTTTCGGTTATGAAAGTTGTTTGAAGTTTTAACATCCTGGGAAAAGTCACAAAAGTGTATCTGACGAGGAAGCTCCAACGTCCATGGAAGGGGGCAGGGAGAAGCCGGGGGCACATTCAGGACACTGACGTGACTCGTGGGAAGACAACGGGAAACCCCTTAGCCAGACAACAGTGGACGGGAACAGACGTGTCACTGGTGTGTTCGGTGTTCGAGTCCCCTAAGGCTTATGGCCCTGGAGCAAACAGCAGTGCTTCTGAGAGAACAGCTGTGGAAACAGTCGGTGCTCAATAAACACCTTGCCCTTGGGTGTTGCACTGAGCTGGGTGCTGGGGACACAGTCTCTAGTGTGGTGCAGAGTGGCCTGCACACAGCGTCCTTGACCCTCGGGGCATGGCCTACACAGGGCGTCCATGTCCCCGGGGCGTGGCCTGCACAGGGCGTCTGTGTCCCCAGGGCATGACCTGCACATGCCATCCCGTTCCCGGGGCGTGGCCCTGCGCCCCCACAGGAGGAGGGGCTTTGGAGCCTCCAGCCTGAGGCTCCCAGGGTATTGCTTCCCGTTGGGAGTGTCTCTGACCTTGAAAGTATAAGCTGGTCTTTCTCCAAAGACTGCGGACAAAGAAATGATAAAAGATGATTCTCTGACTTTGGGGAGGTTCCCCGCAAGCTCAAGTGCCCCCGCACCCTTTCCACGCAGCTGGGGGCATTGCCTGCCACCCTCCACAGTGGCAGCGGAGGCCACGTCTCTGGCTGCATGTCACCCAGCAGCCCCTGAGCCACAGCGGGGGCAGTGACTGGCCGCCATCAGCCCGTCGATGGAGGGCCAGGATGGGAAGCTTGTCTTCCGTCGCCCTTCACCTCCTGGGCTCTGCTGTTCCTGGAGGGATCACCCGAGGGGAATCAGGAGAGCTCCTTAACTGCATGCTCTTAAAACCTTTGATGGGTGTCTTCCTGAAGATTTAGGGTAAGGCTGGGAAAGCCACCCAGCAGTTCTGGATTCTTCTTTTTTTCATTAAAATTTTTTTAATGTTTATTTTATTATTTTTGAGGGAAGAGAGTGAGAGAGAGCGAGGCAATGTGTACGTGGCAGAGAGACAGGGAGACAGAGGATCCGAAGTGGGCTGTGAGCTGTCAGCACAGGCCCCACACAGGGGCTGGAACTCATGAACTGTGTCATCGTGACCTGAGCCAAAGTCCGATACTTAACCGACTGAGCCACCCAGTGGATTCATTTTTTTTTTTTTCCTGAGAGAGAGAGAGAGAGAGACAGCATGAGCAGGGGAGGGGCAGAGAGAGAGGGAGACAGAATCTGAAAGAGGCTCCAGCTCTGAGCTGTCAGCAAAGAGCCTGATGCAGGGCTCGAACCCAACAACTGTGAGATCATGACCTGAGCTGAAGTCGGGCGCTTAACTGACTGAGCCACCCAGGTGTCCCTGGATTCATTTTTTAATGCTTATTTATTTATTGTGAGAGAGAGTACGTGTGAGGGAGGAGCAGAGAGAGAGAGAGAGAGAGAGAGAAAGAGAGAGAATCCCAAGCAAGCTCCACACTCAGAGCAGAGCCTCACGTGGGGCTCGATCCCACAACCCTGGAATCATAACCTGAGCTGTAATCAAGAGTTAGACACTTAATGGGGCGCCTGGGTGGCTTAGTCGGTTGAGCGTCTGACTTTCGCTTAGGTCATGATCTCGCGGTTCGTGGGTTCGAGCCCCGCGTCGGGCTCTGTGCTGACTGCCGGCTCAGAGCCTGGAGCCTGTTTCAGCCTGTGACTCCCTCTCTCTCTGACCCTCCCCTGCTCACGCTGTCTCTCTCTCTCTCTCTCCTAGAAAGAAATAAAAAAAATATATATATTTAAAAAAAAAAAAAAAAAAAAAGAGACACTTAACAAACTGAGCCACCGAGGCACCCCAGAATTCATTTTTTAAGTCATCAAGGGTTTTTCTTTAACATGACAAAATGTGTCTATCTGAATCCAAAAACCACCACCACGCTTAATGTTAAAATGCTCAAAGAATTCTCATTAAGGAGGCACAAGACAAGAAACCCACCATTACTTCTGTTGTGTACTTTTGTTGAAGTATTAGTCAAGAAAGAAGATTAGGAATATATAGTTCGTTATCGTTTGTAGGTTATATGATTGTATAATTGGAAAATCCAAGACAAAACCCGAATGCAAAACCAAGCAACTAAAAGAATTCAGTGAGGTGCCAGATGATCAAGCAGCAATCCGCAGCTCTCACTATCAAACACACGAAAATAACCAGTTGAAAGAAACGCATCACCAACACAAAACTAAAAATAATTAGAAGTAAACTTAAGGAGACATTTACAATGCTCACACAGGAGATGCTTTAAAATGCTCCCGGGGGGCACAAAAAGCTCTTTAGGAAATAATAAGCCATGTGTACACTGCCCGGTCTCCGTCCGGTCACCCACCCCCCAGGGTGCGCTCCTCTCTGCCGATGGACGCCTCTGCAGCTCACCTTAGCCTCTGCGGGTCCTGCGATGTTCCAAGCCCCTCACCCTCTTAAGGGCGTTGATCCCCAGAGTGCACCCTAATACACTTTCTGCGCGCAAATCTTCCTCTCCGGACATCTCCCAGGAATTGCTTTCCCACAACATCGTAAGGCCTCGTTTCTCCCTGAATCTATCAAGTTCACGTCATCCCAATAATCATAGTGATACAATTTTGACATTGGAAGGATGAAGGAAGGAAGGCAGGATTTGCCCTCCTAGACTTTCAGACTTAAAATAAAGCTTTAGCGATGAGATCCATGGAATCTAACAGAAAATCCAGAAATAGACGCATGCCCCCACAGGCACGCAGTATACAAAAGGTGACATCTCAAAGAAGTGGGGAAGTAGATTGTTCAGTGAGTGGTCCGTTCACCGTGTTGAGCGTTAGTTACCGCCTGCCGCCTAAGAACTCACCCCAAAGCTAGCAGCCTCAAACGCCACACCACTGTTTCGGGGGCACGGCTGGAGGGGCTGCCCCCCACGTGTGTGCTCACACAAGTGCGGGGGCGGGGCCTGCACTCCAAGCCACGTGTGTCCCCGCAGTGAGGCGCTGGCCTCTGCTGCACACACCACCACTTCTGCCCTCTCGCCACCGAGTCCCCCACCACCGGCCCGGTGGGGAATCGGCCCGCTTTCCAGGGAGGCTGTCGGAGGGTTTAAGGAGACGGTGGGAAAGTGGGTGGACATGTGTAAAACAGTGGCGTTGGGGTCGCGTCTCACACCTGACTCCGGGATAAATTCCAGATGGATTGAAATCGTAACGCAAAATAAGACTCATGAGGGCTAGAAGGTCAGTGGTAAATTTCCTCTAGCCTGGAGCTGAAAAACGGCCCACGTACATGAAACCCAGAAGCCAAAAAATTAAATGAATAAATCTGGTGTTTTGCCAGGCAGAATTTCCCTCTTTATGTATAAAGAGAATCCAGGGGCGCCTGGGTGGCTCAGTCTAAAGCATCCGACTTTGGCTCAGGTCATGATCTCACAGTTCGTGGGTTCGAGCCCCGCGTTGGGCTCTGTGCTGACAGCTCAGAGCCTGGAGCTGCATCAGATTCTGTGCCTCCCTCTCTCTCTGACCCTCCCCTGATCACACTGTCTCTCTCTCTCTTTCTCTTTGAGAAATAAATAAAACATTTTAAAAAATTTTAAAGAGAGTCCCAAGAGAAGTGAGCTGGGAAAAAATACTTTCTGGTAACATCGCAGACAAAGGGCTAAGTTTCCTAATACAGTGTCTGCAGGTGGCTACAGAGAAAGACGCAGGACTCAGTAGCAAAATCAGAAAGAGAAGGAAAAGGCCCAGTGAAGGAAATAAAGAGGCGCTCCAAAGAAGAGGAGATGCTCCGCGTTACAACCAGAAGTGCAAGTAGAAGTATTTCAAGATTCCATTTTCTACCTCTTGCGCTGGCTCCACTGGCGAGCGTAGAGAGGAGGGCGCCCCACCCCTGCGTTCTGCGCGACGGAACATCGGTGTGGCTCTACGGCGCTCTGGGCAGCAGCGCTCATTACAGTTCTACACAAATGGCGAGATTTCATTCTTTTTCATCCCCGAGAAGTATTGCATTGTATATGTATAAATCACATCTTCTTCACCCATTCATCAGTCGATGGACACTTGGACTCTAACGTGGCTTGAACTAGAGGGTGTTGCGCTGAGTGAAATAAGTCCGTCAGAGAAAAGAGATCAGATGATTTCACTCATGTGTGGGATTTGAGACACTCAACAGATGAACTTAGGGGACGGGAAGAAAAGATAAGATAAAAACAGAGAAGAAGGCAAACCAAAAAAGACTCTTAAATGCAGAAAACAAACTGAGGGTGGCTGGAGGAAGGGGAGCGGGGGGGGGGGGGGGGGGGGGGGGGGGGGGGGGGGGGGGGGGGGGGGGGGGGGGGGGGGGGATGGGTACCGAGGAGGCACTTGCTGGGATGAGCACTGGGTGTCAAATGTAAGCGATGAACCACTAAATTCTCCTCCTGAAACCAAGACTACACTGAATGTTTAACTAAATTTAATTTAAATAAATTTGAAAACCCCACAAATAGTTCTAAACATACTCTTTTGCCTAAGAATGCTATTTGCAGGAACCACAGATTATTCATTGCAATATAAATATAAATATCCCCCAATAAAATAAATACTATAGCATAGTATAGAACACCTTAAGCTGCACACACACGCCATGCACACGTGCACACACACGCGCACACACACACAGACACAATTTTGTATGTGCTATTGTGGAAAAAGGACCACATTGTATTGAGAGACAGAAAAACAAGTTAAGGCGTGCATTAGCATAAAAGGACCACTTTTTGCACAGGGTCAGAAAAGGAGATCACTGGCTGTGATACATACATGAGTGTGGTCCTTGGGTGAGATTCATTTTCAAAATTTGCTTGATTTTATTAAGAATGGGGAGGGTCCCTGTGCACTTCAATGTCTACAAAACAGTACTTCTGTCCTATGTCGCTTGTATTTCTAGACAAGTAGACCATCACAGAAATTATTTCTCTTTAAGAGGCATTACATCCTCTCCCTGGGTCCGCCCGGCTCTCTCCCGAGTGAGGGGTTACTTAAGAAATGTGTTTACATCTGCATCTCTGGTGCTCAGATGTTGCTTCAACGTCGAATGTCCCGGGGTCACTAGCACCCTGTTGGATTATATCTGTGCGGAGTGAGTGTTCCTAAGCAAAGGCAAGAGCAGGAAATGAAGGAGCCGTGACCCAAAGACCCTGAACTATGCCTGCCGGCTGCCCATGCCCGGGCTCGTGATCCCTGACGGAAGTAGGCACACTGTGCGTGGACGCTGGACTGTGGGGACAGGAGCCCTATTTCTGCCCTGGCTGGCAGTCAGCCTCACGCCATCACTGGCCCCAGATGAAATGTCTCCCCTCTGAGCTCTGCAATTGTAGGCTCAGAGTCAGACTGTCCTTCAAGGTGGGAAGAGACACGTCTTCCCGGGTCTGTGATCGGGGTGTGACACTGATTACGTTCCGAGAGGCTGGCTTCAGGGCGCTCTTTGCTTTCTGCACTGCGCTGGGACATAAGTCCATATAAAGACCCATGACTCTGCAGCAAACAGATGAAAGGGAAGGAAAGTCCAAGAAACGCACATAAAAACAACCCTGATACCAGCCCAGCCTTTACATTACACCTTGAACTTGCCGTCTGGCTCCCAGCTGCCCTGTGATACACAGCGGGTCCTCGAGGTAATTTCCTTTCAGAGTGAGCGTGATGTTAATCTCTCAGCAGAGGGTGCTGGAGGCTCACTGTCTGGGAAGGAGCTTTCCAGAGATCCTGCCATGGTGGGGGGCTCCGGGCGTGAGGATCTCCGGGGAGCTGCCCCCATATGCCCCTCCCCCCCCGGCCTCTGGCAGAGCCACGCCTGCTGCTCCCACAGGCCCCCTGGAGGGGGTCCTTCTGGGTGCCCAGCAGCTCAGACCAGCCTGGAGGCAACGAGTCCTCAGGTCCCAGAATAGGTCCCAAGGGGCTGTCTGGGTGGGGTCCAAGGAGCTGGGCCCCAGGCACAGGATTCAGCAAAGAACCCTGCACCCCCAGACACGTGCAGAAGCACAGAGGTAGCCAATCCAAAGACGTGAACCTCAGGGCGCCTGGGGGGCTCAGTCGGTTAAGTGTCCGACTTTGGCTCAGGTCATGATCTCGTGGTTCCCAGGTTCGAGCCCCGCGTCAGGCTCTGTGCTGACAGCTCAGAGCCTGGGGCCTGCTTCAGATTGTGTCTCCCTCTCTCTCTCTGCCCCTCCCCCATTTGCACCTTGTCTCTGTCTCTGTCTCTCTCTCGAAAATAAATAAACATTAAAAAATTTTTAAGACGTAAGCCTCTTAGTGGCCAAGAAATGTGGATGGACAGCAGAGAGGCCTTTGCCACTACTTTGGAACTACATAAGATGCCGGGATTTTACAGCCAAAAAAAGTTAATAACAAACAATTCCTTATCATAATAGTAAAGCAAGGATCCTTTTATCATGTGGGGACGTTAGCCAGTCATGGATAATAAATGTTAATATTATACCATCTTTGCTTCAGATACTTTTTTTTTTTTAATATTTTTATTTATTTCTAGGAGAGAGAGTGAGAGAGAGAGACAGCATGAGCAGGGGAGGGTCAGAGAGAGAGGGAGTCACAGACTGAAACAGGCTCCAGGCTCTGAGCCGGCAGTCAGCACAGAGCCCGACACGGGGCTCGAACCCACGAACCGCGAGATCATGACCTGAGCGAAAGTCGGACGCTTAACCGACTAAGCCACCCAGGCGTCCCACTTCAGGTACTTTTAATACATATGCACGTCTACTAACATAAGGAGTCGTTTTGTGTGTCAATAGTTCGTATACGTCGTAAAACGAGAGTAACTTCTTATGACGTTTTGCCTCCCTCTCGACATCATGTGTAAGGTTTCCTCAAACCACCCAGACAGAACGAGCTCAGGCATTTCCTCGCTGTGAAGTGTCCCCTTCCTGACCCTCCCACGAGATGTCTGTCCGTCTCTTACAGACAGTCGGATGTTCCAAGCATTTCACCACCACCGAGTAAGGGGGCCTTGTGCGCCAGGCAGGGTCTCATCCGCCCCCTACACGCAAGTGAAGGAGTTTCTCCACAAACTGGCTCTTTGGAAGGAGACCCTGGGACGGAATGTGGGTGTAGGGCATCCCCGGGGTGCACCCTCTGAATCCCCCCTTGTAGGGGACGGAGGGAAGAGGGTTGAGCAGAGGCGCAGGGCACGGGCCATCTCCACCGAAGCTCGGCAACAGCGGCCAAGACCGAAAGTTGGTGGCATTTTTGCAAAAGGGACCACACCTGTCGGTTGGAGAACTTTCTTTTTTTTTCCC
Organism: Hyaena hyaena; assembly: GCF_003009895.1. Taxonomy (NCBI): domain Eukaryota; kingdom Metazoa; phylum Chordata; class Mammalia; order Carnivora; family Hyaenidae; genus Hyaena; species Hyaena hyaena. The sequence continues at coordinate 3,537,489 of NW_024080682.1, read as the reverse complement.
TTTCCCTTCTTAGGAGGAGAACTTTCGATAAAGGCTGCTGCATCGAGCCCGTTCGGGGCCGCTGGGCCGGATCCCGGGGCCCGGGCTTCCTCCCTCACCTTCACCCTGATGGAGGACAGACCTCCTCCTGAGAGAACGGGGGCTGGTCTGGTTTAGTTTCTCCAGCACCAGGCAGACTCCTGTCCAGAATTTTAATTCTCCGTCAGGATTGAGCCGCAGCTCCCAGAAAAGTCACTGAGTCATGAACAACCAAAGGGGTAACTGATGTTGTCAATCTACCTTCTGGCGGCGAGAGAACCCTTTATTCTTTCACAAAAAATAGGCTGGTTTCCGAGGTAAGGGAGCCCGAGCAGAAGGCAGGCGGAGGGCGGGGCGATCACACAGGCGGCCCCTCACTAAACATGGCGCTGGGTGAAGAACTTGGGACGTGGGCACAAGACCCTCATTACCGTGTTTGCACAAATGCCAGGGCAGACGGGCCTGGGCAGCAGGTGGTGCGATCTCACAGCTGCCAGAGAAGTCGAGCTTTCTGACTGGAGTCTATTGCTGCATAAACAGGTCACCGTCAGGGGTGAACTGAGGCCCTGGGCACTGCCCGCCTGCTGGCTCGCTCACGCTACTCTGCGGGACGGGCCCTCCTTTGCATGGAGATGAGTCCCTCATTTTTAGCGTGATCTGCACGTCCAAGCTGCTGGCTCTAGTCTAAACCCTGAAACACTCGGATTAATGGATCCTTTAGGTCGAAAGCTTGCTCAGTGCTCTACCTGCACAAAGATCCCAGATGTAACTCGCCGTCAGAGTCCCCTTTCTTTTTTGCAAAATCTAACCAATGCCTGCCCATCCCTACCTCACAGATACCGCTGAGATGAGATCGTGGCGAGGAACGATAACACCCAGGCGAACACCGCAAATCTCCTTATAGATGGATTCTTAGCTGATTGGAACACAGACGGCAAGAGGAATTCATTTGTGTAACTGGAGGGGCCCCTCTGGATGGGGAAACTCGTATACTGTGCCCAGGGAACACAGAAACTATGCTGGAAGTTGGCCTGATTAAGGAGCCATGGCTTAGGGGTCCAGCAAAGAAGGTGTCCAGCAAATGACAGTCTCAGGGCCAGCAGGAGGCTGGGCCAAAGCCGTGCTCAGGAAAAGGGAAAAAGGGGAAAAGGGATTCAGGCTCAAAGCGGAGACAGCCTCTAAGTCTCCCTAGCTAGCTTCCAAAAGCCTTCACTCCACAGGAATGGAGTCAGAAAGACCCCACTAGACTGGACTAGAGAACATCTTCCATGCTGTGGGGAGAGACAGCAAGAAGTGGGGTCAGCATGGGCGGAGTGCACCCATCAGACCCCCGGGGCGGGCAGGCTCGCTGGTGGTGCGGCTGGCCAGCAAAGCTTTCATCTGGCTGTGTTTTAGGACCACCCAGGCGGAGCTATGTGCAAACCAACATCCGAGTTGCCGGGACAATGTGATGTCCACATGCAAAAATAAGCTGGACCTGTACTTCACATCATATACAAAACTTCACTAGGGGCACCTGGGTGGCTTAGTCGGTTAAGCGTCCGACTTTCGCTTAGGTCATGATCTCGCGGTTTGTGGGTTCGAGCCCCTTGTCGGGCTCTGTGCTGACTGCCAGCTCAGAGCCTGGAGCCTGTTTCAGTCTGTGACTCCATCTCTCTGACCCTCCCCTGCTCACGCTGTCTCTCTCTGTCTCCTAGAAATAAATTAAAAAAAAAAAAAAACTTCACTAGCAGTGGGTCGGTAACCTCAGTGTAAGACATAAAACTGTGGAACTCTCAGAAGGAAGCACAGGGGTGAGTCTTCATGGCCTCGGATGTGGTGCCGGATTCTTAGACAGAATACGAAAACCACAGGTGAGGACAAGAATAGAGCAATCCGACTTGATCCAAACTAAAAACGTTTGTGTATCAAAGGACATTATCAAGAGAGTGAAAAGACTTGCAGAGCGGGAGAAACTATTTGCAAATATGCAGAACACGTAAAGAGCTCCTACAAGTCAACAACAAAATGACAACCCAATTCAAAAATGGGCAAAGGACAGACAAGGAGATGTACAGATGGCCCGTAGGCACCTGAAAGGAAGCTCTACATTCTGAGTCCAGAGAGCAAACCAAATCAGACCACAGTGATGTCATCCACTAGGTACCAGGATGACTAGAATAAAAAAAAAAAACAAGAAAGCAAAACAGAAAAGTAAGTATCGGTGAAGATGTGGAGAAATGAGAACACCGGCACTTCTCTGGAGGAAAGGTAAAGTGGTTCATGCTACGGACGCAGCGTGGCACTTCCCCAAAAAGTTAAACGTAAGGGGCACCTGCGGGACTCAGTCGGTTGAGCGTCCGACTCTTGATTTTGGCTCAGGTCGTGATCTCATGGTTCGTGGGTTTGAGCCCCGTGTGGGGCTCTGTGCTGACAGCGCGGAGCCTGCCTCAGACTCTGTCTCTGCCCTTCCGCTGTTTTCTCCCTCTCTCTCTCAAAATAAATAAATAAACATTAAAAAAAATTTTAAGTTAAACATAAGATTGCAAGCTGGCCCAGCAACTGCGCCCGTTACACACCTTAAAGAATTGGAAACGGGGATTCAAACACATACTTGTAACTACTGTCCGCAGCAACAGTATTCTTAACGGCCCAGAGACGGAAACAACCCAAAGGTCCATTGACAGACAGACGGATGGACAAACAATGGTAGACGCATGCGCTGTAATACTATCCAGCCCTAAGGGGGAATGACGTTCTGCTACATGATGTCCCAACATGGGTAAACCTTGGAAACATTCTGCTAAGTGAAAAAGTCTAGATGCAAAGTTTCCATACTGTATAATTCTGTTTGTATGAAACGTGCAGAATAGGGAAGTCGATACAGACAGAAAGTAGATCGGCTGCCCCGGGGGTGGGGGAGGGGAAATGGGGATTAACCAGCTTAAGGGCAGCGAGGTTTTATTTGGGGGAGATAATGTTTTGGAACCAGAGGAGGGTGATACTTACTGTAGGTACCGCTGAGCTGTTTCCTTTCGATGGTTATTTTATGTACGAGTTTTACCTTAAATACAAAGAAATTGACACCCAAGACCGCTGAATCAGAGGAAAGGCCGGGCGTCAGTATTTATTTACAAGTCCTCCAGGCAGCGTGGGCTTGGAGCTGCGGCTGGGACCTGCAGGCGTAGGTCGCAGGAGGGGTCACAGAGCCAGGATGTGGTCGCATGGACCCCGCGCAGGCTCGTTCCCCACTCTACGGCCCTGGATAAGATTCTAGAATGGTGGCTGTAGTTTGGCAGTTGAAATGTAATTATAGTGATACTTCGAGTACATTTGAGTTTACAGCCTGAGCTTAAAGGCTGTGTGTCCCCATACGTTTCTGCACAGAATCCGAATTCATACCATAGAATTCCCATGGGGTGCTACAGGGTGGATAGAAGTCCGGCTATCATTTATTCACTCGACAAACATTAACGGAGCATATACTGGTACCTGGCACCATTCTGAGCAGCGGAGTTACAACAGTGACCCCGCAGTTTATGCCCTATTCACACGCAGTGGGGGGGCACCCCTCCAGCCTTTGTCCTGAGAGCCCCCAGCCCACATGACCACGGCATCTCACGTGGCTTAAGGAGCCTCTGTGGCTGTCTTTGGTAGATGGGGGCTCGGGCAGACGAGGCAACCCCAGGCTTACGGCCTCTTTGCCCCAGAGACCATGAACCCGTTTTTAGGGGCCCTGTCCCCACTCCTGTTCTCACCTGCAATCGTGCTTCCTCAAACGCTTTCGAACTAGCTTCCTCGGTGCTCTGCTGGTCTTCTCACTAAGGGGTCAAATAAAGGGGCGCCTGGGCGGCTCGGTCAGTTGAGCGTCCGACTTTGGCTCAGGCCAGGATCTCACTGTTTGTGGAATTGAGACCTATGTTGGGCTCTGTGCTGACAGCGTGGGGTCTGCTTGGGATCTTCTCTCTCTCTCTCTCTCTCTCTCTCTCTCTCTGCACCCCCCCCACTGCCTCTGTCTCTGAAAAATGAATAAACTTTAAAAAAATTAAAATAGAATTAGTTCTTATTGCTGAAGATCAAGGCCACGGTGAGCCCCAGCTTTATGAAGCCCTATCTCCCAGCAGCCTTTCTGTCCCGTTTGGCGACCTTTTGAAGCCACCCAAGGAATAAGGGAGCTTAGTCAGGGCAGGTACGGTCAATGGCCCACCCCCGCCAGGCCTTGCTTCCTCTTCCCAGAAGCTCCCGCTTGGTCAGTACCCAGCTCCTGCCTCAGTCTCTTCCTGGGGGCAGCGGATTAGTCTAGAGCGGGCCCCCCCCAGGCTAACGGCTGTCATGAATGTTGCAGTGTTTCAATAAACCTTGGCCAAACATAGTTAGTCATGAGCTAGAGCTAAATACTTGCTCGCGGATGTCTTTCCCCCTAGCTTTCTCCCTACAGCCTCTTCCAGAAAGTGCACCAGGGCCTGGCTCTCATGCCGGGTGGGCATCTTCCTCCACCTTCACCTGGGCATCCTCCCCTGGGCCCGGCCTCACTCAGGGGGTCCGGTGCCCACTCACTTCATTCTCTCTAGCATCTGCAGACTACTCGATTGCAGTCCTTTCCCTCCGGGGGTGGGGTGGGGGTGGGGGGTGATGGGCTTATCTGAGGCTGCGGGGGAGCCGATCTAGAAGCTCTGCGCTCCACAACTGAGAAAGCTGTGTGAACGCTTGTTAGGTATGAGCAGAATGTGGTGCTAGGTCTTTTCCAGATCCTTCAAGGCTCCTATCCTCTTTGAAATATTTGAAGATGAGCCCTCACTGGATATAGTGAGATGCAGGGAGCGGAGGCGGCCTCCCTCAGAAAGCTCATGGTCCCAGGGCGCCTGGGGGCTCAGTCGGTTAAGCGTCCGACTTCGGCTCAGGTCGTGATCTCGCAGTTTGCGGGTTCGAGCCCCGCGTGGGGCTCTGTGCTGACAGCACGGAGCCTGCTCTGGATTCTGTGTCTCCCTCTCTCTCTCTGCCCTCCTCCCTCTCAAAAATAGATAAGTGAAACATTAAAATATATGTATTTAGAACAGAACGTGCCTGAGCCTCTCCTCCCACGCCCACATGCACGCCTGCTGCTCCATGGAGAGGAGGGAGGGCCTGGGGACGGCGGGCGTGGGACGGTCGTGAGTTCGGGCCAGCGTTTCTCAGCCTCAGCACCACTGGGCTGTCAGCCCCAGTAATTCCTTGCTGTGGGGTGGGTACTGTGCACACGGGGTGTCGGCAGCATCCTGGACCCCCCACTGGATGTCGGCGGAGCGCCCCTTCACCCAGCAGCCCGCCGTTTCAATCCGGCAGACGGTCCGGATGTCCCTGGGGGGCATTCCCATAGAGACTTTTAGAGACTCACTTCTCAGGGACGTGGAAAGTCCTACTCTCTATCCCCTGAACCGATTTGTCTACAGAGGAACGCTGTGTTCACGTAGTATCTGCGCACATTCACCGGGATCAGGGCCGCATGGGTCAGGGTCCCGGTGGAGGGCCAGGCACTGATGACCGGCGCCGCTCAGGGTCGTCCGGAGAGGACTCGGCTGATGCTAAGGTGACCAGGGTCATGCCTGCTTTCCACACCCTTGTTTCTTCTGACCGCCTTCTGCTTGTGCAGGTTAGAGCAGACATGTGTGCCGGAGCGCAGAGACATTTCCCTTCTCTCTTTGGGGTGGACAAGTGGGAGGAAGTGCCCTGTGGAAGCCAGTGTGCGGCCCCCGACCCCCCACACACACCCGGACGCTCCCCAAGTGCAAATCCCTTCCTTCCCTCTCCTCTTTGGAGGCTCCAGCTGGTGTCTTAAAGGCCATATTCCCGCTGAATACAAGTCTCTCGGGGAGATTTCCGTCCCCACCCCAACCCGCGAACAGTCGGATCTCCTGAGGGAGAGCGGCGGGAACTGTTCGCCAACCTGTGCTTGTCCGGGCAGCGCCCTGCACACACACTCACACTTGTGCGTCTCAGCGGGATTCTTATGTGAAGCATCGGAGGCTTCTTCTTCCCCCTGTGGCGCTTGGTCCAGGCAAGGAGAGATTTGGGTTTGGCAACGTGTCCTACTCAGTGAAAACGTACTTTTTCTGCCCTACATCAGGCATCAGGGAAGCCAGATGAATTCCCGTGAATATTTATGGTCTAGCACCTTCTGCCGTTAATAATTCATCACACACAGTAACGTCTGCCCATCAACGGGGCTGCACAGGGAAGGAGATGAAACAGGAAGAACCCTCTCCTCCTACAAACTCTGGAAGCCCCTGAACCCAAAGCAGACAGATGGCGAGAGCCACACGCCTTGTGCCGATCACCCCGTGAGAGGTAATAAAGCACGCTTTGTTGGAAGGTTCCACAAGCCTTTATTACTTTAATAAACCATGCGGGGAATCATCAGGAGAAAAAAGCATTGCTTTCCTGGCCCAGCTTCTGGGAGGAATATTTGCCTTCGTTAGTCATTATGGGGTCACATATTACTGCTTACTTCGTCTAGTCTCATGACATGAGGAAGCTTCCTGCCTCGCGCACATTAGCTTGTCTCCAGCTCAGAGCTCCCAAAATTACAAGCATCTTTGTTTCTGGTCATGCATTATATTCGTTGCAAGCGTGTCTGAAGGTATTTCAAAAGTTAAAAGGAAACGTCACCTGTAATCCTGACACTTGGAGATGAGTACCATTCATGTCTTGCTTTGCCATCTTCTAAGGTTTACAGACCCACATATATAAATATGTACTTAAAAGTAGGATTATACCGTAAGTTCTTACAAATGTCATTCCGTAGAAATATAGGATAGTCCCCGTTTCCTGTAATTTACACACACACACTATTACAATGACTTTATGGCCTTTCTTTGTACCTATTATCCTGGGACATTTTACCCAGTTCCCTACTCGTTAATATTGATGCTGCATCTACTTTTGCTTATTACAAAAACGCCGTGAGGAGCATCGCGGCTCTGCTGCCTCCCCGGACTGACGTTTCCCTCTACCTCTGTCCGTCCTGGCAGACCGTGTGTCCAAGGACTTCATCTTGTCGTTGCACTGCCTGTGGACGCGGGATCACAGGCGACGAGGTCTGTCATCGCCTGCCTGAAGTTTATGTTTTCTCTCCGCTGTGAAGACACGGGGACAGAAGCGGTAACAGTGTGCCGCAGGACAGCCGTGCGCAGACCAGCCCGTGTGGCCTCGGTGCCCTCCCCAGGGAACACAGAGGAATCCGTCCCAGAATCACCCTACAGGGAACACAGAGCCTTGGCGATGACATGTTTTTAATGGCGAGCTGAGAGCTTTGGAGCCTAGCCCATAAACTTCCATAAACTTTGGGTTTTGATGTTCTGGCAAAATGAGCATGGGGTTTTCCTAAAGTTGATGGACGTCCAGATTGTTTTCTCAAGGACGTACAGCAAAGAGAATCAGAGCGTCCAGCGACATGTCCCACACGCCCATGCAAAGGCTCTGGACATGGGCGTTGCTGACTCGCCGGCCATCCTGCTGCCTTTCGTCCGCCGGCAGCCTGTCCATCTGCCTGTCCATCCACTGGCGTCCGTGCCTCCTCCAGACACACCAACTCCAGGCTGGGCTCACCAACATTTTCTGGAAGGTTTTACTTTCCTCCAGAGCAATTCTCTTGAGAACTAGATCATATCATTGCTTCGCAGCCCACTGGTCCTGACCTTTGGACTCAGGACTGTGGAAGAGATGGACCCTGGCTCGTTTTCCCCTTTCCAGGGTTCGATCTTGTCTCCATAACACCAGAGTCTCCCATGGTGCACCTCCTTTGCCACCACCACCCCCCCCCCGCCCCCAGCCCTCAGCCTGGAGCAAACATAACATGGTGAGAATCGAGGAACCCAAGAAATAAGTTCTTAAAGACTTCAGTAATTCTAGGCCGGTGAAGTTTAAGTGTGTAAGGCACTTGTCAGCTTCTCCAAAATGTGCTTTCTGAATGGAAAGCTTCTTTTCTGAGCTTCTGGAGGGCCGCCCATAATGCGAGGCAGGAAGAGCAAGGAGAAGCTTTCCTGTTATGCACATAGTCAAAGTTTCTGTTATGTAGAGAAGAATGAGGTTCAAAATTATTGGGACCATTTTCACTCCCACCAGCTGGGAATGAGTGAGCTCATAACCATTACAGCACTGGGTATCACTTGTTTGGGCCATCATGTTATTTTTTAAGCCAGTACATTCTTTTCTTAATGAAAAGATCGAATATTGTTTTAATAATATGGTTATTATTATTATTATTGGTGATATGTAACTTTTTTGAGCTGCCTACTTGTGCTCTGGGCTCTGTTTTCTTTTCTCTTTTTTTTAATTTTAATGTTTTTTATTTATTTCTGAGAGAGAGAGAGAGAGAGAGAGAGAGAGACAGCATGAGCAGAGGAGGGTCAGAGAGAGAGGGAGACACAGAATCTGAAACAGGCTCCAGGCTCTGAGCTATCTGGGCTTTGTTTTCTATTCAGATATTTCTCTCAGGTAAGATGTTTAATGAAGGCAATGAAAACCATGACATTCTAACATAAATTATATATAATTAGATGAGAAAATAAGATCACCATGAAGCAGGAGTGCCAGAGTGGCTCAGTCAGTTAAGCATCTCACTTTGGCTCAGGTCGTGATCTCACAGTTGGTGAATTCAAGCCCCACGTTGGGCTCTGTGCTGACAGCTCAGAGCTTGGAGCTGCTTCAGATTCTGTGTTTCCCTCTCTCTCTGACCCTCCCCTGCTCTCTCTCTCTCTTTCTCTCAAAAATAAATAAAAACATAAAAAAGGTGGTTATGAATCAAAACTGAAACTCAGAAGAGAAACAGAAATATTAAGGCATGATGTGGGGATTCATTAAACTCAGGAAAGAAATAGAAGAAAGAGAGAAAGTCAACTCAAAAATGACAACTAAATTATCAAAGTAAACAATGGACAGAAGATGTAACCAGAAGCACAATGAGGAACATAAAGGGCGTAAGAAATGCCGAGGGGAAAAAGAAAATAAAAATGATCAGAGACATTTGTGAAGAGAACAAAGAAGGTCCAACATGCAAATCAATGGAGACACTAGAAAAATAAAACAACAGAACATTATTCGGAATTTAACTCAAGGACGTTTTCCTGTAATAAAAGATGGACCGAATCCACGCTTTGAAAGGCCCCTGGGGAAAATGGGTATGTCCACTCTGAGATGGAGACCAGTAAAACACATGACAGAGATGGGAAAAAGCCCATAGACCTCCTGGCAAAAAGGTCGGGTCACTTACAGAGTGCAGGATGCTAGGTTTGTATCAGACTTCAACGACATCACACACAAGAAGGGGATAATCAAGTAACACTTTGAGAAAGTGAAAGAATGTAAGCCCTTATTAAAAGTTTGCCACAGTGGGGCGCCTGGGTGGCTTAGTCGGTTAAGCGTCCGACTTTTGCTTCGGTCACGATCTCGCGGTTCGTGGGTTCGAGCCCCGCGTCGGGCTCTGTGCTGACTGCCAGCTCAGAGCCTGGAGCCTNTTTTCTTTGCTTAGAGTTTCCTTATAACTTCTGTAAATTACATCGTTCTACTCATCTGTTACTAGTGGGTGAAAAAACAATCACTCTAGTGTCTTTTCTACAGGTTTTTAAAAATTTATTTTAAAAAATGAATGTTTAGGGGCGCCTGGGTGGCTTAGTCGGTTGGGCGTCCGACTTTCGCTTAGGTCATGATCTCGCGGTTCGTGGGTTCGAGCCCCACGTCGGGCTCTGTGCTGACTGCCAGCTCAGAGCCTGGGGCCTGTTTCGGACTCTGTGTCTCCCTCTCTCTCTGACCCTCCCCTGCTCACGCTGTCTCTCTCTCTCTCCTAGAAATAAATAAAAATATTTTAAAAAATAAAAAATAAAAAAAAAAATAAAAGTTTGCCACAGAGAACAGTTCAAGACCATTCTTCAGGAAGTGAGAAGTTTAAAGATTTTAAAGATTAGCTCAGGGTTCAGATCATTTGTGTGTTAAATCTGCCACCTGTCTCTGTGTGACACTTAACAAAGGGTGGTTTTTACATTTTTAAAAGAATGGAAAAAATCAAAAGAATGATACTTCACAATACAATACATCCACACTACCTGCGAAAGTTATATGAAACTCAAATACTAGTGTCCGTAAATGGTTTCTTTTTTAATGTTTTTAATTACTTCTGAAAGAGAGAGAGACAGCGTGAGCAGGGGAGGGACAGAGAGAGAGGGAGACACAGAATCTGAAACACACTCCAGGCTCTGAGCTAGCTGTTAGCACAGAGCCTGATGCGGGGCTTGAACCCACGAACCGTGAGATCATGAGCTGAGCCGAAGTTGGGACGCTTAACCACTGAGCCACCCAGGTGCCCCAATAAAGTTTTATTACAACAAAGCCCGTGTGCTGATTTCTGTGTCCTCTTATGGCTGTGTCCATGCCATCACAGCCCGATTAATAGTGATGATAAAGGCCGTGTGATCCACCAAGCGTAAATATTTACTATCTGAATTTTTACTGGAGAAGTTTGTCAACCCCCAATTTTTGTTGAGGAAAGTCAGTCAAAACTCAGTTTTGTTCTGAGGCCATTCATTCAAAAGGTCCAGGGAAACTGACGTTTATAGGCAGCAAGATGGGGGACCTGGGTTAATACCACTATTTGGATATCTTGTTTAAATTTTTAAATTTATTTTTTAAATGTTTTTAAAAATTTATTCTTGAGAGAAAGAGAAACAGAGTATGAGCGGGGGAGGGGCAGAAAGAGAGGGAGACAGAATCTGAAGCAGGTTCTGGGCCCTGAGCTGTCAGCACAGAGCCCGACGTGGAGCTTGAACCCATGAACCATGAGATCATGACCTGAGCCGAAGTTGAATGCTTAACGCACTGAGCCCCACAGGTGCCCCTGGATATCTTGTCTGGAAAGAGAAACAGGGAGGAACAAGGTGTGAGAAGCCTCAGAGGAAGACGACAAGTTCTTCTGGGTCTTTTCCGGCATTTAGTTCACTTAAATGTCCGTGTCTCCCCCGGCTCTATTACGTAGTCTTTTCAATAATGAGGGCTCGTCAGATGAGTGCCCACTGCCCCCCTTCTCCTCCTGGAGAAGACATTCCCGGTCGAAGCTGGGTTTCAGACCCAGGAGGCATCCTCTGGCTTCACCTCTGTCTGCTGTGGAATGGCCCATCTGGCTTCCTTCCTGGACCCCCGACCCAGGTGGGATGGACCCCCTCTTTCCTCTCCAGACTGTGTGCTGAGCCATTTGTGTCTCGGTATACAGTGTCCACCTGTGGCCTCCATCTGTTCATCACCAGCACCTGTGTGTCACCTCAAAACACAGTGTAGCAGAATGTCCCTGGGACGGCCATCTGGGTCATGCTCTGTCACTCTGAGCCAGTCCGAAAGGCTGCCAAGCAAAGACGCCACGCCACGGCTGTTCCTGGTCACTTCCATGTTAGCTGAGTATTTCCAGAGCATCCCACAGAGGCTGGAAGACAGCGACCACGTGCTTGGTCGCATCGCTCCACCCCTGCTTCCATTCTTCTTGATTCTCCAGGAGGAAAGCGGGGTTTAGCTATTCTATTTTCACTCTGGAAATATTTGAGAGCTTGCTGTGTTGCAGGCACTGACTGCATCGCTGAGGCCATCATGGAGAAGAAGTCAGAGGGTGCACCTTCACTGCCGTAGGGCACCAGGTCTCAGAGCTTCGCCGCCAGACACAGGAAAGCTCACCTCTGTAATGGCGAATGTCATGTCGGTTGGGCCGCGGTACCCAAATATTTAGCCAAATATTACTCTAGACGTGAAGGCATCTTAAAAATTCAATTAACGTGTGAATCAGTAGGATTGGAGCGAAGCAGACTAACCTCCACGATGCAGGCGGGCCTCATCCAAAAAGCTGACGGCCTTCATCGAAGACTGACACCCCCCACGGAAGGAGGAGATCTGCCAGCAGGTGCCCTTGAACTCCGGCTGCTACATCTGGTATTCAAAGCTATTCAAAGCTGCGTGGATCAATCCATCCCTTCTCTGGACCATCTTAACCTCCAATCCCGGCGGATGGTTACCTTTGGTGACTAGGGAGAAGTCTGTCTGATGATGTGTGAGAATGAGGCACGTGCATGTACTCTTTAGGAAAGTATATCAGTTACACCAGAATTTTCATCCCGAGGAAGGGATGCTGGTGTACGAGTGGGCTCCGACTGCCTCAACGAATTGCACAGACCGGGGGACCTTCTACAGCAGAAATGAATTTTCTCACAGGTCTGGAGCATGGAAGTTCAAGATCAAGGTGCAGGCTCATTCAGCTCTGGGTGCAGGTGGTCGCCCTCCCCACGGGTGCCCACATGACCGCTCAGTGTGAGCACGGAGAGAGGGCGAGCAAGCTCCCTGCTGTCTCTTCTGATGGGGACACCCCACCGTCATGACCTCGCCTAATCCTAATCACCCCCCAGAGGCCCTGTCTCCTGACCCACGAGGGTCAGGCTTCCAACATATGAATTTGGGCGGGGGTGGGATATAAAATTCACATAGGCTAGAGGACACAGATACAGATGAGATGGAAGAAGGGGCACACTTGGGTGAAATTCCAGTTTGTTCTTCCTTGAAATCAACTCCAGTGACCTCTGCAGAACATAGCTTTCAATTCGTTGTGGAAATATCAGGATTAAGGTGTTTTTTTTAAAAAACCTTTTTTATGGGGCGCCTGGGTGGCTCAGTCGGTTAAGCGTCCGACTTCACCTCAGGTCATGATCTCGCGGCTCGTGGGTTCGAGCCCCGCGTCGGGCTCTGTGCTGACTGCCAGCTCAGAGCCTGGAGCCTGTTTTGGTCTGTGACTCCCTCTCTCTCTGACCCTCCCCTGCTCACGCTGTCTCTCTCTCCTAGAAATAAATAAAACATTAAAAAAATAAACTAAAACCTTTTTTATAAGCTAGCTTATCTTTTTTTGTTGTGGTTTATTTTTTATTTTGAATGAGAGAGAGAGAGCAAGCAAGCGGAGGAGGGCTAGAGAGAGAGTGCCAAGCAGGCTCTGCACAGTCGGTGCAGAGCCCGGATGCCAGGCTCCGACGGACTCAGAGTGAGATCGTGGCCTGAGCAGAAATCAAGAGTCGGGTGCATTATTGACTGAGCCATCTAGGTGCCCCCCACCCTTTTTTTTTTTTTTTTCTTAACTTTGTTTGGGTAGATTAGCTTATCTTGTTTTAAAAATCCATGCGCAGATGTGACTGGTTCAAAAAGAATGAACCTACGATTTTTAAAACACGGTTCAGATCCCGTTCGTTCTGCAGCCTCTGAAAGGACCATGGGGGATGTGTGCTCGCTCGCACAGCAGACGAGCACACCCTGCACACCCCATTCTCTCCCAGGAACCTCCGCCTGCAGGGATGCCTTCCATTTTGGGAGCAAATGCTCTCAGGCCCGGTGCTTTGGGCACGAGCACGACTCGATCTCATGCTGACTGTTGCCCTAGCATGTGCAGGGTCCCCTGGGAAACAGGAGAAGCCTGGCTCCGGGACGTTGGCTCGTGTTGCCCGGGCCAGGACCGAAGACGGTCGCCCCACCATCGGGAGGGACACACGGTTGCCTCCCTTAAAGCCTGGGTGAACCTGGGGCGCCTGGGTGGCTTAGTCGGTTAAGCGTCCGACTTTCACTTAGGTCATGATCTCGCGGTTCGTGGGTTCGAGCCCCGCGTCGGGCTCTGTGCTGACTGCCAGCTCAGAGCCTGGAGCCTGTTTCAGTCTGTGACTCCCTCTCTCTCTGACCCTCCCCTGCTCACGCTGTCTCTCTCTCTCTTAGAAATAAATAAAAATATTTTTAAAAATATTAAAAAAAAAAAAAAAAAGCCTGGGTGAACCTCGTGGAGTCACTCCCACGGTGTCGGCGCGGTGTGAGAGCTGCACTTGCGCGGGACGGCAATGCCGAGGCCGCACTCTCCGCTGCGGCGCGGTCAGAGGGACTGGGCTGCCTGCGGGGTCTGCTCTGAAGCCTCCGTTTTTATTCTCCTTCCTCTGCGCATGGGGATGGGTTACCAGGCCTCCGGGGGTGTGTAAAGGAAGGTACCTGTGATGATAAGCACCCTTTCTGCTCTCAGAAAAGCGATCTTTCCTCCTAGACGTTCCCACGGGGCTTCCGAAGCGCCCACGGCCGTGATTACAGTGGTGCGATGATCTGGTTTTCTCGGAAGCGCCTCAGAGTCTTCCCAGGACCAACGAGGGAAATAACGATTTCCCTGCGAATTGAACACACCGACGAGAGCGCAGAGGCAGAGCTAGGGTGGGAGGTGGTGAATGAAATATGTTCATCATCTTCCAAAGCATCCGGTTTACACCAGGGGGAAATACCAGTTCAGACGAGCTGTTCCCTCCCCCAGGATGTGTCAGGAAGCTCCGTCACCGTGGATACGGACAGAGGGGACGCGCGGCTCCCAGCACGGCACCGTCTCGGAAAAGTCCCCACCGGGATTTGGCCGCAGGGAGCAGAGCACCAACCCCGTGTCTGTGAGGCCAGCACGGGCCCAGCACGGTTCTGTGTCCTGCTCTCTGGGAAGGGGAAGACCAAGAGGCCCCCGCCCCAGGCAGTGTCTGGCATCTGCCAGGAAGCGTCCCCTGGAGAGTGGGCGCTTGGTGACAGGCTCCTATTGCTACCTCGGTTTGCAAGCCGCTCGCCTGGGCTGCTGGTCTTCCGTGCGGTGGGGTCTACGCTGAAACCATCCCGGGAGTAAAAGCCACCCACTGGGGAGGACATGTCACGTGATTGTCCTTCCGTGTCGCACCCACGTGGCACGCAGATCGTGGGTCAGATCAAACTTCTCTTAAATATATCCTTCACTTCGGCTCCCGGCCAAGCACGGACTGCTGGCTTGAGGTGAGACAGTGTGGCGTCTGTCTTTATATTTGTAGAAACAAGTCAAGTTCTGGCTGCCGTTCTGAGCCCAGCCTGTTTGGGAAACTCTCCCGGAGCACCGAGGCTTCCTTCACCTCCCAAGGCCAGAGTCAAGATTCTCAGACCAGCCCCAAAGAGTGAAGTCCCTACACTCCCTGGCTCCTTGATCCATGATGGAAAACTCCAGGCCCGGCACCCAGGGCGCCCCCAAGTCAGAGAGGTCATGACCCAAGGGATGGCTGGTTTGCATAGCCGCGGGCACGGTGCCACGTTTTGGGTGGTTTGGGCCCTGAGCCCTCACACACAAGGGCTGGGAAATAGGGCAGCCAGCACCTCCTCATCAGGAATTAATTAGCCTGCTGATTTCTTTCTTTCTTTTTTATTTTTAAGTTTTTTTTTTTTTTTTTTTGAGAGAGAGTACAAGTGGGGGAGGGGGAGAGAGACAGGAGAAGAAGAGAATCCCAAGCAGGCTCCACGCTGTCAGCACAGAGTCCGATCCGGGGCTCAAACTCACAAACCATGAGATCATGACCTGAGCCGAAGTCGCTTAACCAATTGAGCCACCCAGGGGCCCTTACCCTGCTGATTTCTAAGTGAGTTCAGTCTGGCCTTTCTGCCCACTAAGCCCATGTTAGATCCCACATCCAGCTGCTTGTGCAACTGACCGTGTGGCTCTGGAACTTCAGTGCTTCTTGGAAGTGGCCTCAGGAGTCGGCCACCCATCCCAGACGGGTTTGCCAGGCCCAAGGCAGAACCACCCCTGGGAAATGTGTCCAAAACGTGAGTGTGGTAAGAGGTCCCAGATTTGAGGGGGCATGTGTCCTGTCCACGACTGTGCCCACCTGAGCCACGGCACACAATCCAAGTGCACACCGGCGGCCTCCCCGTGGTAGCCAGCACCCCTTGGGTGATCTGCTAAGAGGCTGCTAATTGGCAGGTAGGGAGAGCCTCTTGGATTATCTGTCTGGGCCGCATGTAATCAAGGGATCCTTACAAGTGGAGGAGGGAGGCAGCAGTGAGTCAGAGGGACATGTGATGGCGGAAGAAGGCTGGAGGGATGTGATGTTGCTGGTGCGGCAGCCGGAGGAAAGGCAACGAGCTGAGGAAAGAAGGTGCCTCTGGAGGCTAATGAGTCAAGGACACAGATGCTCACCTTGCGCGTCCAGAAAGAAACAGCCCTGGACGCCGTGATTTGAATCCAGCGAGGCCACGTTGGACCTCTGTCCTCCAGAACTGTAAGATGACCCAGTTGTGTGGTTTGGACACACCACATCTGTAGTGTTTGCTACGACAGCAAGAGGAAACTAACAGTACTCGTGCTCTACAGTAACATAATTGGGCATGCTACAATTGCATCAGATGGAGGAAACCAGAGACGCGGTCTGTTGGACCCTCATTGCAGAAATATGTCTGGAGGCCTTTGTTTCAAACCGCATTCTGGGCTCATCGCAGGTTGGTGTGTCTGTAGCCAGAACTCTCTGTCCTGAGGCTACAAGACATGAGTGGCCTCACTGATGCTTGGAGGGCCCTGATGTTGCGGCGTGCGGAGACGAGGCAGGCTGGTTAAAGCGCAGGAAGGAAGGAAGGTGCTACAGTCTAAGAAGGACAACCTTGCTCTTGGGTAGGAAGTCTCGGCATCCTAGCCGATCATCTTCACTAAGGTTTCCGACTCAGGCATGGAGCCATGTCCTAGTGCAATATTAATAAAAAATGCCAACAACATTTTGTCTGGAAGCAGACACACTGACAGCAGAGTTCAATGGGAAAATAGTACTTAAGAGAATTGGGAAAACTGTGACAGCGAAGGGCTCCAAGAACAATAACGTGATACCTACCAGATGGCGTAACAAAATCTAGGCCTCGGTGGGTGAGGAGAGGAGAAGCCACACCTCCTGACGGAGGGAGAGCACTGTGCGTCGGTGGCCAGAGTCAGCGACCAGGGTGCCCGGTGTCAGTGCTACTCTGCTGTACGTAGAGCTGCCGTGTGTGCTGCCACTGACTGGTTTTACACTCAGAGCCTAGGGCCCTCTGGCTAGCTGTTACATTTTATAGCCTTGTACACTCTCGGTAAATTACATGAGCATGCAAGCATGCACACACATGCAGACATGCACACACACACACAGGGTCATCTCCAAACTCTTGTTTTCTATCATATTAAAAATTTTAATGTTTATTTATCTTTAAAAGATACAGAGAGACAGAGCATGAGCAGGGGAGGCGGTGAAGAGAGAGACACACACACAGAATCTGAAGCAGGTTCCAGGCTCTGAGCTGTCAGCACAGAGCCCAACACAGGGCTTGAACCCACGAACTGTGAGATCATGACTTGAGCCGAAGTTGGACGCTCAACAGACTGAGCCCCCCAGGTGCCCCAGCCCTTGATTCTGATGTCCCATCTCTGGGCTCCCCTTGTCTGGGCGTTGCCTTCTCTGTTACAAGATATTAATGAAATTTTGGAAGCACTTCCCTTATCGTGATACTAGAATCTAATAGGACTTGGTGACCTCTCTGGTTCCAAGTCATCATGGGGGGAGGTAACTGAAGTGAACAATCCATATCTTAAAATATCTGTGGGTTGGGCGCCTGGGGGGCTCAGTCGCTTAAGCATCTGACTCTTGGTTTCAGTTCAGGTCACGATCTCGCAGTTTGTGGGTCTGAGCTGCACACCAGGCTCTGTACTGGCAGCGTGGAGCCTGCTCAGGATTCTCTCTCTCTCACCCTCTCTCTCTCTGCCCCTTCCCCTGTCTCTCTCTCATCTCTCTCTCCAAAAAAAAAAAAAAAAAAAAAAAAAAAGCTTTAAGAGAAATCAAAATATTTGTAGGCTTGGCACTTCAAGTGATATAAACAGAAGGCAGAAAAATCTAAGAATATTTCCAAGGAAGTTCTTCCACGACCTTGCTTCACTGCATAGATAAGAGGTCTGCACTTAGCATCATCAGTCATGGCCCAGAGGCTGTGGAACATTTCCTCGTCTGCTCACATTCTCTGATTAAAGAATCTTGGCAGTAAATGCAAGACTAAACTTCCAATCAAGACCGCAAATTCACACAAATTTCCTATTTTTAAGATAATTTATTATATACAAAAGAGTATATATATGTATTATAATAATAAGAGATTATGATGAGATACAGTTTTTGAATTCATGCATTCGAAGAATCAGGGACAGTGTGGACCGCGGGCAGTTTTATTGCCCGAGATCTTTCTGAAGTTTTGTATAATGGCCTAGGCTCTATATGATCCTAGAAACACTGCATCATCACTTAATTGTCTCGACTCACTTATACAGAGGTGTCAATCTGCAGAGGACCGAGGCCACATTTTACCATATTTCTGCCTTTCTCATTAGTTACTAGTGTTGCCCTCATAATGGGCATTCCCACACCAATAAAAAATAGCAAATTAACCAACTGTCCCTTTAAAGTGTATGTGTTTGGTGAATGCGCCTTCACAGTCCGTGGTTATGAAGCTATAAGAAGCCACCAACTTCGTGATGACCAGTATCCTCTAACCCCATGATCCCAGGATAAAGGTCCTTGTTCTGCAACATCTGAATAAACTCTATACAAGTAAAACCCATAAAAAAGAAGCACATTTGACAGATTTTGCAGAACCAGTCGATTTTTCTATCGTTTGTGTACAGTTGCCTCAGAATGCTGGGAGATATTTGTTTTGACTTCTAGCTCCTGTTCCAAATTGATGGGTTGAATTTTAGAATAAACCGGCCAAATGGAACATTCACCTCCTCCAGAGCTGTGTGTGTGTATGTGTGTGTGTGCACACACACATTGTTACCACAAACAAAGCCTTAAAGCCAATATTCACTCATCTTGCAGCTGTGGCTATATACTTTAATATGTTCAGAGATAATATTTTATGACCAGACACTGGGATGTACATGATAAGTACTAGGGTATCCTTACTAGGAGCATAGAATGGAATGTTCAAAATAAGGACTATTCCACCAAACTTGGAATTATGATTTCCTACCCTTCAGATGTGCCCAAAATGACTTTTAATTCATCATTTCCTATCCATTCTCAACCTGTCCGTGTTGCTTCATTTCCTCCCTCTCATCTGCTTTGTTTGACTTCTCCGGGGCAAGGACGATGTCCGCACTGGAGTGGATTTGGGGGAGGAAAGGGCACTTCATGGGAAAAGTCCATGGCTGGGAGGTGCAGAGTGAGCAATAACAGGTAAGTTAGGTCAATAAGGTCACCAAAACTGCCTGTGATGACCCACATTCCTGCCTAGGAGCGTGGAAATGAGGGCTAGTGCCGAAGACGACCCCAGAGAACTCCAAGGACTTGCCTCTTCCATGTGGCGCTGGGTATTTATGGGGAAGTAGGTAGAATTGGGTTACAGGATCGCTCCTTCCCATCCCCGGGCCTCATGCTCAGTGTTGCTTAGAAAAGAAGTTCTTGAAGGCGCTGTTGTAGTTCTTGTTGAAAGCTGTATAGATCAGGGGGTTAAAGAAGGAGTTGGAGTAGCCAAGCCAAAGGAAGATGCTCTTCCAGATGGCGGGGATGTCGCAGGAGCACAGGGGGCTGATGAGCTCCGTGGTGAAGAAGGGGATCCAGCAGAGCGCAAACACCCCGATGAGAATGCCCACCATCAGGGCAGCTTTCTGCTCTTTCTGTTCCCTCCACGTGTCCCCTTCTGTCTGGAAGGTGACGGTGGTGTGGCGGACCGTGAACACCATCTGAGGCTGCTGAGTAGAGGCCTTTGCCTGGAAAAGATAAGGCGAACCTTCATGAAGAGCCACCTTCTTATGCCTGCCAGGCGTGCGTAGGCTGACGCCAGATGGGTCCTGCGCATCTACTTGAAGAGGAAGCCCTTGATTGCCGGGTGTGGGACACTGGCTGCCTGGGGAGCCCACCCTCAGCTGTGAAACCATGGCGACAGAGCTGGTGTTTGCTTACATCTGAGAAGTGGCGGGAAAATGGGAGCATTCATAATAAATATGATGAAGGTGAATTCCCTAGTGCTGCCTCTTCAACGAGGAAAAACTGAAATAAACCAGTCACACAGGCATTACATGTAATTTAGTGACCAAGGTACACGAGTAATCAAAAGCGTGCTGAATCCTTATCCAACCCTGGTACAATTAAAGCCTCGTGTTCTAAAATCTTCATAACTTTCTGTGTTCGTGTCAATCCGCCCTCAAGGAATTTTCTAGAACTCTTCTTCTGGTGTCAGTTTCCCATGACCGTTTGGGACAGTTCGCTCACCAGGACACTTACCTCCCTCAGGGCTTCATGGAAAGCAGACTTTCATTCCCTGGTGGGTGAGACTACAGGGATGTTAGATATCACTCTCCTCAACCCCAGCATTCTGTGACCCCAGTGCATTTGAAAAGGAAGATCCCATAGCTCTCTCTCAATCGCACACAAACTTTTAGGCAAAGGACTAGGTCAGAGGGTCATTCTTGTTAACCTAGCCCTCTTGACTAGTTTATGGCTACATCTACAAATTGGAGTCAAAAGGAATCAGTTTATCTGTCATACAGAATAACTAAGGTATAAATAGAAACACTACAGTTAAGGTAATATCACTTGCCATATGAATTCTCAAATTTGCACGATAGCCTTCTTGTTATATAATATATATATATAAATAACTTGCAGTGAAACACCAAGTATTGTACAATCAAAAAGAAAATCATAAATATTGGAATAGTCCACAACACTGCAACCCTTAAAGACAGACGTAAAGTGAGAAGGGAAAACCTCTTTCTATACCCCAATCTCACCCCAAGATGAGGCCACGGTAACCTTTCATACATTATTAGTGCATATCTGGTAGTGCATTGCAGGGAATTCATTTATGGAAATGCAACGCAATATTTAGCTTTATTTTTCAGCACAAATGGAGAAACCTACCAATTTCTTAATAAAACTCAAACCCAAAATGACATCAAGGAGGCTATTTTTACCCCTTTTCCAAGGGTGGCAATTGAAGGAGCATTCTGGTCCTGACTTTAAAACCCCTAAAAATTCTCCTCCCTCTCCGTACTTTTTCAGTGGTAACACTGGCCACTCAGGGTTGTGACTGCCCTGTGACCACCCCTTACTTCTCTATAGCACAACTGATATAAAAGAGGAAACTAGACTTTGTCAAAGGCTCTGCTTTGACAGTAGAAATAAGTACAGCAACATACTACCAGATATTCTGGCTTTTGAGACATGGGACCCTTTGCGGAACCGACCAACCTTCCCATCTCACGCCCTGTCTGCCTTCCCTGTGACCATTAGCTTTGTCAGACTGACTCCAGAGCCCACGCTTAGTCCTTTGTATACTCAAATTCCAGTTGCAAGACACAGTGAGCCCCACAGTGAAACTACCAATGGAAGGTCAACCTTCTGTAAGGATGAGATATACCCCCCCCTCCGCCATGTTGCACATTATGTCTGTAGGAGTTTCCTATTCCATTATGGAAAAAGTTACAAGATTTCCGTTCTGGGGAGCCATCTTTCTGAATGGTGGACATGGAGAACATCTGCCTCTTTGGAGACTTTGCCCGTCCGTACGCTCAGATCCAGTCCTACACCCCTAGGGGCTGCCACATCCGGACAGAGCACAGTAGCTCATCATTCGTCTGAGAGATGGGATCACAGTGGTTGCTTTTCCAGGTGTATGACCCACGTTTAAGTGTAGGATTTGACTGGGGCGCCTGGGTGGCTTAGTTGGTTGAGCGTCCGACTTTCGCTTAGGTCATGATCTCGCGGTTCGTGGGTTCGAGCCCCGCGTCGGGCTCTGTGCTGACTGCCAGCTCAGAGCCTGGAGCCTGTTTCAGTCTGTGACTCCCTCTCTCTCTGACCCTCCCCTGCTCACGCTGTCTCTCTCTCTCCTAGAAATAAATAAAACATCTAAAAAAAGTGTAGGATTTGACTATTTCTATAGAAACTCGTCTTGGGAAAGGGAGCTGAGTGTTATAAGAGTTCTATGGAAGCCCATCACTTGAGTCACGGTCCCTGTACAGGAAGGTAAAGTGTCCTACGTGCGGGCCTGCTTTAGGGGCATGTGGCAGTCGTACTACAAAACCTTGTGTTCTTCTAGTTCACCCAGGCTCTTGCCAAGGATGAGCTGTTCCCACATAAAACGTACATTCAGGGGCGCCTGAATGGCTCAGTCGGTTAAGCATCTGACTTTGGCTCAGGTCATGATCTTGTGGTCTGTGAGTTCGAGCCCCACATCAGGCTCTGTGCTGACAGCTCAGAGCCTAGAACCTGCTTCAGATTCTGTATCTCCCTCTCTCTCTCTCTGCCCGTCCCTGCTAATGCTGTTTCTCTTGCTTTCAAATTTAAATAAAACATTAAAAAAATAAAACAGCAACAACAACAAAAAAACCATACCTTCGTTGGATCCTCAATAATCGTCTGCTGTGTAATGGTTCTAATGTGGAGGGAAGCACATTCTTAAAGGTAACCCAGGTGGTTTATTTCTAAGTTTGTCTTCAGGGTGACTTTTCCCGTGTCAATAGGGGGTTTCAGCTAAATGCTCCCTCACAGGGGTTACGTGCATGTTCCTTTGTCACTGAGCTGGTAGTACATCAGTGACAAGCCCACGTCCACAGGGCCTTCCAAACAGACTCAAGGGTCCTGTTTTAACCTTCCTTTTTATGTTCCATGGGAACCGCTTAGGGTTCTACTTTAAATTCAAATTAAATATTTTTTCTGAATACTATCTTTTTATGGCTTTCTGTGAGTTAGGAATTATTTAGAAGTTAGTCCTAGAATCCCACATGTCTCAGAGAAGCACATTTTCTAGGACCTCGATGTGAATGTTGGTCATTTTGCTGGGCCTCTCTTCATGCAACATTCAGCACCAACTCACCTGACAGAAGGAAGAAGGTCATGGATTTAAAATGGCTCTTCTAGGTCAGCAGAGGCTCCGCTGGGAGGAGGATCTTTGATGTTGGGGAAGTTTTAGGGTTTTTAGTACCTCATGGTTTTTGTGTTGCTCACCCTGTGGCTTTCTGACTCAGGAACTCCTTAGCTCTTTGCTCCCTGCTAATCAATGATTACAATAAGGCACCTAATTGAGTCTGAGGAATAGAACTCTATTAATTATTCTATCAATTACTCAGCATGCTCTTTAGTACTTTCACAGAAAAAGAAGTAGTAGGGTAAAAAAAAAAAGTGGACATTTAAGCCAAATTAGATTTTTCTTAATCATCTTTGTAGTGCTATTTCATTTAGAGCACACATCTCACAATTTAGGATACACATATAACATTTTTCTCAGTGAACAATTAGCCTCATCTGTCCAAATAAACACGTTCCTTGGGGAACATGTACTTATGTGTCAGAATTCTCATTTTTCGGAAATGGTTATGTACTAAATAATGATTTACTGGCTAATCATAAACCCAGTACATTTCTTTAATTTCCTCTAACCATTCAGATTTACTTTCCTGTTAATATCACACATAATGAAGAGATTACCATCAACACCAGGTACTGAAACTCAGGGATGAAGATTGTTACCTTAGAAGTGGTTTTGGGTGATTTGGAGGTTAGATCAGCCCACTATCAGCATGGAAGAGGGACAGATGAACCGAGATGCTCAAGCTAGAAATGATCTTACACATTAAGGGGGGCCTCTACACAGGGGAGGGTGAAAACATCCCTCAGGCTTCCCAACAAACTTAGGAAGATTGATTGTTCTGTAGCTATGGCAACAAGGAATCTTGTTGTTTAAACATTGACCAGGGACAATCCAGCTCTGTTAATACACACTTGCAAACCATGGCTGCCCTCACTTCTGAACATCAGCCGATTAGGATAGGACTCACCCTGATAAATGCTCCTCTGAGCACCAATCAATTGACAGCAATCTCACTGAGTAACCTCACCTTATGGGGATGTCAGTTCACTGCTGTCCAGTCCCTGAACTCCATGCTGTCCCCAGTCGGCATTCTGCTCTGCTCCAGATAATGGTGTTTGGCAAGTATGGTTTTCTCTCACTGTAGGAAGCAGTATGTTTGGCTTTTATTTCTATTTCAGACACTATGTGGTGGTTGTATGATCCTTGGACAGTTCTACAGAGTCCACTGAGATCATTTTGAAGACCCTCCACAGGATGCTTGGACCACAGGTGACAGATGTGTTCACTGGACCTCAGAGTCCAGTTGCACTCAGAATCTGTAGCCAGTTGTGATCGTCTCAACAGCTCCAACCAGCCCCAATGGGCTCTTCTTGCTCTCTGAATTTTGTTATCTAGGACTTGTAACCAAAAGTGTCTTTGGTTAAGGTGTTTAGGCTTACGTCTTTGATTGGGATGTATACTATTTGGTAATTGACTTAGATCTTTGTGTAAACCAATTATATCTCTTGTCCTAGAGGTGTGCCATTTGGCAAATGTGTTTATGCCATTAATGTACTTATTATACTACTACTTGCTCCGCTTTTGCTATTATTTGTCTATATGTGCAAAGTCTGGTTTCATACGGTGGTTTTGTTTGTTTTTTCTGGAGAGCCTTTATCTCAGTTGAATATAAAAATATAAAAAAGACTGTTCTGTATGGCATTGGCCTGATAAGCTTCTAATCCGTTCCAAGCTAGACCTGAAGGCTAATATTTTGAGGACTGATAAACTTAACACCAATTTGTGGAAAAGCAATTGATCAAACTTTGTGTTTGGTCCTTTACAAAATTTAAGGACGTTCTCTGTCCTCTCAATTTGTGAAAGAATGTCACTTTGTTTAGTTGGTAATCCTGCTCAATGATTGTTGGGTTGGTGATTGTATGGCCCCTTGCTAGCATCTGGTCAGAGATCCTTGGGTGCTATTCACCGGCACTAACTGTTGGCCAACCACAGAGGTTTTCTTGGGTAGCATGGTCTATCTAGGTCAAGGGCTCAACCTTCTCCTTTAGGAACTTTGACTTCCTATTTTAATCTGCTCTATAATCCAAAATCTTGTGCTTTTCTCAACAAATGCCTTTTTGAAAAATTTTGCTTGATAAGGAACTTCTGAGAAGTCAAAATCGATAAATTAACCCAAATAAGAGCCCTAGAAAATTAGGGGGGAAAAAAAACAAACAGTAAACAGCTCCTTTATTTAATTGGTATGCTAAGGCCTTAAACAAAATCTTAACTCTAAATAGTCTTAAAGCTCTTGTAACATCCCCACACTCATCTGCTTTGCACATCTAGGTCTTGTATATTTCTACCTAGTTGCGCCTGACATCCTAAACGAACTGTCCTTTCTTCAGGGTTTTCTCGGAAATATCAAAGCCACACAGTAAAATTGCCAGATAGGAAGTCAAGTATATAGAATTTCCATTAAAGCCCTGGCCTCAAGTTAAGAATTATAATTTAGAATTTTCCTAAACTTCAGAGAGAAAGTAAAAATAAAAATTTTATGGAATTTGGAACTTTTTGAGAGTCTTGAACAAAATTCTTATTGTCTTAGACTACAAGTCTGTACCAGCAAGTGAAGTTAATTGAAGTCCCCTCAGATGGGGAAAAACAGACCCTTAAAAGTAGAAGGATAGAAAAGAGAGGAGCTATATAATCCAGCTGTGAAAATTTTAAATATAAAAATATATAAAAATACAAATATAAAATGTAAAAATCAAAAGCCCTTCTTTTAAGGAAAGATTGAGTAGATGTTCCACATTGTAAACTAAATAAAGATAGAAAATAGACTTACAGAAATGTTCAAGCAGTATTCTGGCATAAACCCAGCAGCTGAAGTTAGGGTCTTGCCCTATCTTTCTATAAATGGGTTCAAACTTGAATTAGGGAATTGAATAATAAAAAATACATTGAAATGTGAAATTACCAATTTAGAAAATATCCATTAAGGGACTAGACATTTCCAGATATCCTTAGAAAATAAATTAGCTAGAAAGCAGTACAAGAGATGGTTCTCTAGATGAAACATCCCGAAGGACCTCTGTTTTCAAAGGTTTGGGAGTCCAGACAAGGACCCTTGTTGAGTATTGCCAACAGAAAAATCTCTGAAAGAATCAGTGTTCCATACTGGCTAAAAATCAAAATGACTATTATGTAAAATCTGTCCACTGAAGTCCCTCCATGGAAGACCTTACCACTCAACAAATGCCTACCCTTCTAACTTCCAAGGGGAGTTGTCTGTAATTACAGATGCACAACAATACAGTTTTCTTGTTTATACGGGTATCACCATAACTACCATTATCCTCAGAATTATAGAACAACAGATCCTTCAGCCTAAAATTTTACAGTTGTCTGAAAAAGGAAGCAGCAAATTGACTTGAAATAAGTTAAGAGAAAAGAAAGAAAAGAGAACATTTTCTTTAAAAGATGATCAGTTATACCAGATGGTGAAAGAAGATAATGAAAGACACACTTGTGGCTATATAGTAAATTTCTAAAGGCTTGAGGGAGAGTAATCTTCATTAGAGAAATTCAAGCAATGAGAATGTTTAATAATTTTGTGTACCAACTCAAAACTGGTGTTTTAGGATCATTATCAGAAGAATGGCTCTTTGGTCTCTATAACACGTCTACAAATTTAATACGTAAGATCTGCTTCCAGATGAAACATGCCTCAGGGCTTGTATGTTATCAGATTATAGCTGATCTACACACGAAAATACCTACACACTGTGTAATTCCAGACATTATTAAACAAAATGGCAATGGATCTAGAATCCTTGTGGACAAAAGACACAACAGAGAGAAAGATTAATTGGAATAGAATGCATCAAGTCCAGATTGATTCTTCCTAGCTTATCATTAATCTGCCTTTTTGTATAAATGTAATAACACTGTGCCATGTTCTAGGTGGATGAATCAACAACATGTTGCCTACCAAAGAATTGTTGTATGTTGAAACCCACCCCTTAGTTCAGAGAACTTTTTGCCCTTCGCTTCAGAGAAATTACATCACTAAATTAGTCACCACATCTTCAGACCTTATATTAAGCCTTTAATCTTGTTACTATACATAGTCAATCCCCAATGCTAACCAAAACCACCCACATTTTCTACAAGTTGATTATGATTCATTGTCACTTTCTTTTTCTCCTATTACCACCCATTGGTTTAACACTAATAATCCATCAACCGTATAATCCTTAGCCAATGAAAGTAAGTCTCATGATTGTGTTTCTGTAACTGAAGAAGTGTCCTTGCCCCAGGCAGAATTTTTTCACTCTAATTGGAAATTACAATTACTATTCTTTGTTGATGGGTGTTATACTGAAAATATAAATAATGCACAATAGTCAATTTGATATATAATAAGTTCAGTCTTTCTCATAAAATACAATTTCTTATCAGAGGCCAAATGTTCAACAACTCAATTGTGGCCATTTCTAGCACATATAAAATTGCTAAAATAATAGAAGAGAAGGTCTATAAACTAATAACTGGTACACTTTCCAGATAATTCACTTCTTTAACTAGCTATAGAAACACCTTCTTCAGGCATTCTTGAGAAATGAACAACAAATGTGAATTACTCAGCCGGTGACTTAATTCTACCTGAAATAATCCTAAACTGCAGTGTTAGGACTCAGGGAGGATGAGCTCAACATTAGCTGCAGAGAATGACCAGAAGTAGAAGGGTAGGCGTTGGCTGCTAATCAAGAAGCTTGACCAAGCAGATGAGCACATGAAGAAGACTGTCTGACAATATACCTACAGCTTCACTGAAGTTGATCTCATCTCTTGTACACCTCTGGGCTCTTTATCCCATGCTGAACTCATGCTTCTTCATGTCAATCAAGAAACAAGATTGGTTGGGGCACCTGAGTGGCTCAGTTGGCTAAGCGTCCGACTTCGGCTCAGGTCATAATCTCACAGTCTGTGGGTTCGAGCCCCACGTTGGGCTCTGTGCTGACAGCTCTGAGAATACTGACCTCATCCTTAAGAATCAGACAACTTGAAGTTTTCATTTAAAAAAAATGGTTGGCACAGTAATGTGTACATTGGCTGACACAGTAAATTGTACAGTCTAAGCTCTGGGGGCACAAAAAAGCAGTTTAAATATCTTAACCCAAAAAGAACTAACTAATAAAATCACTCCAGATTTGCTTTTGGACAGCCAGGGAGGAGAGTCTACTCACTAACGCTAAGTAAGACTTCATATTGTACCTGGATTAACACTATAGGTGAGATAAAAACTATTTTTAAACTAAAAGAAAAGGCAAACTAATGGTCTTAGGCAGACACAGGGAATCTTTGGGACTGGCTTTGATCAGGACTAGAAAATCTTGGGTCGTGACTTGGGAGATCTTCCAGTCCCTTCTCATAACACTTCTACTTGTCTGCCTCAGAGTTGGTCAATGTTCGGTATCCAAAGCTTAAATGCTTCTGCACTGCCCTGTCCTGAGAAATGATTGAAAATTGTTGATTGATATACAAACTGGGCACCAGATCTCCACAGATGAAACTTCATCTTCCAGGAGAATCAACAACAGTGGTCAATATCTGGTTAATCCTTGATGGTCTCTCTCAAAGCTTTGGACCAAGAGTGGGAGCCAGAGAACTAAATGTTCCCACAAACTTAGGACAAGACTGTATGTTCTATAGCTTAGAGCCAGTCTTAAACTTGGTCTATCGATCAAGGGCAAGTTAACTCAATGGGCTTGTTTTGCAAGCCAACCCAGTAGTCTCAGTCCCAGGTCAACCTGGGTTGGGTTCTCTCCAGTAATCCCCTATTGGGATGTCAACCAATCAACAAATTTACGACTCATACAGATGATGTCAACCCACCTACACCCCTCAAAGTCTCCCATTGTCTGAACTCCACGCTTCCTAAAAATGCTATTTAAGATCAGCATTCCTCTCTGTTCAGAGAGATTGGTGCCTGGCCAGCATGGTTCTGCCATACTCTAGTAAATAATAAATTCAGCACTACCTTTTTATGCCAGATCTTTGGTAGTGTTTTTTTTTTCATCCTTTTTCAAGGGCAAAGCCCATCTCTCGTGTTGCCAAGTCCCATCTCAATGTCTGACATAGGTTAGGTTCTCAGTAATGTCTTTAGAGAAAACTCAGCAGATAAAGAAGGAAGAAGTATTATGTTTCCCTGGGTAACACAGCCTGTTGGTGGTAGAACTGTATTTAGAAATTTCGGCACCTGCTACCATGGAGAAATCAGGAGACCTGGTTTGTAATTAACCCTTCACAGTAACATGAGGACAGAGACAGTCTCATATTGTATGTGGAACCCTGGATCATTTGGAGGTCTTGCGAAGCCAAGACAAATCATTTTTTTAAAGTTATCTGGCAAAGAAAGAGAATGAAATAGTGCAGACAATTGTATAAAGGAAAGCACAAAGATGTCACAATGCTTTGTTTTTGCTGTCTCCAGAGCAGAGCAGCGAAAGCCTGCATCGCTTTGCAGTAAGCTTCACAAGAAATACTGTGACTGCTCTCCTTTTAAAGCTGTATTTGGTACTGATTGTAAACCGTTTACCTGGATAAGCATCCTGCAGAAGAGCATCCATGTAAGGAGGACCCTGGAAGGTGATCAGTCCTCTTGTTCCTGACCTGGGCTTGGCGGGGGGTGGGGGGGGATTCTTACACACATGGAAGTTCGAGACAGTTTGGTGCTGTGAGCACTCTTAGCCAACAGCACTCCTTGTTCAGTTTAGAAATCTAATAGGTCAGGGTTTCCCAAATTTGGCACTATTGTCATTTTGGCCTGAATTATTTTTTGTGGGGGCTGTCCTGTCCACTGTACAATGTTTAGCCCCACCCATCCCTTGCCTCTACATACCAGATGCTGTTAGAACTCTCCCCCAAACTTTGATAATCAGAAATGTCTCCAGACATTCCAAATGGTCCCTAGAGGGGCAAATCACCCCTGGTTGATACCTTGGTTCTAGATAAAAGGACAGGCAGCCTCTGACCCTCTTTTCCTTCTTTCTTCCAGAATGCTGCACTCTCTCCTCCATTACCTACACCTCTGGTCCCTCTAAGCTTGATTGACTGGTTATTGTTGGAATTAGCTACTGATCAGGAAAACACAATCATATTACAGCGCCCACAGCAGGTGTCTATCTCCCTCACTGGAGGGAACTTTCATGGGCACAGATGATGTCTTGTTCATTGTTTCACTCCCACCACCATCTCTATAGCTTGACGTGCTTAATTGAATTTATGTTGTTGTCTAGAGCCCATGACAGAAAACGGGGCTGTGTAGATTTCCAACCTCACTTAAATAGGTGAATTAGGCTCAAGAGATCACCTTGGCAAGGAGTTGGTCGGGGGTGGGGAGGGGCAATCCCCACATCCAATGGGTTCAGTTGTCATATATTTCCTGAATCGAAATCAGGGTCAGATTACTAAGAGTTAATAAGAAACAGGAAAGTGTGGTGGAGAGGGAACTAGAAGAAAACCCTCACTGTTGCTGTAGTGATTGTCCTACAGAAAATGCCGCTTGTAAAGAGCTGGGGAATTGTCTGCCTTAGATTTTTATTCTCCCCCCCCCCCCCATAGCTTGTCTGGGAAGGCAAACAGGTGGCCCTCAGCTGCACACAGGAGCCTGCCAGGGCTGGGGCTAGACCCAGAAAGCAGCACCACGGGCAGTGATGGCGCATAACAGACGCAGGCTCTGAGACAGGCGAAGATCTTTAATCTCCCACCAGGGGAAGAGGATGCTGCAGAATCCCGGATACTAATCCAGGAGACACTATATTTTGCAAAGCTAGTTGTTTTAATCTGCAAAGAAAAAAGCAGACTGGGTTGAAACATGAATTTGCTTTGCCCGATGTTTGACAATCTTTCTGCTAAGGCACCTTACCATCTGTCCCTTCCTTCCTCATCAAACAGCTCACTCCAAGGCCAGGAAGCTGCAAGGTTGTCTAGTAAAATAGCCCCAGACACCTACTTCTTGAGACCTCCTGAAGGGTGTGATAGAGTCACAGAATTTTAGAGCCAAATGGGACCCTGTGGAAGGATGTAGTCCAAACCCCTCATTTCACATATGGGGGAAAAAAATCCATCAGAGATGCTAAAGGCCATTTTAGCTCTGTGATACTGAGCACGTTGGAGCAAAATCAGCCTCTGGGGCTTTCTTCAGCTCCCCCAGTCTACCCCTTCCCCTCTTCCCCCACCCCTCCCCCCGAAAGAAAACTCAAAAGCTCACTTCCTACAAACTTTCAGCTCGGCGCGCTGGCGATAACGCCCGTCCGAGTGCCAGTGAAGTATTTGCAAGCGTCCAAGACACCCACCTCGGCAGCCTCCGCTATGGGCGAGGCGCTGCTGGTCTCCCTGGGGCCCACGCGGAACCTGGCCGCCTTGTAGATCTTCCAGTACACGAAGAGCACGACGCAGAGCGGCAGGTAGAAGGCGCCCACGGTGGAGAACACGGTGTAGCAGGGCTCGCGGCTCACCTGGCACTCCTCGCTGTCCTCGGAGTAGGTCTCCCCCCAGCCGAAGAGCAGCGGCGCCAGGGAGATCACGGCCGACAGCGCCCAGGTGAGCACGATCATGACGTTGGAGACGCGCCTGCGGGTGCGCAGGGTGTAGCCCAGGTGGCGGGTGATGGACCAGTAGCGGTCCAGCGCGATGGCCGTCACGTTCCAGATGCTGGCCGTGCAGCAGAGCACGTCGCAGGCGATCCACAGCTGGCACAGCCGCCTGCCCAGCTGCCAGCGCCGCCCGGACAGCTCGTGCACCAGGCTCAGGGGCATGACCAGAGCGGCCACCAGCACGTCCGAGATGGCCATGGACGCCACCAAGTTGTGCGGAACGCGATGGAAGGTGCGCACACGGAGAATGGTGGCCAGCACCAGCAGGTTCCAGGAGAACGTTGCCGCCACCAGGAAGCCCAGCAAGGTCAGAACCAGCACGCCGAAGACGGAGAGGAGGGCGCTGGGGCGCGAGTCTTCGGAGGCGCCCAGGCTGCTGTGGTTGGTCTCCCCAGGGGCGGGGGTGGAGAGGGAAGAGTGGGTTAGGTTCAGGGGCGAATCCATCTCTGGGTCAGGAGGCCCGCCCAGGGCGTGCGCAGAAGGGGGCTTCAGGAAGGACGGTGGCCACGGCGCCCGGAGCCACCCCGGGTGTTTGCAGCCGTGGCTGGTGGCAGGGTCTCTGGATTGTCCACGAAAGTGGCCCCAACCCCCTGCCGGCGAGCCTACGTGGGAGACGGTGTGGCGGAGAGGGGGCGCTGGGCTGCGTCTCGCAGCCGCGGCCGCCTAAGCTGTCACACGCCCAGGCTTTCACCCGGGCAGAGACAGCAGTCTGGCGGCCCCGAGCTGGGCATCTCAGGGGGCGGGGGGCGGGGGGCCGGGCGCCCCCGCGCGTGCGGGTGCCGGAGAGGGTGCCGGTGCGTCAGGGCAGGGCTCTCTCCAGGCAGCGGCTGCAGCCTCAGCTCCGGGCCAGGGAAGCCAAGCCGGGACCTGCCTTCTGCTCTCCCCTCCCTCCTCCGGCCTCGCCCCGTCCCCAAGCCCCTCCCCGTCTGGGGCTGCGGCTTCGGGGCGCGGAACACGGATCTACCTTATCACAGTGGGGACCCAGCCTGCGTCGGCGTCAGCTGACGCGGCGCCTCTGCGCGCCTCCCGCGCGCGCGGGCGCTGTCCGTGGTCCTGCCGCCCTGACCCCTGGGCGCGGGGCCCTGCTTCCCGAGATGGGCTTTCCTCGTGGCTCCGGTTTACCAGCGAACTTTCCTTGAAACATTCCTGTAGCCACCCCCTGCCCAGGGCCCTCTAGGGGAGGCCCACATACCTCCAGTGGGTCCTCAGCTTTCCGCAGGTGCTCACATTTTGTCTGTGTGTTTCAAGTTAAGGGTCTAAGATGAGATCGCTGGCTTTCCAGCTACTGAAGATTTCAGCACATTGTCGCATCCTTCCTACACAATGCCCGGGGCTTCCCTGAAAGGGTAGTTCTCCTTTAAAGAGAAAAGGCAAGAGAGTATGTACTGCTGTTCCTAGAGATGGTTGAGGCATTGGAGCTAGAACGTTTAAACTATTTCCTCAGAATCATAGAAAAGCTGCACAGTCTTTTCAGTGGGCCCTGTTAGATTTGCTCCCCGTGAAGGGAAACACTGGACACAAGTTATTATAAAAACTCCATCTCACTGGGGGAAAAAAAGGGAGCATTTAACTCTTTCCCTGCACATACACACATGACCATATATACATCCATCATAATTGCAAAAATATCAAAAGGTCCTACCCAGAAGTTATGACATAAAGCACTTTGCAAAGAGAGACACGATATACAAGATAAAATAAACTAAGAAAACAAATATGACAGCAAGGAATATAAGATAGCGTTAAGCATTTTTAAAGTACATACACGAGGCATTATAAAGTCCCGTACGTTCACAAGGTTGGTCACAAATTTGGT
Source organism: Hyaena hyaena (assembly GCF_003009895.1). Classification (NCBI taxonomy): domain Eukaryota; kingdom Metazoa; phylum Chordata; class Mammalia; order Carnivora; family Hyaenidae; genus Hyaena; species Hyaena hyaena. The sequence continues at coordinate 3,504,363 of NW_024080682.1, read as the reverse complement.
CAAAAGCTTTTTAGCTATTTGAAAATGAGAAATATGGGTTTTTAAAAAATGTTTTTAATGTTTATTATTTTTGAGAGAGAGAGAGAGAGAGAGCAAGGGAGGGGTAAAGAGAGAGGGAGACACAGAATCAGAAGTAGACTCCAGGCTCTGAGGTGCCAGCAGAGAGCCCGACATGGGGCTTGAACCCACAGACCATGAGATCATGACCTGAGCTGAAGTCAGCTGCTTAACTGACTGAGCGCCCCAGGTGCCCCAGAGAAATATGTTTTGTTAGAAGATTCAGTTTCTAACCGAGTACAGTAAGCAGAGGAGAATGCACTGGGAAGAGACAAACTTCTCCACCGGGGCCCATAACAGAGAATGCTGTTGGGAAATGTTGAGGAGAATATTCTTCATTAAATACTAGATTGTTCACAGAGCTGCTTCACCAAACCTCCCTTAAACACACCTGATGGTGGCTGCCTACGTACAGTGCTACTGTGTGTGGCTCTAGTCAAGGGAAAGCTTGTGCTCACTCAGGGCCCATTACTTTCTTGGAGCCATAGGACCAGCTGGGATGAAATGTAAACCATGAACCTCTATCTTTGAGACAAATACTCTGAACAATTCTGGGGCCCATGACCTGGAATAATGGGTGAGCTGCACAGCCAGTAGGCAGCAGGACTTGGTGATGGTATCTCCGGATACAGATCTGGAAAGGCATCATGGGATGTGAGTATATTCCCCCACTGGCACTGTGAGCTACAGATAGCTGTCTGCATTCATTGTGAAGTGAGATGCTGTCAAAGAAGAGACCAAGCCAAGGGTGACTTGAGGGTGTTTTGTAAAAACTGGAGTGTCATATGGGTAAGAATGAAGTCAAATGCTCTCAAAAAGAAGAAGTCCAATGGAGTATTTCCAGAACTCCCCCCTTCTTCTTCTTCTTCTCCTTCTTCTTCTTCTTCTCCTCCTTCTTCTTCTTCTTCTCCTTCTTCTTCTTCTTCTCCTTCTTCTTCTTCTTCTTCTCCTTCTTCTTCTTCTTCTTTAGAAATTCTGATCTATCTCTTATAGAAACTCAAAGAGGAATCAGAGATTCCAGTTTTTTATCTTAGAGCATTGTCATAATTTTACCCTGAAAAATATGTAAACAGTTATACAACTGCCGCCTGTCATGAAGCAGCTCTGAAATAGGAGTTTTGAGGAATGGAATTTCCTGGCATACCACTTGGGGGATGAAGTATGTCCCCTTCTCCCTCAAAATTCTTGTGTTGAAGTACTAACCTCCAGTACCTCAAAACATGACTGTATTTGGAAAGAGGTTTTTAAAAAGCTGATGAAGTTAGTCAGAGACTCCTAGGGTGAATCAGACTGGTGTCTTCATAGGAAAAGGAAATTTGGACACACAAAAGGACACCAGAAATGTGCACACACAGAAGGAAACCATGTGGGAACACAGCAAAAGGGTGACCATCTGTGAACCAAAGAGAGAGGCCTCAGGAGAAGCCAAACTTGATGACACCTTGATCTTGGAATTCTGGCCTTCAGAACTGTGAAAGAAAAACAGTAAATTGCTATTGCTTAAGCCACTTAGTGGGTGGTATTCTGTTATGGTAGCTCTAGCCAATGAATATACCATCCAACAAAAGATACAACCAAATTGATATACTATGGGGGAATTTATAAACACAATGACAAATTAAGGGACATATCTACTAAAACACACCTTTATAACATGTAGTTTGTGCTCATTCTAGGAATAACTAGACACAAGTTCTATTGTCTACTAAAGTTACTTATGACTTGTGATTAAGCCATATCATTGGCATATATAGAGATGCTTATTTTACATGTTTTTTATAATGGGAAGGTATGTATCCCTATTTGATTCAATTATAAACTAAAATTCTTTTTTTTTTTTTGAGAGAGTGAGATATAAAGTAAGTGGGGGACAGAATCCCAAGCAGGCTCCACACCATCAGTGCAGAGCCTGATGCAGGGCTCCAACTCACAAACCTGAGCCAAAATCAAAAATCAGATACTTAACCAATTGAGCCACCCATGAGCCCCCAAACTAAGATTCTTAATTACAAGTTTAAAGTGAGAAAAAATTAGGGCACCTGGGTGGCTCAGTCAGTTAAGCGTCCGACTTTGGCTCAGGTCATGATCTCACGGTTCATGGGTTCAAGCCCCGCGTCGGCCTCTGTGCTGACGGCTAACTCAGAGCCTGGAGCCTATTTCAGATTTTGTATCTCCCTCTCTCTCTGACCCTCCCCTGCTCTGTCTCTCTCTCTCTCTCAGAAATAAAACACTTAAAAATTAAAAAACATAAAATGAGAAAAAATTGGAAATGCAGAACATAACCTTATTTTACCCTGCTTGCAGGGTAAAGGGAGGGATAAGATATTTTCCTACCCACCAAACCATCACAATTTTATGAGATCAATAAATCATTAAAGCATCATTGTTATTATATAAAATCCATATTATAAACCAGGTATCAGATAAGTATCCCTGTATGGTCACACTTCAAAAAGAAAATTAAGGAATTGTTATCCCTACTTTATAATTGAGGAAATGGAATCCTGGAGATGAAGGAACTTGCCCAAAACCACATGAAATTTTTAAAATACTTATTTGTTTTTGAGAGAGAGAGAAAGAGAAGGTTAGAGAGGGAGGGAGACACAGAATCTGAAGCAGGCTCCAGGCTCTGAGCTGTCAGCACAGAGTTCGATGAGGGGCTCAAACTCCTGAACCGTGAGATCATGACCTGAGCTGAAGTCAGATGCTTAACAGACTGAGCCACCCAGGTGCCCCCCAAGTCTGTGTTCTTAATTGGTATGTTTTATATACATATAAATCAGGATTTCACAACAGTTATAAGCTAAGCCTTGGTCTTACTGCTAAAACAAAATACCACAGACTGTGACTTAAATGACATTGACCTGCTCACAGTTATGGAATCTGGCATTCTGACATCAGAGTCTCATCATGGGCAGGTTCTGATGAGGGGTCTTTTCTGGCTTGCAGATAGTTGAGAGATAGGGAGAGAGAGAAAGAGAGAGAGAGACAGAGACAGACAGACAGACAGAGAAAGAGAGCTTTCTCTTTTAAAGCCACAGTCCTGTTGGATAAGGCACCTCATGATCTCATTTAACTTTCTAAAGACTATCTCCAGATATTGTCACATTGGGGTTTAGGGTTTCAATACATGAATGGGGGGGGGTACAATTCCATCCTTAGCATCCTTAAGAGATTATTTCATGGTAAGAGAAAGACCAAAACTATTTACAGAACTCAATGTTATTCCCAACCAATTTTTCCAAAGGTGATCGAAAATAAAAATAACCAGAGGAGCCAGTCTGAATGGCCTGAAGGCTTACCTACTCCATATGCTTAGCAATGACCAGAAAAGCCCAGGCTTGCTGTTTGGTTAAGAAGGAAATGGAAATGTATTATGGATGGGATGACAAGATGCATCCAGGCCACAATTGAAGAGACAGTGGTCCCCGCACATTTAAAACAACTGCTTACACCTATTTATATACAAAAAGTCTATTGTTTTATTCATCTAGTCTATTTCACAGTAGAAAACAACCACACATCACAAAAGACTTAAAGCTAAGGAACAAGGTGCTGTCAGCTGGCGCAGATCTTACTTTTCATTCAGGATGTCTCAAGCTCCATACATAAACCAAAAGAATAAACCTGCTAGTCACAATCCAGATTATATATGATAGAGTGTATTTGTTTCCTTTTTCAATGGGTAAAAGGGCACAAATGGAAATTATTTTCAGCCTAAACTCACAAATGTGGGAACGTACCTGGTTTGGAGACCACTAACTATGGGCTATTCTCTGGGTGCATCATCGTAGGGCAATACACACAGACCTGGTCAGAGAGAACATGTATCAAGGGTGACAGGTCATCATTCAGAGCAGCTCCAGGCCAATAAACCACTGCTAAACTCTTTCACCTTGAGCACAAACTACTGGCATGTCATTCCATGTCTTCCCGAATGAATTACATGAACTGGTTGATTACCCTAGTCATTGGCAATTCATTAGGCTGAATAATTAATTTCTCAAGTCAGACAACTTTTCTTTTTTGTTGGTTTCCTATCACACCCAACAAAGAGCCTAAAATGTATTAGGCTCCATAAATATTTGTCAGAAGAAAACAAACTCAGAAAAAATTATGACCTCCCCCTAAACTACTGGTGTTTGTGTTTAATGTAGGCACTGTTAAGGCCATCTGAGTGGAAACATGGTAATATAAAAATGAAGTTAACTTCTAACCTCAGAGCAGGGATGCTGTACTATTTTTTAAAGCCTAGTTATTCTGAAGAAGGTGAAGTCAGGGATAAGAAGATGCTAAATTGTTATTGAAACCGTATAAAATAAGATTAGGACCCAGGGGTGGAAGTGGCACTTCTTGGATAATATAATGCTCCTCCCATAATTACTGCAACAAATAACAAGGTCATAGGGGCAGGTGGGAGGGGCCAGTTCACAGTGAGCTATGGAGATGGTGAAAAGAACATAGTGACCCTTGAGTCTAGGTAGATGGGCAGCTGGTCAGAGTACTGCTTAAGGTATGCGTTTAAAATAGATCCAGCATGGATGATGAGGAGGCTGATAGTAGTTAGCCTAATAAAGAGACACAATTTTCTTCCCAGTCATCACACCTGAACCACCTCTCAGGCCCAGAACCCACGGACCGGAGAAGCCAGGTGCCTACAATGAGGGACCCTACAATGCAGTACTAAGTGTACTCAGAAACATCCTCGGTTCTTCCCCAAAGAACTGACAGCTATAATCACAGGTAACTGTGCACAGAGGAAAGGAAATTTCCAGACCTTCTGAGGACTGTTGGACACAGTCTGAATTGACACCAATATTTAGGAATCCAAAGAGTTACTGTGGCCTCCTCATTACAGCAGGAGTGATTGGATGCCAGCCAATAAACGGAGGCCCAGTCAAGGGCCAGATCAGAGTGGATGCACTGGGTCAGTGGCCCTTACCCAGTGCTTATTTCTCCACTTCCCCAGTATAAGATTAGAATGCATTTGTGGTAGTTGGCAGGACCCCACATGGGTTTGTTGAGCCGTGGGGGTAAAAGCCATTATTTATTTTTTATTTTTTTTTAATGTTTTATTTATTTCTAGGGGAGAGAGAGAGAGAGAGAGAGACAGCGTGAGCAGGGGAGGGTCAGAGAGAGAGGGAGTCACAGACTGAAACAGGCTCCAGGCTCTGAGCTGGCAGTCAGCACAGAGCCCGACGCGGGGCCCGAACCCACGAACCGCGAGATCATGACCTAAGCGAAAGTCGGACGCTTAACCGACTAAGCCACCCAGGCGCCCCTGGTAAAAGCCATTATAATAGGGAAGGCCAAACGGAGTCTCCAAAACTCCTCCCCGCAACCGGCAGCCAAGACGCCAAATAACAACACGGCTGAATGGAAATGACAGAGATTATCACCTCCCCGTCGCATCCACATGCAAGTCCTCACTTAATCCCTATAACGTCAGCTGGCCCTCTGCAGACAGCGATCTACCACAAACCGAATCAAGCATTATTAGCCTTGCTGGTCCGGCCGAATTGGCATGCCTACTGGTGTGGATTAACATAGCCAGTGTGCAGCCACTGGTCTGGTCACCGAGCTATTTTCCGTTCCCGTCAGACAGGAGAATCAAAGCAGTTCAAACACGCACTTGGAACAGCCAACGGCAAACATTTATGCTCTTGCTCCGGAGCTACGTTAACGTCCCCTCTTGCTGTCATGAAAAACGGGCAGAAGGACCCTGGATCCTCTAGGCGAACGGTTTTCAAAGTTTCAGTCCATAACCCCCCAGGTGTCCCTCCGGCCCTTTCAGCAGGTCTACAAGGTCAAAGCTATTTTAACAATAACATTACAACACGGTTGGCTTTTTTCACTGGGTTGACATTTTCACTGAGGGTGCAGAAGCAGTGGTGTGCAAACCTGAGAGCGAGCACCGGAGCGCACTTCAGAGCAGTGTGGTGAGAGGGTCACAGGCACTCACAGGTGGAAAACTGAAGAAAAATCTGCAGCTTCACTGAAGAATGTCCTAAGGAAGCAGCAATTATATTAAATTATATTACTATAAATAATAAATTATACTTAAAAGTAATACTATATGTAATACTATATAGCATGTTTACACTATAAGTAATCTATTATATCAATAGATTAAATTATATATTATTAATTATATTAAATCTTGACCTTTGAGTACATATCTTTTTTTTTTAACGTTTTTATTCATTTTTGAGAGAGAGAGGGACAGAGAGCTAGTAGGGGAGGGTCAGAGAGAGAGGGAGGCGCAGAATGCCAAGCAGGCTGACGGCTCAGAGCCTGACCCAGGACTTGAACCCACGAACTATGAGATCATGACAGGAGCTCAAGTCAGAGGCTTAACCAACTGAGCCACCCAGATGCGCCAAGATTCTTTTGGGTCTTAAGCTGAGAGAGACGGAGACACAGAATCCAAAGCAGGCTCTAGGCTCCGAGCTGTCAGCACAGAGCCCGATGTGGGGCTCGAACCCATGAACTGTGAGATCATGACCTGAGCCGGACTTGGATGCTTAACTGACTGAGCCACCCAGGCGCCCCTGAGTACACATCTTTTTAAAAGTCAATGTTACAAATGGGAAGGCACGCATACGGCATTTCCAGGATGCACTGAAAGAAGACGGTTGTCTGAAGGAAAAGCATACATGTGATCGTTTGATTTGAACTAATAGCTTTTTTTTTTTTTAAATAAAACACGATTTTTACTTGAATGAACTACTGACAGGTAACCAGCCATCATTATTGAGTCTTGGGTATTTGGTAGATATTTTCTCAAAATGAATGAAGTGAGCCTTCACTTCAGGAAAAACGACCAATAGTGTTTGTTGCCCATAATAAAACGTGAGCTTTCGAGTGAAAATTAGAATCTTGGAAAACTCATAACCACCACTGTCAACTTGACAGCTTCCCAATACTTAAAGACCTTTCTGATGAGATGGGTGGTGAGATTAACAAGTGTGAGTTTTTGACATTATAAAATGAAATGTGTCCACACCTGGGATATCTGAATAGTTCAGTGAGCCGATGACCAGTGCATGATATTGTGCAATTAGAAGGGGATAAACGATCTGTTTCTAAAAGCAAAATAGACCAATGGGCTTTAATCTAACAGAATACAAAAAGCGCATGGTACGATTTCAGATTCCACTTTACAACAAACCTTTAAGAAACTACCATTTATTGAGTTTCGACATAGCATCGCAAAAAATATCCATAATTATCTGAAAAGACTATTAAGACATCCCTCCACTTTTCAGCTATATATTCTTATGAGGTTAGATTTTCTTCATAAACCTAAACCAAAATAACATACCACAACAGATGGTGTGCAGAAACAGATAGGAGATCCTAGCTGTTTTGAAAAGATTTGCAAGAATGTTAAACAATGCCACTCAAAATTTTTGTTGGAAAGTAGTCATCTTTTCCTAAAGCTATGCCATTTATGTAACATGTAATGGGTTCATTATTTTTAACAGATGGATACACAGATGTGTTTGAAATTTGTCCATTTAAAACTATATTCCAGTAAATATATGTAGATATAACTCATGTAAACAAAATCTCTCTGGGATACTCAATAATTCTGAAGACTATAAAGGAATCCTGAGACCAAAATTGAGAATTGCCATCATTGGCATTCATCAGAATATCACCTTGGTCTGCTGTGTTAGTGCAGAATGTTAATAGAACTGGGTGGCAATTTGTTAGTCCTTGGTAAACGACGTGGGCTACATAGGGTGGAAGTGACTCTTTGGAAACCCGGGCAGCTGCTGTATCAGTGACGATGTCACGGGTCCAGTTGTCTCGGCCTTGGTAGGACATTCTTTCCAATGTAAAAAGAAAAATGACTGCCTCTGGGATGTCCCACTAAAAGCGAAGCGAACTGCATGGTAGGCATTGTGGATGCCACAGGCAGCGTATTCTGTGCTTGAGAATCCTGCTCTGATTCCTCCGTCCGGGGACACGCAGAGGCTGCCTGCTCTGTTTGGGGCTAAGAGCAGGAAAGGGATCTGTCCCAGGGCTTCTGGAGGCAGGGAAAGTAGCCCTCCTGCGTGGGCCTCGAGACGTGGCCAATTTTACTGTAGGAGGCGTACCTGGGATGGGGGAGACTCCGTGCAGACTTCGTAGCGAACGCCAATAAAAGAGTCACAGTGCAAACTCCTAGGGTTCTGATGCAAAGTCATGCCGTCTGCACAGAAAGCGTCCTTGGAAAAGCAGCTTGCGGTGTGCCAGGGCCTGAGCGGAGACAGAGCAGCTGAGCAGGAGACCTGAGTGGGGACAGAACCGGCTCTCACCACCCTGATCTGGTTCACGCAGACCCACCTGCAAGATGGGGCGGGCTCAGTAGCAAGACAATGCAAAGATGGAGGTGTTCTGGAGCAGAGCGAGAGACGCCAGGAAGCTCCATGAGCAGATGCCCTAGACCACCCTGTCATCTGTCATCTTGGTGTGCGCAAAGCTGTGGCCACATGACTGGCGAACAGGGTGTGAGAGAAGCTGCGAGTGGCTCACCCATGGGTCACCTTGGGGCCGCTGCCGGTGACACAGTATCTCCCAACGGGTGGAGCTCTGGGCGGCGTACCCCATTATCCGCTTCATGTGGAAAGAGAAATGGCCCAAAGTAAGAATATACAGAGACTCATGAGCAGGGTCTAAAGACCTTGGAGTGCAAGATTGGGAAGAAGTTGGTCTGTGGAAGCAGCATGTGGATGAACCAAAGGGAACAACATGAAGAATGGGAACATCTCTCTCTCTTTTTAAATTACTTTTCACGTGCTCCCGAGGGCAACCACACAGAACGAAATACTGATGGCAGAATGGCGCAGCCAGCTGGGGACTGGCTGGGGACCGTCACTGGCCGACCCAGTGCAGGATAACAGTTGCACGAGGGCGCCATGGTGGAAGGGAAGAAAACTATGCATGGGCAAGACAGTACAGGCTCCCTCCCACCAAGCCTGATTTAGTCACGGTCACTGCCTCGCATCCAACCTGCCAGTTGCAGAGGCCAATCCTGAGCCCCCAGATTAGTACCATCCCTTGAGGAGATCAACTGGTCACTTGCACAGTGTCCCACCCTGACTCCCTGGGAACCAGCCACCGGCCAAGGGCACTTATCCATCTGCAAGTGTGGATGCGTCCTTCCTGCCTGCAGGCGTCAGCCAGCACCACCCTCCAAGGACTCCCCTCCATGCCGGTCCTCTGATACAGCATTCCACAGGCCAGCCTACCGAACCAGCTCTATCGTCCTGGGCGTAGGACCTTATCCGTGGACGTCCATGCGTAAATTAGCATATTCACCTTGGACTACTACCCCGCACCATAGATGAGCAGGCTGCACTATGTACAACAGGGATGGGTCTCTCAGACAGAATTCTGAGCAAAGACTGAGAGACACAGAATTCTACTGAATTCGGGTTTTCATGTGTACAATTCTACTAACAGGAAAATGCCTCTAGGGCCTCAGAAATCAGGGTGGTTAGCTGTGGTCTGGGGGGACAGTGACGAGAAGGGGGTAGTGCTCTAGTTCTTACTGGCTACCCAGGCGTGCCTGCCTTGTGAAGTTCTTTCAAACGTACATATTATGCTTTTTGCATATATTATGCCTTAATAAAAAAAAATTCAACGATAAGAATAGCTCAGTATCTTCCAGAACAGCTCAGTATCTTCCGGTTTAAAATGGTCTCTTTCAGCGGTCCCTAGGGGGCTCAGTCCATTAAGCAGCTAACTCTTGGTTTCGGCTCAGGTTATGATTTCTCGGTTTTGTGAGTTCAAGCCCAGTGTCAGGCTCAGTGCTGGCAGCTTGGAGCCTGCTTGGGTCTCTCTCTCTCCCTCTCTCTCTCTGCCCCTCCCCCACTCGAGCTGTCTCTGCTCCCTCAAAATAAATAAATAAAAACTTTAATTAAAAAAAATTGTCTCTTTCAGATTAATGATGCCCTCCAGCAATAACTGCCTTCAGCAGCATGGAGAGCTTATGATGGTCCTGAGACCCTTTGTATACAAATATTGCAGATGTCACACATTTTGCTCCTCTGTACAATATTAAATTCTGCCCTGCTTCAGCAGATCATTTAAAATCACAATGCCACATGCCTATGACAACCATACGCCGCTTTACGTATTATTTTGCAGCCTTTTTAAAGTTATCGTAGGAGCCAAGAATGCGGTTAGCTACAGGTAACTGATGAGCAGTGGCCCTAATTGGGAGCATCACATGAGCGGTCCCAGGTTAGAGCTGTGACAGCAGTACCACCAAGGACTCAACTCTATCTTCACACCCCACCGTCCCCCGCACGCTTCCTGCTGCACATCCAAGGGCCTCGCCCATGAACGAGAAGAAAGGAAAGGCTCAGAAAGAAGGACAGGGGCTCCTGGAAGCTCAGTTGGTTAAGCATCTAACTTGATTTTGGCTCAGGTCATGATCTCAGGGCTGGTGACCTGGAGCCCTGAGTCAGGCCCTGTGGTGACAGTGCAGAGCCTGCTTGGGATTCTCTCTCTCTGCTGCTCTCTCTCAAAATAAATACATAAACTTAAAAAAAGAAGAAGAAGAAGAAGGAGGGCAACTTTCTGCTCAGCTCTGCCTATGCATTCACACCTAAACCAGGGAACTAGGAACACGGATTTCTCCCCAGACCGCCTCCACGGTAGCCTTCTACTTCTGTTTTATTGGCAAGAATTGTATGACATGGCCAATGCCTGCTACAAACGGGGCTGGGAAATTTCATATTTAGCTTTCTGGTTTGTGTAGCAGAGAAAGGAGAGGACAAGGTGGGGTCGGGAATGACCACCTTTAAGTGGGGAAGCTTAAAATCATTGCCGCTCTATCATGGGCTTTTTCCTGCTTTTAAATAATGATGCTGTATTATACATCTTGCTCTTTTACTATATACTCGTAGCACTCATCAGTTCTAGAATGGTCAGAGTCCTGACCCCTAAGATCCACAAAGTGGGGCTGGCAAAGTGGGCTCTGTATTGTCAGGGGACAGCAGTAACACTCTCACGAGGTAGGGGCGTTACCCTTTTGTGTCCACGCGCATGGCGTCCATCCTGCAGATCAGCCGAACAGCATTGGCCTCAGGAGCTAAGGAGGAAACTGTGTATTCAACGGCTTCAGGCACGTGCTTCAGATTTGGTCTGTGCTCAGCAGATAATCAGTCAGGTGTCTTGTTCAAGAACCAAGAGCCACGTCCGCGTTGGAACTCTGAACGGGCGTGTTGCCGTCGGCATCGCTGTCTTGGGGCCCCGGCCCTCTCTGCGCCCAATTACGCTTTATGTGCCGCAGGGGTTTTTAAGCCAATCGAGAAATCAAAGCTGAGCCTGCTGGGGTCCCACCACCCACTGCCGCTCCCCGCAGCTGTTTGTCTGACCCTGAACCTACCTGGGCCAGTTGTAGCTACTCAGGTTAATCTCCAGGTGTTACTACGACAGCTTCCCAAGAATAACTACTGAGCCTTTTAAAAGTAAAACAGAAGGAGATCTTTCTGTAAGAAGCGGGTTTTTTTGAGGTCCATAATGGTGTTACAAGTAAAAATTCTTGTTTTATGTTTTTCTCCCCTCTTAGATCATGAAACTTCTCTTTGGATGGCCGTTCCCCTAGAAATGTAAATGTCCTTTTAAAAAAATCTATCTGAAGCCCACGTTGTTAATTAACATGTTTGTGAGAACCGCTTCCTAACATTTTAGCCAGACCACGAGATCTGATGGCTGACCTTGGTTCTCTTGTGGCCAGGAAGACTTGCAGGGGTCACTTAAAGGTTTTGGGTCTTGGTGACATGGATACAATAATTCCGGTAGGCTGCATGGGAACGGTTTTATGGATTCACCACCCATGGGTTAACCGTGCTGTAAAGTCTTCATGAACCACCCGCCCCCCCTTGGTTGTGCTTAGAGTAAGGCTGCATGGACTGGCCCTCCTACCCTGGGTCGTGGCGTCCTCAGAGCGACCTGTCCCACTCTGAAATGACAATCTCACCTTTGGATGGCAGTGACAGTCCTGGGCCACCGATTCAGCTGTAAACTCTGACTGGCTGCTCCTCCTCTAATGCAGAGGCAGCAGAGACTCTGTTTACGGACCTCTTGTCTGGCTCTGTGGAGCCCTCCTTTTGGTTAGTCCTATCTTGGGTCTGCCCAGCCTGGTCTTAGCAAGAATCCTGCTGAGTCGCCCCGCCCACCCTGGAGGTCCGATCAAGCTCCTCCTCCCCACTTGGCCTGTCCTCCGCCATGTTGGCAAGCGACCCCCATCCTGGGTGCTTCCTCTTAGTGGTATCCATCCCCTGACCCTTCAGTCTGCTCCTTGGCTAGAAATTCCCAGTGGTCTTTGAAGTGTTCAGAGCCGGGCCCCATCTCTCTCCTCTTTTGAAAAACTCTTCCTTACTGTTTTAACAAGTGTCGGAGTAACTTTTCTCTCACAGAGATTGGGCAGGCAGATGTTGGGGTGACCAACCATCGCAGTTTGCTCCGGCCTGAGGGTTTTCCCAGGATGCAGGGCTCTCCGGTTACAGGACTGGTGGTCACCCCAGAGCTTACGTGCAGTAACGGTACCCTACACTCAATCCCACTTGGTGCAGCTGTCCTGAGCAAGTCCTAAAGAGAGGCTGGAGAAGATCTGCCAAACTTTGGACGCTCCTTGGATTTAGCTTGTGGGTGGCACCGGAAGGCAGGTGAATGCCGTAGGCTGAGTCACTCTATGGATCAGGGACCAGGGAGGCAGGAAGCTGAAAACCAGGGGACACATAGAGTGACGGGTGAAGAAGTCAGGCAACCCAGGTCTGAGTCTTGGTAAACCCAGAGACACAAGATATACCACACTTGCAACTGGAGAGATCACCTTTCTCCCACAATTTATTTTGAAAAATGTCCAAGCTTCTGGAAAAGTTGAAGGAATAATAAAATGAGAATGCAAAAATCATAACCTAGGTTCACCTTTCTCACACACGTGCACATATGTGTGTAAATGTATGTATTTGTATATGTATGCATATTTCACCCTTTTATACACACAAACGCATACACACTTACCACCAAAGACATCTTATGAGGCTTGAATTTGCAAAGCATTCCTGATACAGAACATGAATTAACAATGAGCATAACTGCTGTGCTAAAAGCAAATTAAGACACGAAGAGGTGCCCAGTCTCACATGCAGATGGGGAAATACTGTAGTTTACTTTCTTGAATCTTTTTCATTTTTCTAATTTGATGGGTAAAGAATAGCATAACATCCAAAGTTGGTGAGAGCGTAGGGAAATGAACAATCCTGTACATTGCTGAGAGTAATGAACATTGCTCATGGAAATGTAAGTTAATTTTGGGAGGAAATAATCTAGGGGGATCTACTAAAATTAACAGTACATATTTTGTGACCCAGCAATCCTTCTCTGAGAATCAGTATCCAAATTTACACAAATAAAAACACCAGCTCTTAATTGTTGTATAAAGCTCTTTATTGCTGTGTTCTTCATGAGGGCAAAAAACTAGAGATATCTCTGTAGGTGGGCATTCAGGTTATGGCTCAATTAATTATGGTAGAACCACGATATGAACTGTATAACTTTTTTAAGTTAGAAGTATCCATATTAACTCGGAGACATGCCATGATATATTAAGTGGAAGCTAGTTGTGAAATTACATTTTTTAAGTAAAAATGGACAGAAATATTCATGATTGTGTTTTGCTTATCTGTATAAGTAGAGAAAGGTAAAGAAGATACACTAATTTTCTGTTATTGTGGCCGCAAGAATCCTATTCCTTTCCCTAAGATAAACCCCCAGTGATGGAGGGGTAATTGTCATTCATCACTGTAGACGCTTGATCAAGGAACAAGAAATTGAGACACCTGCCTATTCTGGAGGTACTGAAAGACTCAAAGCCTCTCTGTCAGTGCCATGGTGTAAAGAGAGGATAGGCATCAACCCACGTTTGACAGATTCATTTCTCCCTCCGTTGACTTTGAACCTTGAGAGAAGGGTACAAGTGTGGAAGAAATGGTTGTCTTTTATTTACCCTGGTGCTTGGGGACTGCTTGTAGGCTAGCAGGTCCTGTCCCAACTACTTTTCCTCGCCTATCGAGAGCTGGCTTCATGCCTGTCCATTTTCATGCTTGCAGCTCTGGTCTTGCATTTTATAGCTAGACTCTCCTGCAGCAGCATTTGAACTCTCCATGGCTTATAATCTTTTCTAACTCACACACCACTTCCACCATGAGGCGCTCCTTGTGGTCACTCAGGGACCCAGGCTAACGGAGAGTTTGGACTTTATGAAGTGGGAATGTTTAAGGGCACCTGGGTGGCTCAGTCGGTCAAGTGTCTGACTCCTGATCTCGTCTCAGGTTATAGTCTCATGGTTTGTGAGTTTGAGCCATGCAGCAGGCTCTGCACTGATGGTGCGGGGCCTGCTTGGAATTCTCTTTGTCTCTCTCTCCCTCTCAAAATGAATACAATTTTAAAAAAAAGTAAATAAAAGCATGACCTTATTTAAAAGCTTTTGGGGGGGGGCACCTGGGTGGCTCAGTGAGTTAAACATCCAACTCTTGATTTCGGCTACAGACATGATCTCACACTTTGTGGGTTCAAGCCCTGTGTTGGGATTCTCTCTCTCCCTCTCTCTGCCCCTCCCCTGCTCGCAACCCCCCCACCTCAAATAAATAAATAAGCACTAAAAAAAATGCTTTTGGAAGACCCAATAAAGAGATGTTGAATATATAAGGGAGAGAAGGCATAAGTGATATCCAATTCATGATGTATGCAGGTGGGATAACACCTAAAGCTTCAGAGTCAGAAGGAAAGTTTCTCTGTTCTCACCCAAAAAGAGGGCAGAAAGTTGTATATGCACATGAATGCATATATCACAGACCCTGAATCCTGGTCTAATCAGAGAAGCGGAGCAAACATGAGATATGTAAGGAATTCATTATAGCAACTGAACCTCACACAGTTGTGGAGCTGACTGAACCGCCTGGGTGAGGCTGTTGCTTCTGCAACCGGTCATGCTGTCACAGCTGGAATCTACAACTTCCTTTTCCCACTGCCCATTTTGTAATTTTTTTTGCCCGTAGCAAGCATCTGGGCTAGTCATGGGTTGTCATAGCTCTCCGCTGGATCTAATCACAGGGCACGGGAGAACAAAGGGTCCCCTGTACTCCAGATAGATGTGGAGTTGTAAGTGGTAAGAACAGGGGTAGACAAGTCAGGAAGGCAGCAGTAGATGGTCCCAAATTATTACTGGGTGGAATGAGAGAAAAACAGGCCTGGGAACTTGATGCAAGGGAATAGAGTACAATCGAGAGACATTAAGTGGCAATATGAAGAGGCAGGCCTTATTTTTTCTTTTTTTTGATAGGTGTGGACATCTGAACAAATATGTAATTACTACAAATAAACCTATTACTACAAGATGCAAGGTGAAAGCAGTCGTGTTTCTCCGGATTTAAGCCTTCCTCTGGCATGCTTTACCTTACCAACCCTCACTTCCCCAAGGCTCCCATCTGAGCACCAAAGAAATGAAGAGCACTGATAATTCCAAGTCAATGAAGACAGAAGAGAGGATCGTAGGGCACCAAGGAAGAAAATGAGGACGAGTATATGGGGAAGGGAAATCTTGAGATGGCCCCGCTCAAGTCCCTGCAAAGCCTCTCTGTTTTACTTGTAGTTTTGGATCTTCACTCAGCATCAAGAAGCTTGGAATTAGGGGCGCCTGGGTGGCTCAGTTGGCTAAGCGTCCGACTTCAGCTCAGGTCATGATCTCACGGTTTGTGGTTCGAACCCCACGTCGGGCTCTGTGCTGACAGCTCAGAGCCTGGAGCTGCTTCAGATTCTGTGTCTCCTTCTCCCTGTGACCCTCCTCTGCTCCTGCTGTCTCTATCTCTCTCAAAAATAAATAAAACATTAAAAAAATAAAAAAAAGAAGCCTGGAATTAATCATTTAATATCTGAAAATATCTGATTCAGGAAATAAGCAACCATTCCCAGGATGGGTTCCGAGAAGGTGCTGCCCAGAACAGGCTATAGCAAACACCAATGGGTTGAGTTTCAAGTGCACTAATCTCTGATGAATCTTTCTGTAAATACTACTGGTAACGAGGGTATAAATGGGGCTGCTTTCTCCGGTTCCAATAAACATGTAGATGAATGGAATAAAATCCATAAATTACAAAGCTTAAAATTCAGCGTTTATGATGTTATGACACACATCCTCCAATATGCTGAAAATTTCCCGTAGCAATGGAACGCGGAACTCAGCACCATCTGCATGTTGCTCTAATGTTTTGTGCTTCTGTGGAATTTCTCAGAGCTGCCACACATAGGCAACTAGGTTAAGCAAATTCTCCCACTCAGAAACATGTTAGAATTATCCAGAACTCTGTTAAATCACTCAATAATTGAAGGGAGTTCCTGGGCCAAGAATTCTGAAAGTAAATTGCTTTTGTGTCCATGGAGTTGCTCTCTGCTTTTCATGGGCACTTTCCTTTCTCTCCACGGTGATGGAGCAGACTCTTCTGAGTACGTGAGCAAGACAGGAGCAAGAATAGACATACCCTCAACACTGACCCCTCAAGTGAGTTTTGCTTATGTTACAAATGAAATAGCAGAAAGACACTGCCACCCAGTTGAAGAACACCAGCTGTTTATTTCCTGCCATTTTCTTTCTGATTCATCTTCCATGCTCCCAACTGGTAAGCCACTTCCCATGGACTCTTTGAAGGAATAGCGTGTGCTCAAGGAAAGAAGATGAACTGATTTAAACGGAGTCCAGAGTTACTTGTAAACCCTGCCTAGGAAACAGGGGATAGTATTCGAACTTTGATGTCACTGGGTTTTTAGTATCTTAGAAATGTGTCCATAGAACAGACTGGGAATAGAAAGTCCATAAACAAAGAGTGATACTTCTTTAGATTCATAGTCCCTAGATTTGTTCTAAGCTTAAGGTCCAAAATACTTGTTCCTGTTAGGAAATGAAAAAAGAAAAAAGGTATTTAACTCAATTAAGGAGCCACATAATTTTGTGACTGTTTTCTCTTTGTGAACATGTTCGCAAGAACAGTTATCACATGTTGAAATGTCTGGCTTTTATTTGGTAATCAAAATGGCTTATTAATATCTTAGAAAAATGTCCCTCAATTCCCCATACTTATCTTGACAGACACTAAATTATTTTAACGTCTTTTATTAGTGCTCTTTTTTCCACGCGCGCCACTAGACAATAGGCATTTATATTCAATACAGTATGAACAAATTTCACCAAGACTTTACTCATTTTCACCTGTGCCATGTTAATAAGTCTCAAACAGCTCGGTCAGGTCTCAGCAGCTGGCACTGCGCCCCCACTGAGTATCACAAACCGAAAAATGATTATTTGGGGAGGCTTCATAATTATACTAAGATGAAAACGTTGGCAGCCAGGAGATACATATTTTTCAAGATTTGAGAGAAAATTTAATGAAAGTGCCACAAACATATTACTTAGGATGATGATTTGCACTTAATATGAGGCCCTTTTCTCTCTGGATTTCAAAGTCTGGACTAATTAATTAGCCCTAATCTCCCTGTTTTCCTGATGGTCAAGCATTCAGACAGACCCCCGGAGAGCACGGAGTTATCTGAGTGAAGCAGAAAGCGTAGACCAGGGCTGCGAGGCTGGTGGCTTAGTTCACACCTGTTGGGTGTCAGTCTTTGTTTCTTCCACTTTCAAGTTTGTAACCCTGGAGCCCTGCTACCTTCCCCTCACCCCAACCCTGAGTAGGCAAACCAAGGCCCAAAGGATAAATCTGGCCCACGGCCTGTTTTGGCAAATAAAGCTCTACTGGAACACAGCCTTGCTCACTGGTAAGCACACTGTCTATGGTGCTTTCACGCTGCAGCAGCCACGGTAAGAAATCAAAACAGACTTTATGGATCATAAGGCCTGAAATGTTTTCTCCCTGGCCTTTCACAAAAAAAGACTTTGCTGACCCAAGACCTAACCTTTCTGAACACTTCCCTATCTGTAAAATAAAACCCAACAGCCAATAACATAGCAACTTCATGAGAAGAATTAAGTTTTAAATTTGTGTAATGATGATTGTCCTTAATGGTGCCTCAAAACCAGGGTGAAGAATCCTTAGCAATGGTATTAATTCATTCAAAGGACAGCCATCTACTCTTTAAATATGTGTCCACTGACCGCTTGATATCAGGCACCATATTAAACGGTGGGGGAAATACATGTTGAGGGAAATAAGACTTGTTTCAATTAGTAGTGGAGGGTTTATGTGGGGATGGGGTGTGAGATGAAATATTTCAAAATAAAGTCTTTTTGGTATTTTCGATATAGGTGTTGGGATGAAGGTAAGCTCTCGTGTTCAGGTTCCCTCCCTCCCGTGTTGTACTCCTTGCCCTGAAAATTGTTCACAGACAAAAAAAAAAAAAAAAAAAAAAAGAAAATTGTTCACAGACGTATCACACAAGCCATTATAGTGGGTTGAGATAAATTCTCATGTTTGATTCGCTTAGTCATCCTTGATCCATCACCAAAGAGCCTCCACTGACATGACTTATTTGTAATCATAAATGGAAGGAACAAAAAAATTCTATCTCAAGGCCTGAGAGATGTTTCAAGAAATGGGCACTTAAGCTTGGCCATGGGAAGAGGAGGTAAGGTCTGCGTAGGTGTGTGATTGGAGGTCATTTCAGATGGAGAGATAGACAGTCTGTAGAAAGCCATGGAGGTGAGAAAGTTCTGGCCGTGCTTGAAGAGAGTAGTCCAGTTTGGTGGGAAGAGAGCATGAATGATGGGGAGTAGTAGCTATAAGCCTGGAGTGCTCAGGTCTGGGGAATAAGGATGGGGTGTATGTCAAAGAGTAATAGGTGATTACGGAGCTCACGGAAGGCAGGCTAGTGGGATTGAACTTCGCTTCACAGGCGGTGAGAAGCTACGGTGAGTGGGGGGCCAGAGCAAGGGGCACCGTGCAGCGGCACTTCCAGAGTACTGTAGACCCAGAGTACTGCTATGCCTGCTGTACACTGAACACGGCCAGTATTCTCCAAATGGGATCAAATGAAAGACCAGCTTCTACTCTTTCAGTTTGAGCCCTCATGATAGACAGATTCTGATATGAGAAATATGGGTGATTGTTTCTTCCTACACAGTTTCCCCTGAAGGTCTTCAATCTGCTTCTCGCTACTGCCTTTCAGAGGTCAGCCCACAGCATCGTCCTCACGTTCAGAGTTGCTGTGTCGCTATGTTGGTTCTGGGCCAGGCCTCTGCTGAGGCCGCTGCTCCCAGCAGGAACGGGTTGTCTTCGTCTTCCTATTATCCTTCAGGCCCTCTCTACAAGGTTCTCCTGCATCATCCCACGCTCCACAGCATCGCTCCGCTATGAATTCTGTCACTCTGCACTACTCACATTGGCATTGATTCTAGAACGGAACCCAGTCATTCCATGGGTGTGTCCGGACTGCTGAGCCAGGCCTACCTGTGGTGCACCTGACGGCTCAACTGAAGCAAATTTCCTATAATCAGGCTACTTTGTTCTACTGCATATGTTAGGTGTGCGTCTAAAACCACACCACCACCCAAGCCTTCCTCAGGTAGTGTCATGGGGTTGGCCCAGGTAGTGGTGGCGCTATGCACAAGTGGCAATGAAGACGCATGAAGAAATGAGCAGCTGAGTCCTGTCTCCATTAGTCTCTCCATGGCAGGGGACAGATTACCCAAATCCGTGTTCAAATGCACTTCCTAAGTGGCACAAAGAAACATTCAGCCATTGTATGGATACAGCCTCATTCATGTTCTCCAAAAAGGAATTATTTAGCCTTTCTTTGTATATCACTTCTTTAAAACATCGTTACCCACAAACTGCTTAGATCTACACAAACAGGCCTATGTGATTTCCACAAGCCATGGGGATATTAGACTATGATTTGACTATGTCTTCCCAAATGCCATTGAGGTAGTCCATTAACAAGTCTGAGGAAAACCTGAATATTTTAAGTGTTTCATTCATATGGGTGATAATTTCAGAAAGTCTCCTTTCCACTGTAATTATCTAGCATTCTTCTAAGCTTCATGATTATTTTATTGCCATGAACTAGGACTATTTCTTATAAAATCTTACGTTCTAGGATATTTTTTAAATAAAGGAAGTAGCCGCTGAGCTTTGATAGAAATTATGGAATCCTGACCCGTTTTTACACATACTGTGTTTCAAAACAAGTGGGAAACAGCCTTTGCATGTGCCCGATATGTCACCTAAAGTCCCCTTCAGCCTGTCCTGTTCTTGCTGCTGATCGTCAAGCAGTAACTGTAAAACTTGGCGATATTCCCTTTTGTCATAAGCTTTCCAATTATTGAAAATTAAGTAACTCCCAATGGAGGAGAAATCATTAAATATATAGTAAATAATGAGGTTAATTAATTTAACCTCTTCTAATTAGGAAACTAATTAAATCAGAAAATTAAAACTGACACAAGACATTAAAATCGGTAAGTTCTGAACTTAGATGTAACAATCACTTCTTCGTCTTCAGCCAATTCCAAAGGAGGAATAGGTGTTAGCCACTAAAATATATCAGTGGACTATTTTACATCAATACAAGGCTATATTTTCCATACCATAGATATTACTTTTAGATATATACCTTTCTTCTACTTCGATTGTATGTGAAATTAAACCTTGTTCCTTTTGAGGTTTTTCAAAGAATGAATTAAAGTCCAAGAGGACAGATTTAGCCCAAATTCTGCTAGTAAGTGTGATCCCAGAAAAGTTACTTGAGTTCTCTGGGCCTCAGTTTTCTCACACTCGGAGTATTCTTTTCAAGAGGGGAGATTGATCGAGGAATGACTCAGGAAGTTACAGCCAGCTCGTGGTGATCTTTGCCAGTGTGACAGGGTACAGAACCAGGTCCTCACTCGGGGTCTTTATTAAGTAGTTGGTAAACTGGGAGATAGACTCAACTCTCTCTCCCACTTTAGACTGTCATGCCAGTCAATATGGGCATCGGGCGTACATTTCTAACCTCGGGAGAAAGTCTCGGGGTCAGAGCAGCATGGAGAATAAGGTGTGGTGCCCAGGTGTCATTGGCAGTACTGTTTCTCAGCTTAAAAATCTCGAAGCAGGTATCCTGGTAGAAGTGTTTGGACTCTCCATCCATTGTCCTCATACTACGTGCAACTGCCAAGAGCACGGGGCGCTGAGGTCAAGGTCCTGCTGTGCGCCCTCTCTGGGGAGATAGGACAATACAGATTTCCAAAAGCCCGCACCCAAAGTCATCTTGATGAAGAGGAGTGCTTTGATAGACACTTGATCTCACCTACGGAAGGTGCATGGCCCCAATTTGCGGGGGGTCTTCCAAATTTCAGGGCCTTCTTGCTTCGGTGTATACTCCCTGCGGCTGGCACCTGTGAACACTGACAGAAATGAAGTATAGCCGCTGACCAAGGTGGCTGTCATCAAGTGCTAGTAGCCGCTGAGAGGGCATACTTTCTTCCCCCAAACGTGAATTTTTAACTCGTCCATTTTAACTACTATACATGGACGTGTTCTAGTTTCTTGGTGAGTTAAGGCCGTTCAGTGCCTCGCGTCAAATGCTCAATACTACTCACAATGACACACTTCAAAGGCCAGAAAGGAAGCAACAGTTAATCCTACAACCAGCTGGCCCCAAAGTACTTAACTTTGAGTAGCTAGTAAGCTGTTTTCTCCTATCACCACAGCTGCAGGATTATTTTATACCTCAAAGTCAACAATCTGCTCTGGTGTGTATGTGGGGTGGGGGGGGGGACGGGGAGGGGGAGGTCCAGGATCTTCATATACTGAACATAGCTTATTTGTTTTGTATTGTTCCCCATTTTTCCTTGTATCAAGTAATCAATGACATTATCCGAAATGTGCAACTTTGGACCCAGCAATGCCAGCATTCTGACCTCACATGCCTTGTCTGTGACTTCCCCCTCCGAGAATCAATCACTTCCTTCTTATCCACTCCATCCAAGGAGGTTTCCCCTGGTATCCTGGCACATGGGCACCCCTTCTCTAAATCTCTGCTGCGTTTATCCTTAACTCCAGTAGTGCCAGGCTCCTGTATCCCAACTATTTAAGTTTTTTAGGGCAGACATAATATCTCACTTGAAACAAAACAATTCGCAATGCCCCCATCAGGTTCTTATGTCCGCTGTATCAGCCAGTGCAACTCAAGCCACACACTCAAATTAGGACTCTCTGGGAAAGTTGGTTTGTAAAGACACTCTTCAAGAAGGCGCAGGAGGGATGCATGGATAATGAAAGAAAGAGCCTAGGTCCAAAGGGATGAGAAGGCCGGGTGGCCAGAACCCGGAAGGAGAGAGTTGTACACAACAGGTTCCTTTGCGAGCTCAAGTCAACTTGACTCGGAAGTTGGGAAATAAACAGCCGTCTTCTGCCTCCCGTCGCCTCTCAACCCCACTGGGTTTCCCTGTTACTGAATTCATCTGGAAGGGCAGAGAACGAGGGAGACTATACAGTCCAGTCAGCGTGCTGGGACTGAGATAGTCAAGAACCCTAATCAACAAATACCTACTGAGTACATGTTTTTTTAAAAAGTATCTAACAACTCTTTTATTTTTTAAAGTTTATTTTGAGAGAGAGAGAGCGTGCACAAGTGGGGAGGGGCAGAGAGAGAGAGAGAGAGGGAATCCCACGCAGGTTTTGCACTATCAGCACAGAGCCCAATGCAGGGCTTGAACTCATGAATCCATGAGATCGTGACCTGAGGTAAAATCAAGAGTTGTAAACGTAACCAACCGAGCCACCCAGGGGCCCCTGTTTTATGTTGTATCACGTTCTTTAATCTTAATTTGTAGATTTTTTTCTTTGAAAACTGAAAATGGTAGAAGTTGGCAAGATGCTAACAATCCCATTTTCTTTTCCTGGATACAGAGAAGACAACATTTCCCAGCCTCCCTTGTGGTTTAGATTGGGGTCATAAGACTCAGTTTTGGCCAATGGAAGTAGTTGGATGCAGAAGCATGCTGCTCTTTCCAGGCCCGGCCATAGGAACTCCTGCATGATGTTCTCTGTGCTTTCTCCTGGTCTGTACAGCTGAAAGCAAAGGGCTCTCAGACAGCAAAGTCACATGATGACAGAAGCCCTGAGCCCCCATTTGGAAGAAGGTTGTTTGAACAAGCCACCAAGTTGTGTGCGAGAAAATTTCAATGTGGAATGTAATTTGTTACATCATCTTAGCCTCCATTTCTCCATAGCAGCAGTGTAGACAGTCTGCACAGGTGTATCCTGTTGTGGGGGTGCTCCTGGCACTCGGAGATGTTTCACAGCTCCCTGGCCTCTATCCACAAGATGCCACTAGCATCCCCACCTCTAGTCATGATATTCAAAAATGTCTCCAGACATTGCTAAGTGCCCCCTTGGGGAACAAAACCGCCCATAGTCAAGAACCAGTGACCTAAGTCCTCTTGAATAATGCACCCACTGTATGCTAAGCACCGTGCTCGGAGAGATGGGGAACAGGTATGGGCCAGTTTCTGACTGAAGAACACAGAACAGTATATAGTGCATTACACACGCATGTGTATTTTAAGATGACTGCTTCCCTGAAGCACTATAATTGCCAAATTAGAAACAAATGTGCAATACCGAATTGATTAAATGCAAGTACTTTAAAAATGGAGTATGGTTGGGGTGCCTGGGTGCCTCAGCTGGTTAAGTGTCAGACTTTAGCTCAGGTCATGATATTGTGATTTGTGAGTTTGAGTCCCGCGTTGGGGTCTATGCTGACAGCTCAGAGCCTGGAGCCTGTTTTGGATTCTGTCTCCCTCTCTGCTCCTCCCCTGCTCACACTCACTCTCTCTCAAAAATAGGTAAACATTTAAAAAAAATTATTAAAAAAACAGTATGGCGTATCCATTAAATAATGCAGATCTATTATTTATCGACAAGGAGGTACAATTCTTTTTGTTAAGTGGCAACAGAAGAGCATGGGTGGTATCGTTTTTTTAAGGACGGGACAATGCAAGGATTTCCAGTATTGATTCTGGGGATGGGATTGGGATGATTTACTTTTTTTTTCATGTTTTCTAATTTCTTAAGTTTATTTATTTATTCTGAAAGAGTGTGCGAGCGTGTGCACACAGAGGAGGGGAAGAGAGAGAGAGAGAGAAAATCCCAGGTAGGCTCCACACTGTCAGCACAGAACCCAATTTGGGGTTTAAACTCACCAACCATGAGATAATGACCTGAGCTGAGATCAAGAGTTAGATGCTTAGCTAGCTGAGTCACCCAGGTGCCCCTTGTGTTTTCTAGTTTGCATACACTAAACAGCTAGATGACCGCTGGTGGCAAGTGTGCTCTGAGCTGACTGCACCTCTCCCATAAATTTAGAAGTAACACCATTTTGGTCCCAGGTTCTTCTGTGATGAAATGGCTTGTTTGTGCCTCTGACATAAGCATTTCCTTTCAGGGAAAAGGATAAAGGCTGTAGTCTATAACCCCAAACGAAAGGTTTACTAAACACTGCTAATATCTAACTCTAAGGAGTGTGTGACCAGTTTAACAGAATACGAGAACAGGGCTGAGATTGCTGTCCACAACATAGAGATGTGCTTTTATTTAAAAATTTTTTAAAAAGTTTTTATTTATTTCAGAGAGAGAGAGAGAGAGAGAGAGAGCGAGCCCAGGAGAAGGTCAGACAGAGAGGGAGATATAGAATCTGAAACAGGCTCCAGGCTCTGAGCTGTCAGCACAGAGCTCAATGCGGGGCTCAATCCCACGAACCGCGAGATCATGACCTGAGCTGAAGTCGGGCGCTTAACCGACTGAGCCACCCAGGCGCCCCAGAGAAGTGCTTTTAAAAAGCCATTAGGAAATACTATTTTTTTTTTTTACATTTTTAATTTATTTTTGAGAGACAGAGTGTGAACTGGGGAGGGGCAGAGAGAGGAGGAGACACACAATCTGAAACAGGCTCCAGGCTCTGAGCTGTCAACAGAGCCCGACGCGGGGCTAGAACCCATGAACCGTGAGATCATGACCTGAGCCTAAGTAGTAGGACCAAGTGAGCCACTCAACTGCCCCTGGAAATACTGTTCTATATAACGCCTCGCGCTCCCACTAGTAGGTACAGCTTAAGTATTCCCAACTCTACTTTCGCTTTTTCAACCTCATGTTTCACATTTTTTGTAGCCTCTGGTTATCTAACTTGCAAAATAAAAAATGAGAAATGTATTACCCTATTTACCAAATTAGCATCAGTCTGTTTATTCTCCGAAGGCTACCATCAACAAAATGACAATGCTTTGAACTTAGTTGGGAGAAGTGTAAAAATGTTTTTTAAGTTTATTTTGATAGAGAGAGAGAGAGAGAGAGCGCGAGAGCACTAGCAGGGGAGGGGCAGCGAGGGAGAGAGAGAATCCCAAGCAGGCTCCGTGCTGTCAGCACAGAGCCCGAATCTGGGGCTTGAACTCATGAAACGTGAGATCATGACTTGAGCTGGAATCAAGAGTTGGACACAACTGACGGAGCCAGTGCGAGAAGTGTACAAATGTCAATGCTCAGTGCCACATTTGAGGATGGTACCTGCATCCAAGTTAAAGAAATGTAAGGCGTCTCTTAAATGAACAGACACTGTTAGCACCCTGAACAGGGTCATCTTCAAAGCGCCACAGAAATGGATGAGAAGTGTCTACTGTGAAGAAAATACAGCAGTCTCAACGTGGTATTCTTCTTCTATAATTTGGAACATGGACATCTTAGAAAAATGAACGATTGGTGAAAACCATTTTTGAGTTTTAGTGCCAATTTTGAGATTGAACTGTCACTTTGTCTTTCGGCAGATGGGTTCTTCTTGATGACTCCATTCGAGGGTCTGGCAGACTTCCTCAGAACACCCACCATCCACACGAAATCAGATTTCCTTTTACTCTTTGCTGGCAGTACACACTCCAGAAACACGCCCTTTGGTGCGCTCCTGACCCCGGGTCGACCCGCCGCTGGTGCCCTGGTGCCGGGAGGCCAGCAGTGTGCACCACGGGACTCTGCACAGTTCGAACACCCAGGGTGCCCTGCAGCTTTGACAGGCCAATGAGCTTTTAGATTGTGCAGATTTAAACTAAATAGCTTAGTTCCATAATCTGCCTTATTGAATCATTTAAGTCACAGTATGGTAAATGTCTCCTGCTACATGTTACAAGTTCTTTCCTAACTTAGAAAATAAAATCCCTGTTTAAGTCTTTAAAAAAATTACGGGCTTAGTTGGTGTTTTAATGGAAGGAGAGCTAAGAAGGAAAGTCCTCTCACACAAGAGGGGGTGCGAACTGGGGTTCGGTATTTGGACTAATTTATTGCACCGACCGTTAAGAGCGAACATATAACGCTCACAAGCCCGACATCACACACCCCGGCAGCCGTACACGAGAGCTGGAGGTGGATTATTTCTGTAACGGCGCCGGGGCCGCAGCGCGGGAAGGCGGGACCGCGCGCACCTCCGCCTGGGAGCCGCGCACTGCGGGGCCCAGCTCCCGGGGACAGAGCCCAGAACTCGGGGACAGAGCCCAGCCCCCGGGGACCGAGCTCAGAACTCGGGGACGGAGCCCAGCCCCCCGGGGACAGAGCCCAGAACTTGGGGACAGAGCCCAGAACTCGGGGACGGAGTCCAGCCCCCGGGGACCGAGCCCAGAACTCGGGGACGGAGCCCAGCCCCCCGGGGACAGAGCCCAGAACTTGGGGACAGAGCCCAGCCCCCCGGGGACGGAGCCCAGAACTCGGGGACAGAGCCCAGCCCCCGGGGACAGAGCCCAGAACTCGGGGATGGAGTCCAGCCCCCGGGGACCGAGCCCAGAACTCGGGGACGGAGCCCAGCCCCCCGGGAACAGAGCCCAGAACTCAGGGACCGAGCTCAGAACTCGGGGACAGAGCCCAGAACTCAGGGACAGAGCCCAGAACTCGGGGATGGAGCCCAGTCCCCCGGGGACAGAGCCCAGAACTCGGGGACGGAGTCCAGCCCCCGGGGACCGAGCTCAGAACTCGGGACGGAGCCCAGCCCCCCGGGGACAGAGCCCAGAACTTGGGGACAGAGCCCAGAACTCGGGGACGGAGTCCAGCCCCCGGGGACAGAGCCCAGAACTCGGGGATGGAGTCTAGCCCCCCGGGGACAGAGCCCAGAACTCAGGGACCGAGCTCAGAACTCGGGGACGGAGCCCAGAACTCGGGGACGGAGCCCAGCCCCCGGGGACAGAGCGCGACGGAACGCAGGCCGGGCCACAGCCGGCTCCTCGGGCGCCCGTGTACTCGAGGCCGCGGGAACTTTGACAACTCGGGTTTCCGAAGCCGCCGTTGCACCCACACGGACTGGAAAACCCCTAGTATGACCGCAGCATCGGGCGGCGGCCTCGGCCTCCTCCGTGTCCAGTTCCCGGCCGCCTGCGGACGAGACCCCGGCGCGGCTCCCGGGCCGCCGGCCACACTCCCCGGCAGCCGCGCCCGCGCACCGCCCGCGTCCGCACGCTCCCCCGGCTCCGCGGCGCCGCCAGGTGACGTCAGAGAGCGCGCGGCACGACGGCGCCGCCAGGGTGGCGTCAGAGAGCGCGCGGCGCGGCGGGCCGCCGTCAGGGGCTCGAGGGGGAGGGGAGCCGGGGCGCTCTCGGCGGGAGTGGGGGCTGTGAGCGCGGCGCGGAGAAGCCCACCGCCGGGGCCAGGGGTCCGGACGTGGTCCAGCGCCCGCCCCTCAGCTGAGACCCGGCACCCGAGACCCGGCCTCTCGCGGCCCCAGACGCTGAGGCGTTACCTCGGGCCCCGTCGGGCAGCGGCCGGCGACCTGAGAGCCCCCGTCGCCTCCGCCGGCCGGCTGCAAGCCCCGCCCCCTCCGTCGCGCGCTTGCGCCGCCCGGGCGACCGCGCGTGTCGACGGGAGGGGCCTCCGCGTTCCCTTCTTTCCCGGGACCGGCCCACTCCGGCGGCGCCGGGGGGGGGGCGCGTTTCTCCGCGTCCCCGGGGCCCCCTCGTGAGGAGGCGGCGGCCACAGGCTCCGGGTCTGCGGACCGGGCTGCGCGGCGCCCGTGCCCTCGGGACCGCGGGCCGCCGCGGAGGCGTGGGGCGGCGCCGGCTAGCGGCCGGCGGCTCGGCGCTCCCCCTCGGCGGCCGGCGGGATGGTGCGTCCCGCAGGGCGCGCGCGGCTCCCGCGCTTGGGCCGCTCGGCGCGGGCGGGGGCGCAGAGGGCGGGGGAGCGGGCCCGACTCGCAGGACCGGGCCCGGGCCGCGCCGTTGGGGAGCGGGCCCCGCGGGGCGGGGCGGGAGCCGCCGCCGAGCCTTCCGGCAGCCGCGACCATGTCGGACCCGGCGCCCAAAGTTCCCGACGAGATGTTCCGGGAGGTCAAGTACTACGCGGTGGGCGACATCGACCCGCAGGTACCGCGCCGCCCCCGCCCGCCGCTCTCCGCGTCCCCGGCCAGTCCCCGCTCCCGCCGCGGGCGCGCGCCCTGGCGCAGAACGTCCGGGCTCCGCCGGCTGGGCCCCGCCGAGCCCGCCCGCCGGGCTGCGTGGAGGTTGGGCCCCCCGTGCCGCCAGGCCCGGGGCCGGCGGGGACGCGGGATAGGGGACCCGGGGGAGGGGGTCTGCGGTGCTCTCGGGAGGGGACCCGGGGAGCGGAGGCAGGGGACCTGGCAGTGAGGGTGCTGCGGGACCTGAGCTCGGCGGGGAGCAGAGGAGGGAGAGGGGATGTGTGGGTGGTTTGCGAGACCCGGGAGGCCGCAGGGCAGGGGGGTCTTAAGGACCCACGATCAGGGGGAGCAGGAGCGGGCAGGGTCGGAGATTTGGGTCTTGCTCTACTGGGACCTTCGGCCAGGAGGGCCTCTGGAGAGTGAGCTCAGGGAGGAGACATGGTTGGGGGGGGGGGGTACTTACTGACCAGAGAGGAGGGGAGGGTCCGAGCTTAGGGCCTAGCACGGAATGTCACTGGCCTGGCCTGGTGGGGGACCGGCTTCTGTCGCATGTGGTAAGTAACCCCCCCGGGCCTGCCACCTCAGCCAGCTGCCACTTTGCTCCCTTCTGGGGCAAAATTGGACTGGGAGCATCTTGGCTGCCACCCACCACGTGTGTTTGCGCTCCCAGAGCAGTGGGCCCCAGCGTGTGGACGGGGTGAAGGCGATGGAGCCCGGCCAGGGACCCCAGGTCCAGGCTCCTGGGGGCTTAGTGAACATGGTCCCTGGTGTGGCCGGCCCCCGGATCGCACGTGAGAAGCACTCACTTTGCCACCACTGAAGGCCTGTTGTTTGATTTTCCTAATTGGGGGAATTAACCAGTAAATGGGGAAACTAGCCAGGGAGCACCGTGGGTCTAAACACTTATTTTTTCCTAGTTTGGGCTCACTCCTAAGGACGCTGTGGCTTTTCAAAGTTTTTTCTAAGGAATGCATGGTGGTTAAGTGTCAGAGCTCCTCTTCCCCTGGGGGTGAGTCTTCGTTGACTGTCCTCTTCAGGTTAATCCGCACAGTACGCCCTTTATGGAAGCTTATGCAGGTGAAGTTACCTTGGGTGTCTCTTAGCTGTGAGCACTAAGCTTGGAAGGCGGGCCAGGGGATGCGGAGGAGACCGGCGATCAGACCTTAAGGGCTCAAGAGTGGAGACTGGTGTTTAGGAAATAAATTTGTTTGGCATAAAAGGAATCATCGAAGGCAGAATGGTCTTGGGCTTCTACAGGCTGGTCTCTTAGTGTCGCAGTAACTAAACTCTGCCCCACGATCCCCAAGGTGGGTCCTTTTTCTCCTGTAGCTATAGGGTGAAGAGACTGAGCCTTGGGTTTAAAGACAGACAGGTGTTGAGCCCAGAGTGGTCAAACTGAGTGCCTGTAACAGCGGCCCCTCCTCCCGTGTCGATAATTTCCCTTTCTTTCAGCGTCCATCATTCTCTCTCCTTCCTTCCTACTCTCTTTATTTTGTTTTAGGGTTTTGGCTTTTTCTCATAAGGGACTTGAACCAAATGTTACTTAACACGGAACACGCTGAATTGAAACCGTATCTGCTCAACCATGACTCAAATCTAAGTGCTTAAAAATGTCCTTGGCAAACCGCTTTGATCTGCAACAGGATATTTTGTAAATGATTTGGAGCCAAACCATGGATTCCCTGCATCTTTAAAATATAGATTCAGAAAGTCCACACGTATCGAACATCTAGTAGCTGTAAAGGCACTGGCCTAGATAGCAGACGTCAGGTAAAGGGGAGTCATAGTGGAACCTGATAGGGATCCTTGAGGACCCCCCGCTGGTGGGGAGTGGGGGTCACACCTGAAGACCTGATGGTGTAGGCTGGTAGGTGTGGCCAGAACAGACTTCTCTGCTGGGCATCGCTGGACTTTTCCAAAGTAGGTGTCTTTTGCAGTTGGCTGTTGAGATCTGCAGAAGCTCGGAAGGGGGTGAGGTGAGGCCTTTCACGTGGAACGCGTGTGCCGAGGGGTGGAGGCGTTAGTGTACTCGGGATATGTCAGGATGATCAGTATGCCCGGTGCCGAGTGGCAGGACGTCAGTCTAGTAAGGCACGTTCGGGACTGCGGAGCCTGGAAAGAAGCCACTTTGACCACTTTCTTGCACTGTCTCCCTCCAGGCACCACATCCTGCTCTTGCTCGTTCCCCCTCCCCTTCCTTCTTCCCGTCCCTGCGGATGGTCCCTTCGGTCGGTCACCGGCCGCTTTTCCCCGGGCCGTGCAGGTGCCTCACGCCCCGTCCGTTCTTGGCCTGACCGTACTCCCTCGGTGAGATCTGGCCCTGCCGTTTCCCTGCCTAAAACCCTCATGTCGCTCCAGAAGTGCCTTCTGTGTTTTATTTCAGAATAAAATACAGATGTCGTGTAGGAGGTCAGAAAGGCGGGTCACTGCCCCGCCCGGCGTCCTGTCCGGTGCCTCGAATGCAGCGCTCCCCCCTCAGTGCATGCGTTTTTGTCTGGCCAACTCCTTAAGTTCATCGGGATTCTGCTCAAGTAGCCTCTCTTCCAGAAGCTTTCCCCTTGTTGGTGAAACTGCCTGTCCCTAAGGGTTTTGAGTGTGCGCCCAGTCCCTGTTGCGTCTGTCTGTCTGTCAGACACGCTACCTCGTACCTGGCCCCCAGCCTCCGTGCTTACCTGGTCAGTGGGTCCAGATTTCCTGCCTTTCACTGTCCTCAAATGTTGGATTGCGTATGATGCAGAGTAAAAGGTTATTACTTTTATGTGGTGGACGTGGCGTGTGTTTATTAGAATTTTCATTGTTCACAATAATTCATGTATCAAAAATGAAATGGGGGCGCCTGGGTGGCTCAGTCAAGTAAGCGGCCAGCTGCGGTTCAGGTCATGGTCTTGCGGTTTGTGGGTTCGAGGCCCGCATCGGGCTCTGTGCTGACAGCTCAGAGCCTGGAGCCTGCTGCCGATTCTCTCTCTCTCTCTCTCTCTCTCTCTCTCTCCCCCCCCCTCCCCTGCTCATGCTCTTTATGAAAAATAAGTCAGTGTTAAAAAAAAGACTGAAATGTGTTTTTCCACTTTAACTTTTGTGTGTGTTTTAAAGGTTATCCAGCTTCTGAAAGCTGGGAAGGCAAAGGAAGTGTCCTACAACGCGCTGGCCTCACACATAATTTCGGAAGACGGGGACAACCCTGAGGTTGGAGAAGCCCGAGAGGTCTTCGACTTACCTGTCGTCAAGGTCAGTGCTAAATCGGATCGATCGTACGTATCTCATCATCGTGTATCTCCAAAGCAATACGGTGAGGGCTTTGTGGGACCCTTCGCAGGGTGTGTGCTGAAGTTCTGCCTTGTGGGGGAGGCCGCCGCACGAACGAGGGTCTTTGGACGGCTCGGTGCCCGCCATGGCGCAGGGCCCTTTACGGTCACTCTAGGTTGGTCAGCACACGCGCCTGCGGGGGAGTGGCCCTGTCTCGTCTCTGCCTGGAGCTCTCCACCCAAGGACCCGGGCCTTGGAAGTGGGTGTGTCAGCTTGCAGCAGCAGTCCCAGGGACCCAGTGTCACATTGTCCACCTGGTGGCCATCACTGGTACCGTGGTGTAGCGGATTGGCTAGTTTTTTTTACAAAGTGGGGGCCTCCGCTGGGGGCGTGAGTTGTTCTGAGCGTGTGGATTGCACGCCGTGCTCTCTCTTGCTGCCCGTGCTCACGTTGGCCAGTGTTAAATGTGTGTTTCTGAAATGTAGTTTTTTTGGTTCTGGTCTTTCCGTTTTTTATCTAATCATACGTATTATGCATTTGTTTCAAAATAATTAAATTATCATAAAACAGTTTATAATAATTAAATATTTAACTCCACTATCCTTTTTTTCCCCCTCTTTATGCTATCAAACACTTTGCCGTAAAATCAGTAAAAATTATCACGGCTTCCTCACAAGAGAGGCTAGGAGTTAGGAGGCTGCCATTAAAGTCGGCTGGGATGCAGAGACACTGCCTGCCCCTGGGAGGTCCACACCTCCTCAGTGTCCAGCCCTGAAGCCGCCTTGCAGGCTTAGAGACCTGATTTTTGAAAATAAACCTGAAAGCCGATCTGTCTCAGGAGAAGGTTCTCAGAAACCAGACTCTCGGGAGACGGCTGTATAGTCAGAGTGACTATTAATTTGCAGCGACGGACACAATGGTCACGTCCCTGCACTAGACTGCTCCTTTCAGCCTGGCCAGGTCCTTCGTGAAGATGGAACGTCCGCAGGCTTCCCGCTGCGGCCGCCTGACCCCACCGCGTGGGAGAGACAGACTGCGGCAGGCACTGCGCTGTGGGCGCGGGCACTCCCACCCACGGATCCCGCCTTTGTCTCTGGTCTGCTTCCATTCTGCCGTAGCCGTGGGGACGGTGTCTCTGCGTACTCTCTGTCTCTCGGTAGCCCGGGCCCCTTGTCTTGTGACCGTGACTTTACGTGGATTGTGTGGTTCAGAGTGAACCTTGAAAGGGCAACCTTATGAACCAGTGCTGGGGGCTGCGGTCATTTAGAGCAGTGGCCCTTAAATCTGGGGACTGTCCAGTTTATGCAGCAAGCACTTGGTAATACCCTCTTTATCATCCCCTTGCTTATGTGTAGGGGACCGTCCCACAACTTGAAATACGTG
Organism: Hyaena hyaena; assembly: GCF_003009895.1. NCBI lineage: Eukaryota > Metazoa > Chordata > Mammalia > Carnivora > Hyaenidae > Hyaena > Hyaena hyaena. The sequence continues at coordinate 3,471,273 of NW_024080682.1, read as the reverse complement.
TACGTAAATGTGTACTTCTATTTACCTATAAATCGCCCATACTGAAATGTAAAGGAGAAGAAAGGGAAAGTAAACCGTCCTGTGTATTCGGCCGGTAAACACTTGGGCACGGCTCCCTGGAGGCCGGGCACGGAGGTCCCGTGCTGCTGGATGCCGAGGCGCTGTGAAGTGGCTCCACGAACGTAGACTGTCCCCGTTCTGCAGGCGGAGTCGCCAGCCGGGAGCTAACGTTTCAGAGCTCTGATCAGTGCCTGCCACAGTTCTGAGCTAAAAAAGCCATCTTCGTCTTACACGGCGTATTTCTGGGAGAGTCGGGCCGTACTAAGGCCGCATAAGGTGCCTGTGACCCAGCTTCTGCAATGATCACATTTTGCCGGTCTGGCCCAGGTCACCCTCCCCCCCAGCTTGCCCCAGTGGCTGTAGTTTGAGACGAACCCCCAGGCACACCGTTACTGCCTGCCGTCAGGGCCCCAGCCTACTTGTGATAGGTGCAGCGCCTGTCCCGCCCAGGGGCCGCCCCCCCACGATGATGCTGGTGTCCACTCAGGGTCCTAGTCTGAGCTCAACTGAGACTGGGGCAGAGGCCTGCTTCCGGAAGCCCGGGTCCCTTGGCCTCTACATGTTAAGTTCGACAAATGCATTTTAAAAATAAGGCATCCTTAGGCGGTGACAGATTAGCATTTACATATTAGGGTTGTATAGATGTTGCATCTCTAGGCACCAGAACTTTTAGGATAATTTTTTTAATGGCACTATTTTTCTCAGTGGCCTTAGGGCATCATTGGAAATGTTAATGCAGACTGCGGTGGGCGTATTTTTATCTGCTGTTGTTTGCCTTTGGGATAAATTACTCCTTATTACTATGCTTTTCTAGTTCTCTCTTTCTGCCTTATTATTATCAGCGTGTCCTACTGACTTGGCATTGTGTTATCTAGACACACGTGAGTGAGGGTTTCTGGGTGGCTCGGCTCTGCATGGACTTCCTGATGGCTAGCCTCAACCCTTAAGCAGGGAGGCCCACACTCCCTCTCCCCCAGGTTCCCTGAGGGATACTTCCCAGGGTGTATGCCGCATGTAAGTCAAGGGGAACCTGTCCCAGTGTCCTTGAGAGAAGTCACACCCGGCCCGGGTGCTATTCTGGCGCATCGCCTCAGGCTCTGGAAATCCTCCATGCTGGACCAAGGGATAACTAGAAATGCTGGTTTCTGGAAGCCGCCCTGGTGCACAGTCGAGCGGGCCAGGGGCTTGTGAGGCCCCGGCGGTTACCGTGGCGCCTAAAGCTCGGCCCCTGTGATGTTAGCCGTAGGAGAGTCCAGGCCCGTAGTGGCTCCCGAGGCCGGCCAGCTCCCTTTGAGTTAACTGGAGATTCCCCAGGACGGTCAGAAAAGTGCGAAGACCCTTGGATGAACCACATGGTTGGAGGCACTGAGCACTTTCTCCCAGCAGGGTGCTCTCTCCAGTGAGTTAGTTAAAACGCTTGGTGAAATGATCAGATCATGAAATAATTATTCCAAGTAGAGCCAATCTTTATAAAATGTTCAGTATTCCTACACCTTGTTCACAAACTTTATAAATATAGCTGAAAAATTGTTGATGATACCTGAAAAATGACGGGGAGTATTTTGTTTTCTAAAGTTTGTTTTTTTTTTTAAAGTTTTTAATGTTTGTTTATTTTTGAGAGACAGGGCGCAAGCAGGGGAGGTACTGGGAGAGGGACACACAGAGCCTGAAGCAGGCTCCAGGCTCTGAGCTGTCAGCGTGGAGCCCAATGCAGGGCTCGAACTCACAAGCGGTGAGATCATGAGCTGAGCCGAAGTTGGACACTTACTCAGCTGAGCCTCCCCGGCGTCCCTCTAACGTTCTTAGTTTATGACAAAAGTGGTTTGCAGATGGTTAGGTTGGAATATGGGTTGCATCAGAGCAGAGAAGACTAGAGTTGCATCTAGTCTTCGTTGTTACACCCCAGTGCCTTGTACCATCCCTGGGCCAAAATAGAGTCAGTAAGTACCTGATGATTAAATTGATGCAGGAATAATACGTATGTATGTTCATTTCAGTTTGTCGAAGTTTCTGGATGTTTCAGCTGGCTAAGTGGGGCATGATATAGATGAATGTAATTTTAAACATGTGGAAATAGAAATTTTCAAAAATATAAATTACCCAAAAAGGCAGTAAAGTTTTATACTTAATCTGAATTATGGAATTTATAAAAAAATTACTAGACAAATACGTTCATGATTTATAGCATATCTATTGGAGTTTACTAAAAACACTCATGAACTTAGACGTGGTTGGGTTTGGCACTGCAGAAGGAAACCAGGGAGGGCCTGGCATGCCTGGGAGGGGAGGGGGCAGGCCTGGCTGTCAGACCCTGCCCTTCGGCTGTGGGTTCCTAGCTGGCCCCGACGCCTCAGTGGTGATAAGTGTGTACACCTAGAACTTAAATCTCTGTGCATAATACTTTTAAAAATTGGTGGTACTGCTTTATTCTGTAATTGAGCTTTTGACCTTGGGCATTAATAACGAATCTGATATTTTTACTACTTGAATACTCCCAATGTGGGTGCTTTGTGATCACTTACAGCAGAGCCTTTAATTTCTAGGAGCAGGGCTGGTGAAATGTCATTTTGATTATAAATGGAAAGCGTTGTTTGATTTGAGTTCATATTTTCTTTTTCAGCCGTCGTGGGTGATTTTGTCCGTCCAGTGTGGAGCTCTCCTGCCGTATCCTTTTTGGAGAAGGGGGAGGGAAGGGACGACTCTGGGTTTAAGACTGAAATGGTAACTAAGTGGATTCGCTAGGAGGGGGTGTGTGTGTGTGTGTCTGTCCTCTGTCCCTTCTGTTTTCCGTTCTGTATCAGATTTTCCGTACCTGGTCCTTGTCCCCCACACCCCGGAGGGAGGGCTGCCAGCGGCGGGGCCCGGGCTCTAGTTCTAGGCCAGGGCTTTCCGGTCTCGGGCAGTCCGCCTCTCTGGACCTCAGCTTTCTTGTCCCTGCGACAGTTTTTCTGGTAGCTAGTTAGGTGGACTCTTTCTAAAATTGTAAGTCAGCATGAACCAAATCAGGAGTTATTTGAAGAATAGATAGGGGAAGGGAACATCAGAGCTTTTTTAGTTCCATAAGCTGCGTTGTCATTCTTTTTTATTACATTGGGTAGAAGGTGTACTTAACACGCGTGTTGGCACCTGGTGTGGGCTGGGTGCCAGGACTAAAGGGGTCACCCGGGGCCCCTTGCTGCCGTGGGGACCCCCCCCCCCATGCACGTGGCCCGTGCTTCAGCGTCTCCTGAGTGTGGCGTCAGAGCACAGTCCTCCCCGCCCGGTGACGTGTCAGGCTGCCCTTTCGTGTTCTGGGCCTCATGGCTTCTGTCTCGCCCTGGCGGTGTGGCGCTCCACTGCGGGGTCCCTCCACGCGTAACCTGATCGTGAAAGTCCCTTCTTTTAAGCGTGCCCGGCACCCCGACCTTAAAATCGCAGACGTCGCCCAGAGATGATGTCTTTCATCCTGTTTTGCAGCCCCGCCAGGCGGGTCCTGTGAATGCATTTTCACTTCATTGAACTGATGCAGATGGAGAGAATCTTTTTTGTATTAAATATTCACAGTGGCCTCAAATACACAGCAAACATCCCTTTCTAAGCAGGTCTGGGGGGATGTGCGGAACTCCAGCAGCTCCGGCTCCAGACTCCTAAGACTTCTCAGCCATAATCTGACGAGTTAGAGGAAATCAGTTCCTGCTCTGTTTTAGTTTTTGTTTCTTGGGAGTTTTTGTTTTCTTCATTGAATAAAAAGAAGAAAGACGGGGAGATGGATAATTTTGTAGGTGAGAGGTGAATTCTCCCTGTTCTGGATCATGTGTTCTCTGCACGAGATTCCCTAGGAAGCCGTCTCCCCGAGTTCTTCCCTGCCTGTCCCAGAGCAGCTCCAGGGGACAGAAAAGGACTTTTGGTTTGCATTTGGTCATGTTCGCCTGAGTCTTTGGAAGGAGATACTCCTTGCGCCCCAGGTAGGAGGGCGGAAACTGATCTCGGCTCGTGGGGTGAAGGCGTGACGCGGGGTCCATGGGGCTCATACAGTCAGTCAGGCTCCCGTCAGCCCTGAGGTTTCTCAGCAGATTACAGCGAAATTTTCCATTTGCTCTGTTTCTCTTCATTCACTTATACCTCAGTCGGTGCACTTTATTCCTGCCGGAGAAAACAGTAATACTTTATCATAACCCATTTCTATTTGTAGACACCCCAGATTCTTCAACAAAAGTCATTGTGTTGCTGTGCATAGGCCGTATGTTCTGGGCGCCCCGAGGTCGGGTCCGCTTGGGTACAGCCGTATGCCCTGTGTCTGGCACACAGCTCTTTTCCACGAATTTTATTTTGAATGAATGTTAAAAATCAGAGCTTCAGAGCTGGGAGGGTTGGTAATGGTGTGTATTCTAGCTCTTGTTCTAGTTAAGGGAGATCTGAAGCTCAGAGGTGGTCCTGCCCAGGTTCATAACGTTAGCAGCGGTGGTAAGACGAGACCTCAAGTTCTTCTACAGAAGATGCAGTAACGCTTCCTTCTAAAATAAACCCTAGACTTTTAAGTTTGCTATGAAAGTAATTGCTGTGCCGTGTGTGTGTGTGTGTGTGTGTCTATGTGTGTGTACACAGTAAGTCGGCTCTCAAGGGCGGGTGTTTGCCCCTGTGAGTGTGCGTGCCCATTTTCTTGACAATGTTCGTGGAGGTGCTGGATTTGAAACCACTTCCCAGAACCTCCCCGTTGTCTCTGTGCTGTCTGCTGCTCCTTTCTCCGTCTGCTCCACCATTCTCGGTCCCCCTAAGTCTCTTCCTCAGTGGACCGAGTGGGAGGGTGGGGGTGGGTCACGTCCCACGTCTTAGTGAGATGCAGGCGGCACTAATCTCATTTCTTTGGAATCTTAATAACTATAAAACAGAGTCAATGGTTTTTCTCCAGAGTCATGTCAACTCTTCTTTGGAGTCACTGCCTGCCTCTCCCAGGTAAGTGTGGGTACAGCCCGTCCTGTGTCATTCACACGTAACAGGTGGGAGCTTTTCCATGTTTGGGTGGATCACCTGTTAAGTCAGCCAGCTGCCTGTGCAGTGTGACCTTATGACACACTTATAATTCTTTAAATATCCCTGCTTAGACTTCAGATTTAAAGTCTTAATGGATGAAAATGGTCTTTCTAATATAGAGTTCCAAAGATGTAAAATTTGTGGAAAAATAGAAGTGGAATTATTTAAGATGACAAAAGTTCAATCATAAAGGCAAAGAGAAACAAAACCTCAGTAGATAAGGCAAAAAAATGAATTTACAGCTTTTTATAAAGAGGAATTACAAGTAGTAAGTGGGACGTAACATTTGACACACTTATAATCAGGACATGAACATTTATTAGCGCTGACGTCAGAATTTCCCCTTCTTGGGTTTGTGACTGTGGACGCCTGACCCCAGGTGCGCCCCTGGCCGCGTGTGCGCGCCATGCCGGTGCACCTGCAGCCGAGCTCCCCCCCCCCCCCCCGACTGCTGGTGGGGACGCAGTTCAGGGCGGCTGTTGGTGCAAAAGTTGAGTGGTGTCGTGAGCCCTAAAATAGCTCCTCTTGTTTTCCCCTGCGATTCTCTTACATTTAGAAACGTATCCCCAGTTGGTAGAGAGAAGGGCGTTCCACAGATACTATGTAGAATATCTAGGGTAAAAGTGGGAAAAAATCAGGTCATCCTGTTTTTGGAAATGGTTCAGAAAGCTGTTGTGTGCAGTTATGTGACAGTGTAAGTACATAGCCAGTGTCGAGTGGTGCTTTATGGAAATAGAGGACGGGAGGCAGATTCTTTAAGTGGGGGGAGGCCAGACGTAGGTACGTGCAGTGTGCCGTTACTCAAGTAAAATGTACGGGACTTGTCTGAAAGGGGGGACCAAACGTTAGCAATGGTAAATTCTAGGTAGTGAGCAAAGTGGATGTTCAGTATTTTTAAGTTGTGTTCTGTGCCCTCCACTTCCAGCTAAAAGCCCTCAAATTATAAAAAAATATTACAACAAGTCAAGTTGGTATTGTTTGAACTCATTTTGAAATGCATAGAATAATTCGTTGAGCATGAGCACAGGAAATGGTGTGGTTGACCGTGCCCTTATGGACCCACTGCCGCGACGACCTGGGCAAGGAGCAGGGTGGCGCCCGTCCCCAGAGCCTCGAGGAGGGGCCCCTTCAAATCCCTGGGTGAGGTGGGAAGGCCTCGCTCCCAGCCTGGCCCCGCTGGGTCCGGAGCCACCCAGTGGGCTTGGCCAGACTCTACCTTTGTTCCGGCTGTCTCCCCGCCTGTTTGACCCCTTCCCTGTCCCCACGGTAGGCAGGCTCAGTTAGGGTTACTCTGTTTTACTTTGTCTCTAGTAAATTCTTGAAGTTCCTTAAAATTATGAAGTTCTCTCTTTCTGTTTTTGCTACCTTTATTTAATAGGGAATCCTTGAAATCCTGGCTTTTTTTTCTTCTGTTAAGAACAGCAATTTTGTGGGGCATCTGGGTGGCTTAGTCGGTTAAGTGTCCGACTTTCGCTTAGGTCATGATCTCACGGTTCGTGGGTTCGAGCCCCATGTTGGGCTGTGTGCTGACTGCCAGCTCAGAGCCTGGAGCCTGTTTCAGTCTGTGACTTCCTCTCTCTCTGACCCTCCCCTGCTCACGCTGTCTCTCTCTCTCTCTCCTAGAAATAAATAAAACATTTAAAAAAAATTTAAAAAAAGAACAGGAATTTTGTTAATATTTGTATTTTTCAACATTTATCACATTTGTACTGTAAGTGATATTCACAAAGATAACGATCGTTAAAGTTGGTTAAAACGAAAACCTTTTAAGGATGGGTGCTGTGGTTGTATATGGTTTTTATTGTTTCCTTATACTTCTCTGTGGGTTCTAGATTTTTAACAAATTCCAGAGAAGTTTTAAAAATGAAAACATTTTAGTATTATTCTTTAGTGCATAAACACCGTGTACTTTGGCTGAAATGTGAATTTTGCATTTAACTCTGTTTTCATTTATTGGAGCTGTGGGTTCAGAGACTCAGAGCCTACTGTGCAGAGGGCTCGAGCTGAATGAGAGAGGGAGAGGAGGAGGCTGGGCCAGGGTCCCGTGGCTCTTTCAGGGATCGGGTCACAGCGACGTGCTATTTGGCAGACCTGACGTGGGGAAATAAATATTCAAATCCATTGCACATGTGATGGATTTGCATATCACATTATTAACTATGGGTTGAGTATTAGAGAACACTTCTGGTCTTCGGAAAAGCCAGTGGTTACATTTAATAAAGGTCAGAATGTATGTAGCAGATTTTCAGACCGACAACACGAAGGTTAAGGCGCACACAACACCTTGTCACCTGCTGAGCTCGATCAGGTGGCCCCGTGTCCGTGCCAGCGGTCACAGGAGCAGGCGCGAGTGTGGACTTGCCTGGGGGAGGGGCGATGTCAGGCCTCAGGGGCCCGAAAGAGCGGGCAGAACGCGAACCGGATGGGGGCGCGCGTTCCTGGCAGGGCCACGTGGAAGGAGGCCAGGGCGCCAGGGCTGCTGACAGAGGGCGCGCGCTCGGGGTGCCGAGGGCCGCAGGGAGCAGCGTGGGCGGGGCGGGAGCGTGGGAACTGGCCCGCATGAGCTCCCTAGCGTGGCCAGTGGGACGCTCCTTTCCTTTGTTTTCTTAGGTGTTTAATTTAGGATTACACGTGTTTACGCCAGGACACTTGAAAACCGCCGACCAGCAAACATGGAAACCCTGCAGCCTCGCGGGCACAGCTGGTCCGCAGGCTGAGGCAGGAAGGGGAAAGCGGGAGCCTGGTCCCTCGGGTGGATGGCAGAGGCGGCGTGGAGCACGTTGTTTGGGGTGTCGATCAGCTATCCACATGGGGGGGTGTAGGTGTGGTGCGACGGGCAGAGAATTTGCTTCTTGCAGAGGAAGGTAGGAGGCCACGAGTCAGGAGCAGAGCCTTGGGTGGTGTTCAGGAAAGGGACTTTGCGAAGAAAAGAAACCTGAGCGTAAATAGAGATCTTGGAGGAATAGCGGGTTGTTTTTAGAAACCAGGGGTGAACTCAGACTCCGTCTCTAAGGCTGGGAAGCGGCAGTGTCCCAGGTGAGGGTGGGGAGCGCTGATTTGTAGCAGATAGTTGTGTGTAGCTTTGTGTGTCCCCTCAGTCCTGCCTGTGACCCAGCAGAGGAGGAGAGCAGGACCCAGGACTGCTGAGCGGGCTGGTGGCCGTCGTGCAGGCCCGGCGGTGGTCTGGGCTGGGAGGGCAGCAGCGGGGCAGGGAGGGGGTTGGAAGCCCGTGGAAGAAGCCACAGCTCGGTGGTAGAGGGCACGGGCAGAGGTGAGCAAGTGTCCCTGGGCCGTGTGATCTGGGGAGGGGCCCGGCCTGTAAAGTTTTATCCAGGTGCAAAACACAAGGCCAGGGGCGGCTGCAGCTGCGGTGGGCAGGCAGCGGGATTGAGGGACCTTTGACAGTGTTCTTCTGTCCTTTTAGCAAATTCATTAGGTAATAAAACTCAGGGTCTGGAGTTCTTTTGATCTTCACGGGTCGCTTACTACACGGTTCGTTGCTTAGGGTGATGAATGGGAATCCGTGTGCGATAGGATCACATCGTAAAACGCTCTGCTTAAGAGTTGAGAAAGACCGATCAAATGAGCATGGGCAAGATTTCACCTGATGGAGGCTCACGAGCTGAAGCCCTGGTTGAGAACAGGGCAGTGTGGACACGGATATTTTCGGGGGCGGGGCGGGGAGGGAGGTTACATGAAGATGGGATGTCTTCCCTCAGTAAGCGTGTGGTCCGGGAGGGAAGACGGGCTTGTGAGCGAGCTGCGGGCTTTGGCAGACACAGGGTACAGGCGGCTGCGCGGTGCGGGGGCTGCGGCGAGCAGGACTGTGGGCGCCCACCCGGCTCTGGCTCTGGCGCTGCTGCACCCGCACCAGGCAGGACCCCGCCTTTACGACGGGACGGTCCGCTCGGTGGCTCTTAGTGACCGTCTGCCTTCTCCGCCTCGTCGGGGTGTCAGGGTGTTGACACAGGCCGGAGCTCTCTGTCGGAGGCTTCCAGAGCTCTCCCAGGGCCAGGCAGGGAAGGCTGCTTGTGCCAGCAGCCGCCGGGATGCGCACACGCCGTCTGCCGTCTCCCGAGCGCGTGTGGCTGTAGGCGGGGGCCCCGCTGTGAGGTGCCGGGTGGGCTTTCGGGGACACGATGAGAGTCCAGTGGAGTCTGGCCAGACTTGTGACTTCCGTCTTGAAGCTAAAAATAAAAGCGCTTCCCGTTCTGTCTCTCAGCCAGCAAACCTTTCTGGACGGCCTCCCCCTGTGCCTCGCGCTGTACTCAGTCCCGTGAGGGAGCCAGGAAGTCGAGGGCGTAGGTCTTAGTGAGGCCTCCGCCTCTGACGGTACTTGCAAATTGTAGTTTTCTTCAAGACGCGCCAGGATAGGTTTGGCGACTAGACCCAAGGAGCGTCCGGCTTGTGCCCAGAAGGGAAGGCACTCCCGACTGGGGTGAAGGGAGCGGTTGTTGAGGGGAGCCGGGGACGAGGTGACCGTCCTCTGCGCCACGTGCTTAGAGGACAGGGTAGTGGGGCGAGTGAGCGGGCGGATTCGGAGCGTGGCCAGCACGTGGGCGTGCGTGCGGCCTGCCGTGGGGCCAGGGCCAGTGGGAGCTGAGTGGGCGACGGGGCTGGGCAAGGCACGAGCCCGGGCCCAGCGAGTCGGACGAGTATGCCCGAGGCACGGCGCTGCCGTGGGACGCGTGTGCCCTGCACGGTCACGACGGCCTGACTTGCCACGTCCGAGCTTCGTAGGCCGAGATGACATGATCTGTAGTTTACAAAGATTGCTTTAAAAAAAAAAGGCACTTTTCCCCAGTTATAGGAGTAACACTCTTGAAAATTTGGAAAATACAGAAAAGTATAAAAATGAAAACAGAGGGGCCCCTGGGGGGCTCAGTCGGTTAAGTGTCCGACTTTCGCTTGGGTCATGATCTCGCGGTTCGTGGGTTCGAGCCCCGCGTCGGGCTCTGTGCTGACTGTCAGCTCGGAGCCTGGAGCCTGTTTCAGTCTGTGACTCCCTCTCTCTCTGACCCTCCCCTGCTCGCGCTGTCTCTCTCTCTCTCCTAGAAATAAATAAAACATTTAAAAAAAAAAAATGAAAACAGAAATGGCCCCATAATCCCATCCCCACGAGGGCACTATTGTTAACGTTTTGCTGCAGAAGAAGTGTTCTTAGTTGTTAGTTACGTGGATGCCAGTTCATTGTGCAGCTGGTTTGGATGTGTGACGTCGTTTGGCCCAGACACGGGACGGTGAAGGGCCCGGTTTGTGGGAGGCCTCGGATTGGCCGGAGCCCGTTGGTGGAGACCCCGTGTCCGCTCCAGGTCTCCCTCCTCCCGCCCGATGTTCTTTCCACAGTGATAGGCTTCTCCCTGTCGCGGCCCAGGCCTGTGGCGCAGGCCGGGTACTGGCTCACCGCGGGCGGCCCAGCCAAGCCTGTGCGCGCTGCTCTGTGGCCACGGCCTTCCCGGGAAGGCACCCTGAGGTGCTGATTATTTACCTTCATTTTTAATAAGGAGGATGTAGTGATCCTTTGGAGTCTGTCTTATCATGTAATTAAATCTCACCCCTCCAAACGCTGCACGAGATATGTGTTTTTGTGAAAGCCTCCAGTAACAAATAATAATTTCCTGACCCAGTCTTCTGATGTGACAATGACTAACGAGAGAGATGTAAAGTAGTGATTTTTCACGGTGGTTTTAGGAAATTAATATGTTCCTATTAGTATTCACAGAGTAGTGTGCAGTGCAGAATAATTTCTGGAAACCTTTGTAAACTGGGTGAAAGTAGATGTAAGGTGGTAGAGTTCTCGTGAGCTGACTAACGGCAGCGTTTAAAAACATGCTCTTTATAGTACTGTACAGAATTAACAGAATTCTTAACCATAACCCTCAATTTACAATAAATAACTCAGGAAAAAAATTGACCTGGTTAAATGAGTATGTTAGAATTAACTCCCCTTTATTTTCATACTTCTTTTGTCTTTCAGACTCTAACATCTTATTTTTTAGAAATTCTTTTTGGGAGTAATTGCCCTTAGGGAAGGTACAGAACAGGGAGATAGAAGTTTCGACACCTGTGTTTTAAAAGCCAGCATCTCTGATGATTAGCTATAATTTTGGCAAGTGTGTTTCCTGATCTGTACAGTGGGCTTAATGGTTTCTGCTTGGCATGGCGGTCGCGAGGGTCAGGCGTACGTGTGAAGCCCGCAGCACAGTTCTCGGCACAGAGGAGGCAGGCAAGAAGCAGCTGTTCTTGTTCTAGCGGAGGCCTCTTCTCCGACACAAGCCGCTCCGTGTGGGCCTGACCGCACCGCTAGGGCCGGCGTGCGGTGGCCCCTTGCATGCCTGCCTCTCCTCCTTTGTTTGTGAGGTAATACTGACCGTTTCCCTGGGCTCACAAATAACTGTTTTTATCTTTCTATTTCATCCATTTCTTAAGTAGTGTTTATCTCTTAACGATGAAGGAGTTCCCTGATGACTTTGATGCTGCTGGTGCATTCTGACACTTTCAGATGGAGTGGTGGTCTGCTCCCTCTGCTTGCCCTCCCCATCGCTTATGTTGAAAGACTCCTCCATTAATTTTTTGGAGTGGGGATATGTGTTTTCACTCATTTGGTGACAAGGCGAAAAAAATCACATCTATAAAGTAGTCAGTGATAGGAATCGAAAGTTTGTCGTGACAAGCAAATAGCTAACAGCTCCTGTGTCTTCCGTGCGAACCCCCTTACGTGATTTCCGTTAAGGGAGGGAGGCAGACGCGGACGACGGCTAAGATGCCGCCTTGTACTTTAACAATAAGCAGACTTGCACAGACTGAAATGTGTGACGGAAGCCTGGTGTCCCTTCCTTTCCCAGGTGTCGTCTGAAGACAGGAGCGCCCTGTGGGCCCTGCTCACTTTCTATGGGGGGACCTGCCAGCTGCACCTCAACAAGAAATGCACGCACTTGGTTGTCCCCGAACCGAAGGGGGTAAGCATCTCCCACACGCCCCCCTCTTCCTGCGTCCCCTCAGGCCATCCCTGGGCCGTGGGGGGAGCACCTCCCGTACGCCCCCCTCTTCCCGCGTCCCCTCAGGCCGTCCCCGGGCCGTGGGGGGAGCATCTGCCACACGCCCCCCTCTTCCCGCGTCCCCTCAGGCCGTCCCCGGGCCGTGGGGGGAGCACCTCCCGCACGCCCCCCTCTTCCCGCGTCCCCTCAGGCCGTCCCTGGGCCGTGGGGGGAGCACCTCCCACACCCCCCCCCCTTCCTACGTCCCCTCAGGCCGTCCCTGGACCGTGGGGGGAGCACCTCCCACACGCCCCCCTCTTCCTGCGTCCCCTCAGGCCGTCCCCGGGCCGTGGGGGGAGCACCTCCTGTATGCCCCCCTCTTCCTGCGTCCCCTCAGCATTTCCAGTAATCGAGGGGTTGGTTTTGAGCTTCTGTTAAATTAATGGTAAGATTCCATTTACAGAAGCTGATTCTGTTCACCTCTATTATTTACATCTGGTTTCATTCCACAGAGGATGGGAGATGATTATCCTTTCTATTCACAGCCAGAGTGACCTCTAAATGCAAAGAAATTTGGGTTTATCTCATGGAGAAAACTGGAAAGTTTTTGAATCTCTAGAGTTTCCTTTCAAATCCAGTAAAACTTTAGTTCGTTTTTATTTGTGAAAGTATATGTTTTTAGTTGTCTTCACAATTTTGGAAAAGGGCTCGTACTGAGTATAACTTTGCAGACACGTATTTGGCAGTTTCCAATGCCGTTTCCTTTCTGATGATCTAAAGTATATAAAAGTATGTGTACCTCGATGATCATGGGGTCCTTGTCTCTAAGCACTGCGGGGACCACAGAGTTTTGGTTTCCCGGGTGGGCCCTCAGGTCAGCAGCACCCGCCTCCCCTGTGGATTTGTGAGAAATGCAGACTGCGGCCCAGCCCAGACCTTGTAAACCAGGACCCGGCGAGGGCAGGCGCGGAGCCGGCAGCTCTGGCGCACCCGAGAGCTTGCGGACCACCGCCTCTGGAATCAGGCTTTGCTGTCCCCAGGAACAGTTATTTATAAGTCTGAGAGTCCAGAAGAGTGTGTTTGTGGTGAGTTAACTTTCCACATACGGGGACCCTCTCTGTTCTTTCTTGCTGCCTCAGTCCGTGTGGCCTTCCTGCTCTTCCCGCCAGTGCGCTGGCTGCAGGGGGCCAGCGGCGAGGGGCTCTGGCGAGCAGTGGGCAGCATGGACTGGCTGAACCTGCCCTGAGAGAAGACCCCTCTCGCAGAGGCTCTGATGCTGAGCAGAGGTGACCTGTGAATGTGTGGTGGCCGCGCTGGGCTCCTGACAAAGGAGCCCTTCGTGACCCGGCGAGTGTGGCTGTAACACCGTCAAGCAGTGTTTTCTGTGAAGTTGTAGGATGTGACTCTTCAGTCTCTCAAAGTGAAGAATCCTAGTCTGCACAACATTTTAAGAGATATATAGTATGTTTTGGCCAAACAGTATATGGGTTCTTTTCATACTAATATCGTGTAATTTCTGGATAAGAGTAAGTCATTTGACTGTAGGCAGCTAGCTCGAAAGGGAACAAAGTCTTTATAGATTTGGTAACGATGAGTCAATACTTCTGAAGAGCCAAATGGTAATGCAGAGGCAGTGCACGCACGTCAGTTTCGGAAATAAACGGCATCTCTTTAAATCCTTTTATTTTTTTTTTGCATTTTTTTTTATGAACAAAGGAAATGTTCTACCTTTCATATATTGGATTTTTAAAATGGTCACTTAGGTGGAGAAGAAAGGAATTTAAGAACAGAATCAGCAGAACACAGTGTGCGCGTTGCCAGGAGGGGCTGATCTGCAGCAGCTGCAGCCCTTGCGTGGGAGCGTGGCCGCTGTGGCTGGGGGACCCACCAGTCCCACGGCCTGGACTCCGTCGGCCACACTGTTGGCTCCTGAGGTCATGAGTTTGGTAACTCGTCCAGGTGAGGGTGGGATGACTCGGCTGCTCGGTCAGCTCAGGCAAGGGCGTCGGGTGGTGCTTGCTTGTAGGTCACCTGGTTCAAGCATAAGTGTCTTTCAGTGACAGAAACTCCCTTGTTGGGGGACGTGGGAGAACGCATGAGTGACGGTGCGGTGCGTAGATTGCATGGCACACAGTCTGGTCCCCGTGAGACATGGAGTGCCAGCCCGCCGTGCACATGGGAACCACCAGCCGACCTGGCAGGTCCCAGCGCCAAGTTCAGGGTTCCTCTTTGATGTCCCAAGTGCACCTCGACCGCGCTGTAGGGCACTGGTGGTACTTTTGCTGTTTCGTGACACCATTCAAAAAGTATTTCATATTTTATTATTTTCAACAAAGTGTCTTTCTACCTTGGAAAAGAACGTTGAAATCCTATCTTATATGTATGTTATTTGGTCGTGTTTATTCAGCTTATAAACACTTCAGGGTATGTCCAGGCTTGTTTTCCTGGGACAGCCCTGTGGCCCTCCTGGGACAGGCCGTCAGGAAGTTAGGAGTCTCATCTGCTGTGGAAGTCTCTCATCTGTGTTTACCGTGAGAGGTTGACTTAACATTTCATACTTAAATATTTCAGAATGATTCTTAGAATAAAGAATAAATTTTTTTCATTTTTTTAAGGTTTTATTTTAACTCTGTAGTTAACGTAGGGTGGTGCGTTAGTGTCAGGTGGACGCAGAGTGATCCAGCACTTCCGTACATCAGCCGGGGCTCAGCTTCATTTCGGTGCTTAGTACACACCGTGCGGTCACGCAGATATTCCCCCGTGCTTCTCTTCACCTAAGGGTCAGAGCACGTATTATCTTAATAAGATGAATTCCTTAAATCATGCTTTACACACAGTGTGGTTTCAGTGAGTTTAAGCACGCGGCTAGGAATAAAAACATTTTTCTCGGGTGTGGGTCAGTGGATAGAGCCATACGGAATTGGCAGCATAGCCTTTTAGGAGGCTCTGTGGTTAGAGCTATGGAGCCTGAAAGTACTTTTCATACTTTGATGCCAGAACCCACGAGTTCATCTTAGACCAAGAATCTAGGATATGTGTGTCGAGAATTAAGTTCACTTTTTCATGGTAACAAAACCCGAGATAAACACTAGAGACGACTAGAGTGAGTGGTACCAGAAATAACCAAGCGGTAGTCCGTGGGACCGGGGTTGCCTGGATTCTCGACCGTGCGACAGAGTGGTGTGCTCGGGTTAAACCGACTTAAGCTCGGGTCTGAGGGGGCTCCACAGCCCGAGTGGGGCCCGCAGTGGTGGGGGCCGTCGTCAGAGACGCACGACATGGCGTCATGGGGGAGATGGGTGAAGCAGGATTGCACGCGGGTGCAGGCGGTTTATTACGGTGTCTCCACTTGGCGAGTTTGTTCGAAAATGAGCGCTAGACAGTGAAGAAGAGAAGTGCCGGCGTAGAAGTACACGCACGGACGCGGGGGAGTTCACAGTGCATTAGGTGCGAAGAGCGCATCACGGAGCCCCGGTGCCCCCTTCACCTTCTCAGCACACGCACATCTGCATTTGTAACAGGACAGCGGAGCCGGGCGCTCGCGGTGTTGACCGTGGCGCGCTCAGCAGGTGGTCTCCCCCCACCGTCTCGGAGTGGCTCCCCGTCGGGTGTCCTCAGAAGCCACGGCGCGGCATCACTGAGGCCCGAGCCCCAGGAGGAGGTCTGGGCTTCCCGGTGCTGCCGTGGCCGCCGCCGGCCCGAGGGCAGTCGCCCGCCCCGGCCACCCTCGCCGACTACACAGCAGGGGCCACCTTCAGGCTCCTTGACAGGAAACGGGTTTGGATGTGGGGGCTCCGGCCGTGTGTGCCAGAGACCGGCTGTTCCCTGAGGTGCTCAAAGCCCGGGGCGGGGGTGCTCTCAGGTGAGCGAACCATAGAGAGGAACTCGGTTGTTTATTTTCTAAAGTTTATTTATGTATTTTGAGAGCGGGGGAGGGTGGGGGGACAGGGAGGGGGAGAGAGGGAGGATCTCGCGCAGGCTCCGTGCTGTCCGGCAGGGGCTCGAACTCCGGAACCGCGAGGGGAGCGGAGATCAAGAGAGCCCCCCAGGCACCCCTCAGACTTGTTTATTTTAAAGCTGCGGCATCGTATTACTCTTGCCTAATTTCTTTTTCGTTTATGGCTTTATCCTTTGGGGTCTGTTCCGTTCTACACGCTTTCCTGCGAGGGAGCCGCTGCCTGGGAGCACGCCTTTCCACGCGCCCTACGGTTCGTGCCCCGTGCCCGGCCCGAGGCCCGCGGCTCGCTGCGGCTGGGACCCCTCTGCGTGTCGCCCCGCCCGCCAGAGGCCGGGCGCCGTGTCCTCCGTGGTGGTCCCTTTCTCTCCAGAGCTAAGCTGTGAACCTCGCTGTCAGGCACGGGCTGCGTCCTCTGTGTCTTCCACGCAGCGAGCTCAGTAAACACTAGGCGCCTCATTGAGGAAGCCTCCCGCGAGAAGTCGGCCGCCCTCCCTGACCGTGCCCCGTGTCCTGACGAAACTCTGCCCCCTCGTTACGGCTTTGCACAGATTGTCAGTGAATAAAAACTAGACGAGGTGGCGGTTATTTATCTCGCTCGTGAGAGAACCGCCCGTGGGGCCGCTAGCTGTCCTTTTTTCCTCACATGCCATCTGTGAAGGTGGACTGTGGACAGAATCTTGTGAGGCCGCTGTCGCAGGCGGGGCCGCCCTGAGTTCGCGGACCCGTGGTTCGCTTGGGTCCTGGTCGTGCTTCGGGAAGGAGTTGAAGCCTTTCTCTGCCTAAAAGGGCAGTCGCGGGCGCCGACCATTCCAGCTGCGTCCCTGTCCCGACGCCGTGTTCCGTGCACAGTCCTAGGAGGTCTGGTCACACTTAACAGCCGTGTTCATGTGTGTGTTCTTTGCTCGTAGGAGAAATACGAATGTGCTTTAAAGAGAGCAAGCATTAAAATTGTCACCCCCGACTGGGTCCTGGAGTGCATATCCGAAAAGACCAAGAAAGATGAAGCGTTTTACCACCCTCGCCTCGTTATTTACGAAGAGGAGGAGGAGGAGGAGGAGGAGGAGGAGAACGAGGAGCAGGACTCGCAGAACGAGGGCAGCACGGACGAAAAGTCGAGCCCTGCTAGCTCGCAGGAGGGGTCTCCGGGCCACCTGCAGTTCTCGCCCACGTCAAACGCCGAGAAGGCCAAGGGCGAGTTGATGTTTGACGATTCCTCAGATTCGTCACCGGAGAAACAGGAGCGAAATCTGAACTGGACCCCGGCCGAAGTGCCACAGGTGGCCACGGCCAAGCGCAGGCTGCCCCCGGGGAAGGAGCCCGGCCTCATTAACCTGTGTGCCAACGTGCCGCCCGTCCCGGGCACCGTCCTCCCCCCCGACGTCCGGGGCACTTTACTGGCTCCGGGACAGAACCTGCAAAGTTCCGAAAGATCAGAAATGATCGCTACTTGGAGTCCGGCCGTGCGGACGCTGAGAAACATTACCAATAATGCTGATATTCAGCAGATTAGCCGACCGTCAAATGTAGCACACGTAAGTCACTGTAAAGAGCGGAAACTTAAATAATGGACTTTAGAGCTGAATTTTACAGATGGTTTCAATACAGGTTAGTATTTTCCGCTTCTTCAGGACAGTTAACTTATAAGCGGTACTTACTTGTGTGAGAATTGTTCTAGTTCTACAGGTGTGTGTGTGTGTGTGTGTGCGCGCGCGCGCGAGCGAACATTTCTTACGCTCCGGCAGGATACCAGTGACGGGAGTGCTTGCCCGAGGAAGGCTTTCTGCTCTTAGCTTCAGATGAGCGGTGGCAGCAGAGAGAGGCATGGAATTGACCGGGTGTTATTATTTGTTTATAATGAACCTCATGGTGGATAAATAACATAATGTGAACTATTCTTTCGTTTAAAGAAGCCTGAATCTCAGTTGATACTACTGTGATTGGAGTTTGTTGATACGGAATATGGCCTTGTCTTTCCATTTAGGACTGAAAGGAAGTTGTTGAGGTGGTACGCCGGTCACTGTGTCCTTTCTGTGGGTCGTGGGGACAAGGTGGCGAAGGAGAAAGACCAGTTTCCCACCTTTGTTTCGGGTGTGGGAGGTGTACGCGCAGGAACAGAAAGACTCGTGTGGGTGGGGGGCGTGGGTGTGCTGAGGACAGTTTGATGAAGCGCCTAGAATAGCCGCCGGGGGAAGGAGGGTATTTACGAGAGGTGGTCGGGGAGGGCCTCACGAAGGAGGTGTGAAGGACAGAGAGGCTGTGGGAAGAGCAGGATGGGGTTCCCTTCCCCGAGAAGGGAACAGCGGCTGTGAAGACCCAGGGGCAGGCGTGAATTCGCTGTGTTGTAAGGGAAGAAAGTCTGTGAGACTTGGGGCTGTGGGCGGAGCTGGGGGGCCTTTGCAGGGGTCTGTCCCCCAGGGCCTGGGTCGTTCTCCCTGAGTCCGAGCAAGCCACTGGGACTCTGGGAAGGGCCTGTTTCTTGTAGATCACAGTCCCTGAGGAGGATGGTAACAGCAGTGCTTTTGTTTTTTTTAATTTTTTTATTTTTTAACATTTATTCTTTTTGAGAGACAGAGCATGAGCAGGGGAAGGGGCAGAGAGAGAGGGAGACACGGAATTGGAAACAGGCTCCAGGCTCCGAACTGTCAGCCCAGAGCCCGACGCGGGGCTCGAACCCACAGACCATGAGATCCTGACATGAGCCGAAGTCGGACGCCTAACCGACTGAGCCGCCCGGGCGCCCCGACAGTGTTTTGATTAGCAGTGCGTGTTAAAGCTGTTCTTTTTTTATTGTCCTGTTCTCCCTCCCTGGCTTGGCAGTAAGACAGTACGTGGTTCTTGAGACACCAGAATAAGGTGGAAGAAGAGAAAACATTCTGCAGACGTCAGAAGGGAGAAAATTAAGATGGCACGAGGCAAAGTGTGTAGGGCGGAGGGGAAGAGAGATGTAACCAGGGTTGAGGAGAATGGAAGGTTCTGGAAGAGTTGATACGGGGATCCTGGGAAGACAGTATTGTTGGACGTGGTTGGGACCCAGGTTAGGTTGTGGCCACAGCTTAAGAGACGTGGAGGAGGTGGAGGCCGAGAGGGTGGCGGACAGGACAGGCGCGGGTGCTCGGGGCGCGGCAAGGTCGAATGAGCAGTGCTGGAGGCGCAGTGGCTTTGGACGATGACAGACGAGCCAGGGCCAGGTTACACGCCAGCAGCCGATGCCACCTGCTGCCTGACATGTTTGCTTTGGAGCAAATAATTTTCTTAATTTATTTGCCAAAATCGTGGGATCATCTACAAAAATGGGGTTTCTGGCGTTCCTTGCGAGGTGGATGAGCCGGCATTTTGCAGTCTGAATGGTGACAGCGCCTGGCAGCTGAGCCGCGGCCCCCCCTCTGGCGGTGAGGCGCTGTTCGCAGGCCCGCCCTCTGCGCCCCGTACCTGTACTCCCCGTCTTGGTGCTGAACTTGCTGGGCCCGGGAGGCACTTGGAGTTGGTGGGGACACCGGTCTGGAGGGTGGTGACGACGAGGAGGGCCCTGGGAGGAGGTGGTCAGGGTGCAGCTCTGTCCACTGGGGCCCATGCTCACGTGGGGTCTCTGGAGGCGAGGACGCAACGCAGAGAGCCCGCGGCCGGGGTCATGGGCCATGGCGCCCCTGATGCCAGGAGGTGCGGTCCCAGCACCAGCGGACAGGCAGGGGGCGGAGGGATGGTCACAAAGAACTGGAAAGCCAGGGGCACGGGGCTGGCCGGAGAAGGCAGCCAGAGGACAGCCCGGAGGCGGCAGTGGTGTGACCGGGGCCTGCGCAGGGAGACCGGGCTGCCCCTGGACGTGAGTGTGGAGCGCGGCCTGCGGCCCACAGCCCGGGGAGCACAGGGACCCCCCCTGTGGTTTGGGGCCCGCGGCCCCTGCTGTCTGTCTGCCAGCTCTCCCCGCCCACCCCCCAGCCGCGCCCTGTGCTTCTCCCGTGACCAGTTGGATCCCACGCTTCCTGAGTTCGCGTCTGGGTGGGATTGTCTCCCGGGAGGTGGACACAGGTGCCTGCAGCCGGGAGCGGGTGCGCCCCGGTGGGGGGTCGGGGGGCCGTCGGAGAGGCCGCCAAGTCTCCTCTGCAAGGAGAGCCGCTGCCCCAGGTGTTTGGTGGGTTTGCAGCGGGTTGAGACCTGGGACATTTGGCTGCTAGAAGTGAAGAAAATGAATTTTTGAAATGTTACAACTAGAGGACAGACTTAGCGTAAAAATAGTTGTGGGGTTGGGAGAACACGGCCAGCTGCCAGCATTTGTTTCGGTTGTGAGTTGTGGCTATAGGAGCCATGTTGTTGGTTTTGTAACTCTTTATATGTTGGGGCTCTCCATATGAAATAATTTAAATAACGAGAACGATAGCATCCCAGGAAGGAAAAGTCCAGACTCGACATTCATTACAAATTGTTGTTTGCGAAACGGCAAATTACGTGATCACGCAGCTAAGAGCCCCACTTCTTTCTCTGATCCCTCGAGACCAGCACATGTGTCCAGCCAGAGGCACGGCAGAGGGCTGACGAGCCGCCTGGTTCTGGAGTCCAGGGGTTGTCCTGGGAGCCCCTCACCGGGCGCCCGCCAGGTGCCGGGGCTCTCGTCCTCACCTCCGTGTGCTCTGAGCCACCCTGTGCTCACAGCCTGCCCCTCCCCCCAGCTTCCCTGTCCGTGCTCCAGACCTGGAGCCCCCCCAGCTTCTCTCTCCATGCTCCAGACCTGGAGCCCCCCCCAGCTTCTCTCTCCGTGCTCCAGACCTGGACATGCCCTCCCTGCCCCCCCAGATGCGAGAGGACCAGCCTCAGGCTCCAGGCGTTCAGCCATTCGTGCTCGCTCACCCTCTGTACAGAGGCCCTCCAGACCTCCCGGAGCTGCCCTGTGATCTGGGGTTGAGGCGCAGGGGCGGGGGCATGTCCATTGTGGCGGACAGGCCTTTATTCCTTATTAGCAGTCAAGTTCCCGTGGGTTGTTACTTCTGAGAGTAAAAGAGGGTGTATGTACCGAACTTTAAAAATTCAAGTGGCACCAAAGGCTATAAAGCGATAAACTCCGTCCTTCCCCTAAGTCCTGCGTCCTCTCCAGAGGCAGCCAGTGTCACTGACCCGCTGCGCTGACAGGCTCAGGACTGATCCACAGAGGCGCTAGCAGGTGTCCGCCACCCGCCCCACGTGGTTTTTACGGAAGCGTGGGCCTCCCGGCTGCTGTCCTGCTGTGTGGGTGTGGGAGGCGCTGCGGCCCGTTTCCCTCCATGTGACCGGTGCTTCTCGTACTTTTAACCTTAGAGAAGAAATCGTTACTCTATTTATGAGTGTGTTCCACATTTTTTTCTTCTGGCTAGAGCTCTGCTGAGGAGTTTTCGAAGTGTGCAGAGAATGCCTGATGGAGATCGGTGTCCTCTCTGTACGGTGGTGTGAAAGACAGATTGTACAGGCCTAGAGTTGGCCAGCTTCATTTTTTTTTAAATGTTTGTTTTTGAGAGAGAGCAAGAGCGAGCCTGAGTGGGGAGGGGCAGGGAGAGAGGGAGACGCAGAATCCCAAGCAGGCTGGCAGCGGAGCCCGGCGTGGAGGTTGATTTCACGAGCCCTGAGACGGTGATCTGAACCGAAGTCGGCCGCTCACCCGGCGGAAGCCCCCCCGATGCCAGGCCTCCGTCCGTTTCAGCCCTAAATCCAGAGTCTGCTTCCCTTGCAGATTGTATCACCTTTATGTTTGTGAGTCTGTTTAAGTGGAAGATCTGTTTTAAGATCATATTTGAGATTTTTGTGTAGTCGTGGTTTCCTTTATGATAGAATTTCTAGAGTTTTATTGGAATGGCAAGTGTGCCTTTACCAGGGCTGAGTGGTATTTCGTGAGTTCTAGGAAACTCCGGTGGTCCTCGGTCTCCTGACCATCAGACCGTGGTTTCCAGTTTGTGCCATCAGAGCATGTTGGGAAGAAGGTATCGCATGACATAATGCTTCGGTTTTCTTCAGGGCCATGCAGGATGACCAAAGAGCGTGCCATCTGGTGCCCTGGCCTCTCCTGACCCCTGCTCCCGTCCTCTCCCGGCCCGCAGCTTGCAGAGGGCTCTCCAGGGGGAGCCAGAAGGGAACCAGTGGGCGGGTGGGTTTCTTCTCGCTCCATCTGAAGACCGTCGCTCCTTTTTGAGGAAGAGGCTGGTTTACCATTTAAACAGACCTGCCGTTGGTGTCTTGTGCGGCCCCTGTTTATGGAGCTGCCAGGGCACAGGGCAGGGTGACCCCAGATGCGGGGGCAGGGGGGCGGTGCTCTCACTGGGCGGTGGTCTTCACGTCCGCCTCATACAGGGCCCCTTTCTTTGTTGGAGAGCAGCAGCTGCGGAGAGGAGGCTCCGCCGGGCCGCGTGGTTACAGGGCCCGCTCGACCTTCCCTGCAACAGCCCTGGGTTAGGAGGAGTCTGCAGCATGGCAGGGGTGAGGTGGTGCCTGTCAGGCACAGTGCCCGCAGCACAGACGCCTGCTCAGAACCCGAGAGGAAGCAGGGCCCCTCTGTTGTTCGTTTTCTGTGTGTTTTTGCAGCCCCGTCGCTGCTTTATCAAACAGATCAGCCATGTGAGTTTGTCTGTCACTTTAAGTCATTTGCTTATTCCCTGTTCCTCATTTCCAAATTCTGCTGGTCTCGAAATACAGGTTCATTGACTCTCTTGAAGTTGGTGATGCTTAGTAGTAACTGCAGAAGGAAAGCGCGGTGCCGTCGCCGTGCGGCTCAGCGTCGAGGAAGCGCAGGGAATGCCTTCTCCTGGCGCAGAGGACGGCGGCACACTCCTGGCCGCGGCGCTAACCACCCCGCCTCGTGTTTGTCTTCCAGATCTTACAGTCCCTTTCAGCGCCCACGAAAACCTTAGAGCAGCAGGTGACCCACAGCCAGCAGGGCCACGCCAGCGCCGGCGCCGTGCTGTTCGGCCACGTGAAGGTGGCCCCGGAGCCGCCGCCGCCGCCGCCGCCGCACCCGGTCCTGCACCTCCCGCCGCAGCAGATCCTGCAGCTCCAGCCGCAGCCGCAGATGCCCCAGCAGCCCTATGCCCCGCCGCAGCCGCACCCCTTCCCGCAGCCGCCCCCGCACCGCCCGCAGCCGCCCCTGCAGCAGCAGCAGCTCCAGCAGCACCTGCAGCACCTGCAGCAGCAGCAGCTGGCCCAGCTGCAGCGCCTGCACCTGCAGCAGCAGCACATGCACGCGCCCGCCGCGCCCCCGCTGGGCCAGCCGCCACAGCCCCCTCCGCCCCCGCACCAGACCCCGCACCAGCTCCAGCCCCAGCACCAGCCGCAGCCCCAGCACCAGCCGCAGCCGCAGCCACAGCTGTTTGGACACGACCCGGCCGCGGAGAGTTAGTAGCGCGGCGGCCCTATTTCCCTCTCCCCAAGTCTCGTACGCGGGCGCCAGGGCAGGGGAGGGCCCCCGTCGGGACAGGCCCCCGGGAGGGGAGGTGCGCCTTGTGCCGGACACGTGCTCTGCGCGTCATGGGGCCTCATAGCCCTCGAAGGGAGCACGGTGCCCCTCCCCGGGCCCCAGGCAGTTGCCCGTGCGCGTGGTCTGCAATGGCTTCATATGCGCAGGCGAGCCAGTATGTTCGAGGGGTTTTGAACGCACAGCTTAGGCTGGATACATCGTGGTCGGGACTGATAGGCTCAGAAATGCACATGGAACGCGGCAAAGTGCATGTTTTGGTTTTGTGCGTGTGTATTCAGGGGCTTGTCTTCCCTGTGTGCTTCCGTTCCAGTCCCCGAAGACGGGTTCCTGCTGGGGTGCGTGTTTGCAGTGGCCGACTACCCGGAGCACATGTCGGACAAGCAGCTGCTGGCCACCTGGAAAAGGGTGAGTCGAGCCCCAGGCACAGCTCTGTGCCACAGACTCCGCGCAGCCTGGCCTCGGGCTCCTTCCGCTGAGCTCACCAACCTGCGTGGGATTGTGTTGTGAACGCCTCGCAGGCGCTCTTGTGACCTTGGGCAAGTCCGTGACTGTTCTGGGCTTCAGTTTTTTCCGTCGTAAGTGGAAATGTTGGACTTCATCATTCTTCATGTTCTCTCAGCTCCTCTGTCCTGAGGGGCACAGACTATTTGTGTATCACTGGGGGGGTGAGAATGAGATCAGGGGTGCGGTGCCCCGGGGAGGGGCCGTCGGCCTCTCTGTGCTTCTGTCCTTCCTGTCCCCAAGGGCGAGTGCTGGGCACCTCAGGCTCTCCAGCTGGGAAGGGGCCTCAGAGTCTCTAGGCTGCTTGTGGAACGTAGTCCCCGTTCTTACTATTTTGTACGTTGGGTTTTAAAGAAAAGAAGAGGTAAACGCTTTTCCCATTAGTGCCGCAAATCAAAATGGCCTCAAAAAAAAAAGACTTTACAAATACGCTTCAAGCGCATCTTAAGTGCGCTTCTCTGAAAACGTTCCTGTTGTGGGAACCCTGCTCTGTGCTCTGAGACGCAGGGAATGCTGGGAATGTGTGAGATCCTGAAAACTCCGGGTCAGCTGTGGCCTCCGGGGAGGGGGAGGAGAGAGGAGGGGGAGGAGGCAGGACATTCCTGCACATGGTATTAAAGGGCAAGTAGGGGTGAGCGTTGAGGGTGTCCTAGAGAGAGACCTGCATGGGACAGGGTGGCGAGAAGGCACAGACCCCGGCCAGGCCGTTCCTTCCACGGCCACTTCCCGTGCCACGTTACGAGGCTGGATTCCCCCTGTAGTTACTGCAGCACTAGAAAAGCAAAGGTACACGTTTTACACCTTGAGTCATTGAGTGAAGGGGGTGCAGGCAGGTGGCCAGGCTTAGCGGGAGCTACCAGTCACCTGACCGGGGGTGCGGTTGGAGTGGGGGGGGGGGCGGCTGAGAATCATGGCAGCAGGAAATTCTTTAACAGTCACAGAAGTGTTAGAAGGTGGTGGGTAGCAACCGTCTAAGAAGAAGTCCATTGACTGAAAGATACAAAAGATAGAGAAAAAGTCTGCTTCTGTTTGAAGCTGCAGTATTAGTCCAGGAGGGGCTGCGAAGGGCAGGACGGCCTGTGCCGGGGAAGCGCAGGCAGGGGCACGTGGGGCGGTGGCTTGCGCGTGGGGAGGGACTGGCCGTGCCATCGCGGCAGGCCCCGGGCTCGGTCTAAGAACCGCGGCCGGGAGGCTGTCGGTGTCTCGGGGCCGCAGGTGCGTCATGGAGCAGCTGGCAGCGTCTTCCGGGCCCCGAGGACAGGTGGCCCCCAACTTCAGACGTCGCGGCCCATCTGCTGGCCGTGCGCCACTGCGGTGCCCGGGAAGGCACTCTGGGCGGGATGGGAAAGGAATGCTGTGGGTGAGGGCGGGGGACAGCAGCTTCAGTTGGCACAGGCGGAGCGGGCCCCGAGGGGCAGCTGATGCACACGCGCCCCGATGTGCTCCGTCTGTCGGGGCGGGAACGCTGTACCGTGCCCTCCGCTGAGTGACGAGCCCTCCATGCCACGGTGACCCCCGCAGGGAGCACCCGTCACCTGGCGGTTCTGTGTGGGTGGAGACCCTGCTGTGGCCCAGCAGGGTGCCTGTGGCTCAGGTGCTCTGCTCAGGGGCAGTCGGGGGCACCAGGAGGCAGGGGCAGCGCCGGCCTTCCCCCCCACCCCGGCAGGCGACCTGAGGCAGGGCCGGGAGAAGCCGCAGGGTCTCCTGACGCTGTCGTGGGAGCCGCATGCAGTCATGGCACCATGTCCCATCCGTCCAGCCCGAGCCTAAGCGAGGGCCGAGCTCCACGCCAGGGGGAGGAGCGTAGGGGATCCGTGGGCGCGGTTCTGAAGCCAGCACGGCCTTGTTGCGTGCGGAGTCTGGGAGTGACGTGGTGAAAGGGAGGAGGGAGCACGGCTCTCACCGGCAGCGGGAAAAGCGAGGTGGGGTAACCCCGCAGGAGGAGGTCGGGATTCCTGGGCATGTGCTGGGAAGCGTGGGAATGCCCGCTGGAGCTGAGCCTGGTGCAGGGGATGGGAACCAGTGCTGTGGCTATTGCTGCCATGTCACATGCCGTAGTGAGTCGTGTTCGTGACCGGCTGAAATAAAAGCTGGTGATTTTTTTTAAGAGAGCATGAGTGCAGGAGGGACCGAGTGGGGGAGAGAGCATCCCAAGGAGCTTCAGCGCCATCAGTACAGAACCTGACACGGGGCTCGATCCCACAACTCTTGAGGTCCTGACCGGAGCCAGAGTCGAGTCAAATGCTCGACCGACTGAGCCACCCAGGAGCCCCAATCAAAATCAGATTTAAAAACTAAATGAAGCAAAGGGCGCCTGAGTGGCCCACTTGGCTAAGCGTCCAACTTCAGCTCAGGTCATGATCTCGTGGTGCATGGGTTTAAGCCCTGCATTGGGCTCCGTGCTGACAGCTCAGAGCCTGGAGCCTGTTGCGGATTCTGTGTCTCCCTCTTTCTCTACCCTTCCCCCACTCACGGTCACACTCTGTCTCTATCTCTCTCAAAAATAAACGTTTTGTTTTTTTTTTTTAAAGTAAAAAAAAAAAATAGTAAAGGAAGCAGAACCATTTTGTGGGGCAGATGTTTGTTGTTGTTTTTTTTTTTTTAACCAGACGGTGAAAGTCTCTCCTTTCTGGTGCACAGTTCTCTGGACTTCGACAAATGTCACCAGCACCATGTGACGCCATAGAACCATTCCCCCAGCCCTGGGACAGAATCTGTTGTTAAAGATAAACTTTGGTGTTTGCTAACTTCCTGCTCATTTTCCTTTTAGAACAATGGCTCTTAAGCAGGGTGGCTCTGCCCCCTGGGAGACATTTGGCACTGTCTGAAATGTCACACGTGGGTGGGCACCGTGGGTGGGCGTCCGGTGGGTGTGGGTCAGGGAGGCACGGGACTGACTCCAGGGCATGCACAGCACGAGGTGGAGAGAACGTCCCGTTCCTCTCTCCCTTCCCTCTGGAAATTCAAACGAAGGGACTGTCGGAGTTCATTTCCACTGAACTGTGCTGGGCGCCAGTCTGTAAACATAACCAATGCGTTGTGTGTGGCTCAGTGGAGCACGCCGTAGAAGCAGAGGATGGGCTCCTCTCCTAGCCGTCTGATTTGAAGCCGGGGCCCGTCCCCCCGATGCCAGAGGCTGACTACACTTTGGTCTCACGTGTCTAGATAATCCAGGCACATGGCGGCGCCGTGGACCCCACGTTCTCAAGCCGGTGCACCCACCTCCTCTGCGAGAGTCAGGTCAGCGGGATGTACGCGCAGGTGAGTAGAGCGGCTCCGCCGTGAGTGGACGGAGCCTGGCCCTTCTAGGGACCATCTTAGGAGTCTAGTGGCCGCCGTGTTCGGAAAGGACCCTTTCCTGCCTCTGAGGACAGCAGCGTACTTTCTCCTCAGTCTTTGCTGGCATAACTTTGTGGCCTTTACGCCTCTGAGCGTGGAGCACCAGACCCGCCCCTTCTCGAGTCCAGGGCAGCTCCGTGACTAAGCCGTGGGCCGAGGCAGGACTTCCTGCTGTCGTGGGGCCTCCTGCCGGGCACGGGCTCTCATGATGTCACCTCGTGTGTGGCCTGAAGTTCCGTGGCTTCTTTTTTCCACGCTGCGTCCTTCCTGGACGGAGCCCTGTCAGCATGTGTGTGAGAGGCGACCTCCCCGAAACGGCCCTTCACGCACTGCAGCCTTTTCCTGGATCCACCTTCCAACTAAAAATGCAGAACTGCGGGTGGGGTTTTGGTTTTTCCCCCGTACGGTAATTTTAGGTTTTTACGTTTTCAGAGCCTGTTCTCGTTGGGGTCCTGTGCATTCTTACCGGAGAGCTTTAATTGGATTTTGATGATCACAGACACGGTCTCATTCCATGATTATTTCTAAGGTGGTGATAAAATGTGTGGCCTTTGCCCCCGTCGCAGGCTCCTGTGTGTGTGGTCGTCACACTCTCTGTCGTGTGACCGCTCACCTGCTGCCCTGGGGCCATTTGTTCCTTTGGTCAATCGAGGGCTGACGTCTGGGATTCTGACGGGGCCTCCCGGCAAGGGGTCATCATCGCTGTAGGCGTTATGGTTGTGTGTGTAGCCTTGCAGCTCCCAAACCCCAAGCGCGACAGACCCGGAATTCTGTTTGGCAGGCGATCCGGGAGAGGAAGAGGTGTGTCACTGCGCACTGGCTCAACACCGTCCTGAAGAAGAGGAAGATGGTGCCGCCCCACCGTGCCCTTCACTTCCCGGTGGCCTTCCCGCCCGGGGGGAAGCCGTGTTCTCAGCACGTAAGGCGCATGGCTTCACTTGGTGCGCGTTCTCCTCCGCCAGAGGCTCCCCAGGGCCCCCAGGGCCCCGGCGGCGCGCACGCCTCACTTCTACGCTCCTCACGGCACAGGCCCCGGCCCGTGGCAGAGTCTGCCTGGGTCTGTGGCGTCTTGAGGACACGGCGTAAAGGCCCACAGTGCAGCAGAGGCAGGTCCTGGGTCTTGTGTGAGAGCGGCGGCCGCAGACAGGGCTCGTTCTCCCACAGCCTCAAAGCCGGGGTCAGTGGGGGCGGGTGGGGGGGGGAGAACTGGCCCGTTCGTGTTTACACGCTTAGCGCAGCAGCTTTGTCCAGGTGGCGTCCGTGTCCTCGTAACACAGAACAGGCTCCCACGCACCTGCTGTCACAGTCATCCCTGCCCCGGTGGCTCTGTCCGTGGCCTGTGTCCCACGAACGGGATGCTGGTAGTGGCACTGCTGAGGGTGGCGTGCCCGGCTGTCCCCGGGAGCGCCACGTGCAGAACGGGAGGGCACGTGCGCGGAAAGCAGGCCCGGAGGAGGACGTGCCCACGGGTTAAAGTGTCACTGCGTCTTGGCCTTATTTGCTCTCTTTGTGCTTAGATTATTTCTGTGACTGGATTTGTCGACAGTGACCGAGACGACCTGAAGCTCATGGCCTACCTGGCGGGCGCCAAGTACACGGGCTACCTGTGCCGCAGCAACACGGTGCTCATCTGCAAAGAGTAAGCACCGCTGTGGCGCCGCGTGCGGTCCCCAGCTCACGTTCGGGTTAGGGACCCAGTCAGACTTAGCGCCGCGTCGTGCTACGGCGGGAACGTGACCGTCAGGCCGTGGGAGGGACGGCCCGCTACTCGCTCGTCGGCAGGAGTGGCTGTAGAGCTGGCGGCGAGCTGACGAGCGCATTAACGGAGCCGGAGCCGGAGCCGGGCTCGGGAGCGAGGCACCCGGGCCTGGGGCCTGGGCGGGGCGTGCCCTGCGGCTGCCGGCCTGGGGCCACGGTCACGGTCGCCAAGGCAGCCCTGGTGTTTCTCTCACACCAGATGGAAAATAGCCGTTGGCTTGAACAGTAGACGGTTCTGACATTTAATGAAGTGTCTTTTCCCTCAAACACAAAGACCGACCGGTTTAAAGTACGAGAAGGCCAAGGAGTGGAGGGTGCCGTGCGTGAACGCCCAGTGGCTCGGTGACATCCTCCTGGGGAACTTCGAGGCGCTGAGGCAGCTCCACTACGGTCGCTACACGACGTTCAACCTGCAGGAGCCCTTTGCCCCGACCCCGCACCTGGTTTTGAATCTTCTGGGTAAGCGGGCGCACACGTCGGCAGATGGATCGGTGCAGGTGTCACACGTGCGTCCGCCGCCTTCACTTGCCGCCTTCTCTTTCTCCTGGGCCCCTCCCCGCAGCCTGCTCCTTCCCTGCCCGGTGGTTCCCGTGGGTGTGGTGCTCACGCTGCCCTCTTACTAGATGCTCGCAGACAGGAGCACTGCGGGCCTCTTCCGGCCGGCCTCCCCGCCAGCCCTCTCACGCGGCCGCCTGCACGCCTTCAGCTGTGGGCCAGCACCGCCTTCTCCCCTCTGCCCTTGCTGGGCGGGGGCAGGCCTGTGCGTGTGGCTGCTCGTCCTGGGCTGCGCTGTGACACTCGGCGGAATGCTCCAGAAAGCGCCCGTTCAGACGGCTTCCACAGGCTGTTTCCAAAATGTTCATTGAGCTGAGTTTTCTGATGGCTCGTCCTCAAGTTAAGCCACAGTCTGCTTCCCGGGGACACATCTGCCCATTTGACTTGAGCTCTGGAAGCCTTACAAAGACTTTGTCGTCGGTCCTTGAAGCCGTCACCGCGGGCATCGTGCAGGGAGGTGTGCTGGTCCTTTGTGCAGGCCGGGGATGGCCGGGGAGGGGCTTCGCTCTGACCCCCGTGCTGCGCCTGGTCCTCGAGCTCCTCGCCCAGGGAACCCCAGTACCTGAGCCCTGAGCACATGCCGCAGCTGCTTGCTGCCCTTCCTACGTTGTACTGAAAGCATTGTGTCAATGTAAGCGTAGCGCTTAGGTTTGTCCTTAGTGAATGTCCGCTAAGCGCCCACGCCACCAGCCCCAGGAGAGGGCGTCACCAGTGGGCTTGTCTGATTCAGCAGTATATTGTCCTAAACACAACCCGTTTCCCTCTAGATGCCTGGAGGGTCCCGCTGAAGGTGTCGGCGGAGCTGCTGATGGTACGTGCTGCCCTGGCCCGGCGCCTCGCGCCGCCCGTCTTACAGGAACGCGGTAGGCAGTCGTGTGTGTACACTCAGAACTCCCCGAGTGATCTGTCGGCATAAAGAAGGCAGGCTGTGTTCTCCCCTGTCGTGGGCGTGCGGCACACTCTGGGTCCCTGTCCCTCAGTCGCTGGTACTGTCGTTGCTCTTGTGTCTGTGGGGAGCATGGCCCGCCCGGAGGCCTGTGAGCTGCTCGAGGCGCTTCAGGGAGAGAGCAGGGACGGGTACACGCAGGGCGGGGGCCCCCTCACCGTGGGGTCGTGTTCGGATCCCGGGTGGGGCCCGGCCCTGGGGCATGAGGCCGGATGCCAGTGGCTGTTGGCTCAGAAGTAAGGCCTGGCGGCCTTCCTGGAGGGGCCGTGTGCACCTGCGTCTCCCCGTGATGGCGGGACACGGTCTCCGGTTTCCCGTGTCACAGCAGCAACGACGCTGAGGAACTCCTGTCTGCACCGTGGCTGATGTGCCTGCGCCGTGCTGGCAGCGCTCTCGATGCTGGCGGCCGTGAGGTGTAGGGCTTTAGGGTATCAAACACCCCTGCGTTCTTACTAAGGGTCTGAGTCACGTGCCCGCTGATTTTCAGCACCCGCCTCGGTGCCACAGAGGCAACTAGGGTTTGTGTCCCGTGAGCAGTGAGCCGAGGGGAGCCCTCCTGTCGGGGCCACCAGGCAACATCCAGCCTGTGTACCCAGATGACCCGCCCTGCTTGCTTTCTGCCCCTGACCCGGGAGCTGCTGAGACCTGTCCAGAGCCCTGCGGGGGCCTGTGGGCCGACAATCACACGCTCCCGTGTTTGCTCTGCTGAAACCCCGAATTCTGGTTTTCATAAAGCACGGCCGCCTCTGACACATGAGCAGAAGCAAAGATCCTGACTCAGTTGGCGGGGAGCGAGGTGGTGGTGGCCTTTGGGGCAAAGGTGGGAAAGCGGTCACGTTCCACCCGTCCCCCCACGTGACCCCAGGGACAGCCGGTTCTCCCACGGATTCGTGTCTGTGACCTCAGAGCCGCCGGCGTTAGGGACTCAGGGGCCGGTTTACCTTTGTTCCTCATTGCCGCCGACGTGCAAAGTTTGGAGACTGCGGAGCTGAGGGTTGTGTCTTTGTTGGGTGAGGGTCAGAGGAGGGAGAGCCCGGCCCTGTGCCGGACGGACTACATGCCTCCTGTATTTGCTGGGGACACACTGACCTTGCGTTTGGTTGTCTGGATACGGCAGCGGGGTTGAGGGAGTGTGAACGTGAATGCACAAGACAGACGCGGTACAGCACGGGAAACGCACGCGGGGCGGCCCGGGCCCCTGCTGTGCTGCTCCGGCCCGGCTGGCGGTGCTGCGGTGCGTCGGGGACGCGTTTGTGAGCCGCCACAGGCCGCGTTTCTGCGGGAGGAGCAGCCGCGTCGTGGGGGCGTAATTGCAGGGAGCGTGTTTTCCAATTCCCGCGTCGGGACAGCAGCTGACACAGGAATGAGTGCGGCCATGTGGGAGCCGGGACGGGGGGCCAGGCAGGTGACAGGCCCCCGGCAAAGCCCCCTTGCCCCTGGCCGGCGTCCTCCTCGCTGCCGTCCAGGCACCGGCTGGCCTCCCCGCGGCGGACACGTGCGGGGCCGACTGACGCGGACGCCGCTTTGATTCCAGGGCGTGAGGCTGCCTCCCAAACCGAAGCAGAATGAGGTGACCAACGTGCAGCCTTCTTCCAAAAGAGCCAGGTACGGGCGCCCTTCCCGCCGCTACGGCTGGGGTTCTCCGCAGGCCTCGGTCCCAGCGGGGGAGGCTTCTGAACGTTTTCACAGAAGGTAGGATCCACTCCTTGTTGTTCCACAGCTTGATCGTGCCGCGCGCGTCTCATTGCCGGACCTGAGAGGTGAACACAAGTCTTGCTCCTTAATAAAAACAAAACTTTAATTTTTAAATTTATTTTTATTATTTCTAAATTTACTCATTTTTGAGAGTGAGAGAGACAGAGCAAGCAGGGGAAGGGGAGAGAGAGAGGGAGACACAGAATCCGAAGCAGCTCCAGGCTCTGAGCTGCCAGCACAGATCCATGCAGGGCTTGAACTCACGAACCACAAGATCATGACCTGAGCCAGAGTCAGACGCTTAACTGACTGACCCACCCAGGCGCCCTGAACCTTTTTATTTCTAAGCAAAGCCGCGCCAGCACCGCGTCCCTGGTGCGTGCACAGCAGGGCCAGAGCCCCCGGATGGACGTGTGCGGCGGCGGCCGTCTATCCTGCAAACCCCTGGCTGGCCAGGGCGGGTCATTTGATTCGTAGGGCAGGGCAGGTGCAGGGCAAGCAGGGAGCTTTCCCTTCCTTCTTGAGTCTGAAAGCCGTGACCTCCGAGCTGGACTTGGTGAGGCACAGGGGACCGGCCCTGGCTGTCCTTGCAGTCACCAGCTTCCCTCGCCTCGCCCCTGCCCTGCATCAGGCCCGTTGCACCCCCTATATCATGGTCTGTGTTCCGGAAGCGTTTAGGAACGTCTTGGTCATGTGATGACGTATCTTTAAAATGGCTATCAAAGTGCCACAAATAAGCCTTAAAAAATTATTTTACCTAAATGGCCTCAAACGTAGCTATGTAGAAATGAAATGAGGTCTCATTTAAAGTGTGTGCTTAAGTCAGTGGCTTGCTCCGTGCCTTCTGCTGTACGGGCAGGGGCGGGTGCCTGCGGGAGCACGGGCCCGCGAGGGACGCCTCCCCCGGCAAGCCAAAGCACCTGCTTGCTCTTGTGAAAGCCTGTGGAGACCTTTGTGATGGGGGGAGGGACAGTGAGGAAGAGGGGGTGCGCCCAAGCTCCTCGGTCTCCAGGGTGACCGCCTAAAGGCAGGAAGGTCAGGTGCCTCGTGCTTTCCCCTCACAGAAAAACCCCCACACGCTTCAAGCCCTGAAAGCCTGTGCAAGCTATTAGAGTCTGTTGTTTGCTAACCGACATTTTTGAGTAAGCGATAGTCACTTGTTTATTCTGTATTTATTTTACAGAATTGAAGATCTACCGCCTCCCACAAAAAAGTTAACACCAGAATTGACCCCTTTTGTGCTTTTCACTGGATTCGAGCCTGTGCAAGTTCAACAGTATATTAAGGTGAAAGGGTAGTGTACATTCAGGGGATTTAGTGCTCTTCCTGTGTGCACGTGCTTGCTTTAGCTCGCGGTGTGTCAGGGTAACACCAGCAACATGCGGTCATGGTCGTCTTCGTGGCGTACGGTTAGGAAGTAGCAGTAGTCATTTCTGTAGTCAAGTTGTCATTAAACCGTACGTGACTTTTCACCTCGCTCTGTGCTTTTCATACTTGTACATTTAGACACTTGCCTTCTTAGCAGTAGAAAATACAACTTGGGTGAGTAGACCAGGACCCACTTGTACAGTCCTGTGAACGCGAGCAACTGCTCGAATGTGCTCGGCCCAGACGCCCTGGCACCCAGTTCTGGGCAGGCGCGGGGCAGCCGCGTGCTGGTGCTCGGGCAGGAACGGGGGACACAGCCGTCCGTGCGCTTCTGAAGTAACAACAGCACAAGGGCGGGTTCTCACCCTGCTGTCGTTCCGGTGGGGGGGGGGGGCGTCAAGGGTGATCATCGGCCTGTGTCACGTGGGCTTCGTTCATTGTACCTCTCGGGTTTTTAAGGAGAACAGTTATAAATGCCGCCATTTTAGTACGGTTTAATTTCTTTACTTTAAAAATCGAGTGTAGTTACCGAGGTCTTTTCTAGATGCTCATGTCTCCTCAGGCACTTCTGCTGTAATTTTTATAAACAGGGACTCTGTTAATGCACCTCATTAACACCCATTTCAGCTTCGAAAGTCTGGGCGTGGTCACGCCTTTTCATGAAATGTGCTGCCTTGTTCTCCGGACATGCACCCGGGCGCTGTGTGCGCCGTCTCCCAGCTCAGGCCGGAGCAGTGCGCCGTGCTGTCGTGCGGCCCCACGCTCACCTCCGCTCTGTGCCCCTCCCTCCAGAAGCTCTACATCCTCGGGGGCGAGGTCGCCGAGTCTGCGCAGAAATGCACACACCTCATCGCCAGCAAAGTGACACGCACGGTGAAGTTCCTGACGGCCATCTCCGTGGTGAAGCACATTGTGACGCCCGACTGGCTGGAAGAGTGTTTCAAGTGTCAGGCGTTTATTGGTACGTAGCGGTGGCTGCCGCTCCTTTTTAATGTGGAAAACCAACATTTGTTTTCTCCAGTTTCTCTCCACCTCCATCCCAACAAACCCCTCGTTTGCTTTTTTCCCTCTTGATGACTCAGTAAAATTTATAAATTGCTTCCACATGCCAGCGAATCATCTGGGGGTCCACACACTGAGGGAAACGGGGCCTCTGCCTCTCTGCTTGCGGCTCCAACGCGTGTGCTCCGGTGCGATGCTCACGTGCAACGTGCGGTAAAGGGACAGCATCCCGGCACGGCTGTGACTGCGGGCGCCGGCCGAGGGCTGGCCGTCCGCCCAGGTGGGCACGCTTAGAGCAGCAGAGAGCGCCCAGGCTTGTTAGGCGGATCAGCAGCAGTGCGAACGCCCTCCTCCCTGGTGTGGTGGTGTGGTGCTCCCAGCCCGCACACCCCCACACGCACAGCCTGAGCCCTCTCCCCGCGGTGCTGAGACTCCGCTCCCTCGGGGCCCACGCCCCATCACGTGGCATCAACAGCAGTCACCAGCTCCCGCCCCCCGCCCGCCGCATCGGGGCATACCCACTCCGGGTTTTTTTCCGCAGCCCCCTGCCCCCTGCACTGGGCTCTCCTCCAGCTTCTCAGCCGCACCTGCCTGCTCGCCCCTGGGGTAGGGGTGACGCGGATGCACCAGGCCAGCAGACCTTCCGGTCCTCCCTGCCCTCACGCTCTGACCTGACTTAGCCCTGATGGGGACAAGTCATCATATTGCAGGTCCACATGGTTTTCTCAGCCACTGGTATTTAAACCTGATTCAGTCTTTCCTGTAAAAAAACTAATAGAAAGCATGTATATTTTAAAGTTCACACAGTCTAATACACAGATGAGAAATAGGATCCAGCAGACACTCAGGTTTGTTGATTTTAGCAAAGCTAAACCAAACTTAAAGTTTCATGATGTTCTATCCAAGTCAGTCATAAGAAAGAACCATTTATGTGAAAATCAATAATGAAGAAGACCTCTGAATTCTCAACTACGATAGTAGAGTCGGTGCCCATCATTCCTGGGGCTCCGGCCTGCAGAGCGGCTTCCGACACCGGGTTCCTGAGCACGGAGCCATCGCTCCCAGAGGAAGCAGGGCCAGGCTCCTGTGAGTCTCCGGTCCTGTCCCGTCGGCCGATCCGTACGCACCCTCGTGTGCAATCTGGAAAACCTCGTTCTGCGTGTGCGCAGTGTGAAGAGCCCGTGTTAACACCTGCTCTTGGCCCCTCACACCGAGCGCCTGGCCGGCCGCGCATCACTGACACTGAATGAGGCCTCCGGGTCCCGTGTGGCCTCTTCCGGGAGTGCGGGTGTGCTCGGCGCTGGGGCCTGTGAGACCAGGGTCCCCAGCAGAGCATGAATGTGTGGGAGGATTCACACTACACAGACCACAGAAAGGAACCTGTGTCTGGTGTGGCCTGATGGAGGCCCGGCGTGGCCCTGCTCTCTGGGCTGTCCCCACCGTGCACGTCTCTGCGGGCGCTGCGGAAGCTTGGCGGGAAAGCTGTGGCAAGTGGCCAGACTCTCAGATGCAGAGTCCACAAGTAACGAGGTCAACTGCAGAGGCTTTCCATTGAAATTCTTGCTTTTGTTCTTAAAAGATGTTACTGAAATAACAAACGCAGGCAGAAGAAAACGTCTGTAGAAACAATTAAACCTAGAGATTAGCTCCCAGTTTTTGGTAAGAGTTGTAAAATTTAGGAGACGGGTGCTTCCTTAAGTGAAATTTGAGTTGCTTGAGTTCCCAAGTTTGCCAGTTTGTGACTCATGGTGGTTCTGTCTTTTTATCAAGTTTACAGCATTTCCTACGTCACCCAAGTTTTGGTTGACGGTCTTGTTGCTCGTATAACTGTTGATCTCCGAGGGTTAGAAGGGGGCTTAGTTGTGGTGTACACGCTTACGTGTTCTGTAGTAACTATTCAGACATGTCACATTTGAGCTCCACGTTTCCAGACACGAGAATTTTCCCACTTTATAAAAATGGCCTTCTCTAGACATCCCACAGTTGGACTCCTACAGCACGTGTCCTCCTCAGAGTGGGTGGCTTTTGTCACTTCATGACACGCACGTAAGCCTCCTGCCTGTCCTCTCCTCGCTTCACAGCTCCTCCCTGTTTGGCGTTGAACAATGTTCCATTGTCCGAATGGACCACCGTTTATCTGTTCACCTACTGAAGGGTGTCGTGGCTGCTTCTAAGTTCTGAGAATTACGAATACCGCCACTGCCGTCACTCGTGTAGCTTGTGTGTGGATGTGCATTTTCAACTCCTTTGAGTCAATGCCAGGGGTGGGATCGCTGGACTGTATGGAAAAAGTATGTTTGGCTCTGTTAGGAAACCACCAGGCTGCCTTCCAAGCTGGCTGCCCCGCTTTGCCTTCCCGCCAGCACTGGAGGAGAGGTCCTGCTGCCCCGCATCCTTGCTGGCATTTGCTGTTGTCAGGGTTTGGAATTTCCACCATTTTAGCGGCTGTCGAGGGGTGATCTCATTGCTGTAATTTGCACTTCAGTAACACTATCTTCTGTGGTGCCATGTCCGTTTAGATGTTTTGCCCATTTCTTTTTTTTTTTTAATTTTTAATGTTTTTTTATTTATTTCTAGGAGAGAGAGAGATACAGCGTGAGCAGGGGAGGGTCAGAGAGAGAGGGAGATACAGACTCTGAAACAGGCTCCAGGCTCTGAGCTGGCAGCACAGAGCCCGACGCGGGGCTTGAACCCACGAACCGCGAGATCATGATCTAAGCGAAAGTCGGATGCTTAACCGACTAAGCCACCCAGGCGCCCCTGTTTTGCCCATTTCTTTTCTTTTTTTTTTTTTTTTTTAATTTTTTTTTTAATGTTTTATTTATTTCTAGGAGAGAGAGAGACAGACAGCGTGAGCAGGGGAGGGCCAGAGAGAGAGGGAGATACAGACTCTGAAACAGGCTCCAGGCTCTGAGCCGGCAGTCAGCACAGAGCCCGATGCGGGGCTCGAACCCACGAACCGCGAGATCATGACCTAAGCGAAAGTCGGATGCTTAACCGACTAAGCCACCCAGGCCCCCCTGTTTTGCCCATTTCTTAATTGGGTTGTCATCTTACGAGGTCTTGGTATATTTTATATGGCAGTCCTTTAATCAGTTGTGTCTTTTGGAATACTTTCTCCCAGTGCGTGGCTTGTCTTCACGTGTTTTTGACATTGTCTTTCACAGAGCAGAAGTTTTCAATTTTATTTTTTAAATTTTTTTAACGTTGAGAGAAAGAGCGAGTAGTAGCAGGGAACGGGCAGAGAGAAAGGGAGACACAGAATTGGAAGCAGGCTTCAGGATCTGAGCTGTCAGCACAGAGTCCAACATGAGGCTCGAACCCACGAACTGTGAGATTGTGACCGGAGCCAAAGTTGGACGCTTAACCGACTGAGCCACGCAGGTGCCTCAGAAGTTTTCAGTTTCAATGGAGTCCAGGTTATCAATTATTTCTTCCATGGATCGTGTGTTTGGTGTTGTATCTAAAGTCATTGCCACATTCAGGGTCATCCAGATTTTTCTCCTCTGTTCTAGGAGATGTATGGTTTGTGTTTACACTGAGGCCGGTGATACACGGAGAAGGCTGTATGGTCCGTGTCTAGATTCAGTGTCTTGCATGTGGACGTCAGTTGTTGGAAAGACGACCTTCGCTCAGTCATACTTACTGCCTTTTTGCACCGTTGTTAAAAACCAGTTTAACCGTTTCTCTGCTCTGTCTCTGGGCTTCTCTCCGTTGGTCTATTTGTTCTTTCTCCAGCGCCACCCGGTCTTGATTGCTGGGGCGTTGAGGTCGGTCAGTGGCAGCCCCCCTGCGTCCCCACCCTTCAGTGTGGGGCTGGCTGCCCTGGGCCTTTGCCCTCCCTGTAAACTTCAGGGTCACTTCGTTGGTACATGTGAATGGTTTGTGTTTAATACATATTTTAAAACATTTCCCTTTGCCAAAAGTTTAAGTTTCTCCAGAATAGTGACCTTAGGTTATCTGGAGTAATTACTACCTGAATTTTTGCTTTCAGATTCATTTCCTTGATCCAACTTTTAGCTTTTTATGGATTTTTTTATAAACATGTTTGGCTTTTGAATTAGAATCTTTTGCACTTTTTTTTTAAACAATCCCCAAGTTACCAAACAGCTGCAGGTATAGTCAGATGGCTGCTCTCTCCCGCACCGTCACGCCTGACCACGTGCGTGTGGCCCACGGAAGAGGACTCTGCCTGACGGCCCGGCGCAGCCCTCGAAGTCGGGGTCTGCTGCCGCGGTCTCGCCGCAGACCTCATTGGGCTCTGCCTGGTCGTCCCAGCGATGTCCTTCCCTAAAGCGGGGGGTGGGGGACCCACAGGCTAGGGCGCTCGTGACGCTACTGGGTCATTACTGCAAACTGAGGGAGGCGGGCTGTCCTGCCGTGAGGAACCTGTGTGAAGCTTCAGATGCTTTGTGATCTTTCCATTTTCTTAAAACATGACCTGAGAAGTCTGAGGAAGCATGAAAACCCCCCAAATCCTGTAAGCTGTGCGGAGCCGTTCTAAGGTGCTGCACACGGTCATATGTTTAAAGAGAGTACGTTTTTGCTAACGGGCCATCACGTCACGGAGTCTGGGACTTGGGGTGTTTCACACGCATGTCGGGGGTGACGCTGGTTCCGAGCTGGTCGCTCTGGTCCCCGTGAACTCCCTGAAACGGTGCGCAGTGGTGGCGGGGAGGGGCCCCTACCGCTCCGTCCATCTTCTCCGAAGCACTGTGAACCCGGAGGTCAGGACCCAGCGTGTAGCAGCAGCCCGTCCTTCATCTGCTCTGGCTGTTTACGGGGCACAGCGACAGGTGATGGCGACGGGTCAGAACTCATAGCTTCGCGGGGAAACTGAGCCTCGGGCGACGGGCACCTGGCTGGCGGCGAGACTTCCGGGGCGGATCGCATGCCCTGGGTTCCCGAGTCTGCACTCTGTTGAGTGGGCGGCTCTTGTCTTCCAGATGAGCAGAACTACCTCCTCCGCGACGCCGAGGCCGAGGTGCTGTTCTCCTTCAGTCTGGAAGAGTCCTTGAAGAGGGCGCATGCCGCTCCGCTCTTCAAGGTACGCCTGGAAGGGGACCGTCCCCGTGGAGTTCCGGTGGCACGGCTGGAGGGGACACACCCGGTGGGGGGAGGGGGGCCGTGCACGTCCCAGGGTCCCTGCGGCATCCGGAGCCCCGTGCCCTGCTGTCCTTCAGCGCGATGCACCTGGGCCGTCAAAGGGCATCGTGAAGAATGATTTAATTGGTGTGAGACATTTAAGTTGATTTTTCTGCTTTTAACAAATCTGCGCTGCGTGACGCTCTTCTCAGTAAACGCACGCTCAGCTGGAGAGGAAGATTCTTGGGAGGGTATTAGTCGAGTGTGTGTGCGTAACTCAAGAC
Organism: Hyaena hyaena; assembly: GCF_003009895.1. Lineage (NCBI taxonomy): Eukaryota > Metazoa > Chordata > Mammalia > Carnivora > Hyaenidae > Hyaena > Hyaena hyaena. The sequence continues at coordinate 3,431,306 of NW_024080682.1, read as the reverse complement.
GGAAGGTCTTTAAACATCTGTTATAAGCCACCTTGCTACAAACCCCTGTGGAAGCTGCTGTTCTTACACTTAAGGAACCAGCTGAGGCAGGAGCCTGCTGCCAGGGCGCATCTCCCCCGAACCGACAGAGTTTTCCAGACGTTAGTTCTTTTCTTACAAGCAGTTTAAAACCGTGCTTCACGAGATGCCTGAGAGCAGAGGCGCGGGGAAATTGAATCTTAACCGTCAGAATCATCTCCTAGTCGGAGCCCCAACCCGGCGCAGGCAGTGGAAGAGAGTACAGGCGCCGTGCCTGCCTCTCGTCTCAGACGAGGGCGGACGGTATGCTGCTAACTCAGAATTCTGCCGAAAGGGAGAAGTGCTTACCCTGTTCCCCCTGATCCCCCAGTTCTTCACGGCTGTTAGGAACGTCCGTTCCACTCACTTTCACTCCCCACAGGTGGAACCTGACACAGGAGACGCTGTTTTGTTCCGGACTCTTCCCTCCAGGCCCATTTCCGGCGGGGGGCTTCTGGGGGGCGAGGGTACGTCCGTAACCTCACGAAACCGCACATTTTCTCCGAACCCTCAGGGTAGAATTTATGAAAAACGCCATAGCCTGACGATTCAGAGTGCACTTTCCTTCTGTGTTTAGGCAAAGTACTTCTACATCACGCCTGGAATCTGCCCGAGCCTGTCGACCATGAAGGCGATCGTGGAATGTGCGGGGGGAAGAGTATTGTCCAAACAGCCGTCGTTCCGGAAGCTCGTGGAGCACAAGCAGAATAAGGTGGATGGAAGGAAAATGAGCCGACTCCTCGCCGCCCCGATGAGCGTCACTGGTCGATGACCGATAAACTCCCTTTCTTTTCCCAGAGCTTGTCAGAAATCATCTTGATATCCTGCGAGAACGACCTGCACTTGTGCCGGGAGTACTTCGCCCGGGGCATAGGTACGCGGGTACAGGCTGGGGCCGTGGGAACGCGCGTGGCGCCGCCGCCGTCCTCATGGTCCACCCCCTGTCTTTCAGACGTCCACAACGCGGAGTTCGTGCTCACCGGAGTGCTCACGCAGACGCTGGACTATGAGTCATATCCTTTTTCTGGAAGCGGCTCTGGGCCGAAGCCCTGTCCCCACAGGCTCGGAGCAGGACGGGCCCGGGGGTTCTGGCCCGAGTCCATCAGGGAGGCCGACTGGACGCTGCCCGGGCCGTGAGCACCTGCCTTCATAAAGTCCGGGCTCACATATCTTTTCCAGACTTTTCTAAACCGTCGTAAATGCCCAGTCTGTGCCACCTTGACTCTCGGAAAGAAGAACTGCCTAGAAGTCAGCTGGGTGATTTGTGGGAGACCCCTCGGAGGCCTGGTTTCCTGTCAGGAGACAGAACGGGGCCTGCCTTGTGGCTGAGAGGGGCCCCCGGCACCCTCCGCGGGGTCGCCCCGCTGGCTCCGGCCGAGCCCACTGCAGAGAGGCTGGGGTGTGTGGGCCGTGGGAGTCTGCGGGGCGCGGGGAAAGCCCCCCGGGATCCGGACGGGCAGCAGGCCTGGCTGGTGCAGGCGGGTCAGGAAACGGGCTCAGGGGTCTGCTAGACGGCCCCGGTCGCCAGCTGGCCAGAGTTGGGGTCCCGGGGCTCTTACCTTGCCTCGTGTCTGAAGCGTGTTTTCCTCAACAAGCCTACCTATAAATTTAACTGATGGGACCTGCGCGGTGACTGGAGTCCCGGCCGCGCCGCGCAGGACAGACCTGCTTCCTGCAGAGGCCGGCGTGTGAGCGGGAAGACGAGTAGATCATCTATGCTGCATCTCTTTAAGATGTGTGATTTTATTCTGAGGAAACATAAATTATGTTGTGTAATATATGAATTTATGAGCCCACATTAGGTTTTATGATTCATTTGCCAGGTTTTTAAAATGTTTTCACAACACTGTTAACAGAATTTCAGCTACAAATAAAATGATGTAAATAAAAACCTTGCTATCTCTAAATTATGGATGTTAAAGATTTGAAATGTTTTGTACTTTGATTATTTTTATTTCTTATACTTTTTTCTTTTATATTGATATCTTGCCCACATTTTAAATAAATGTACTTTTGAACTTAGAATTTATTCTGGGTTTTTGTGGGTTTTTTTTGCATTATTTATAGGATTTACGTCAAACCGTATCACATTTTACGTAATTGCTAGAGAAAATACATTCTGAGTTTTCTCCCAAAGAAATAACGTCTGGAAGGCAGCCATTCTCTGCCAGTGTAACAGCCCCCAAGCAGAGGTTTACCCAGAACACTCAGCAGTCCCTGCAGCACAGGCGCCGGCCCGACCTTTGACACCATATATCCGTCCTGCTCGCACCCACACGTGGCTCCCACACCCTGTTGGATTGTGGGTACAATAACGAGAGACCACTGCCTTAGGAGTCAGTCCGTCCTAACACATTTTGTACGCTGCCCTCCCCAGTGCAGGGGTGTGTCAAGCAGCACCACCCCAGGGCTGCTCTTACCACGTGCATCTGGGGTGTTCAGAATTTGCTTCCGTAACGGTTTCTGAAATGTCTTCCTAGAAAGAGTTGTGACCCCCTTGATGGTTTATTCTTTGATTGTACAGCCTCTACAGTTGAATTCCTGAACTCGGTTTCGGTGGAACACCTGCATTAAAAACGTGAACGCAGAATGAACTCACTTCCATGTTGGGAATTCCCAGTGCCCCCGTAGGGCTTGCTTTGGTGACGGTCACACACAGGACGCCATTTCCCAGTGTTCGCTCTGCTGGGGTGGGACCACGCAGAGCCCCTACAGATGAGGGGAGGTCACCACACGCTTCATAGCTTTAAAGTGTATGGGTCAGTGTCTTCAAGTGATTCTCCCCCGTCTAGCCCTCGACCTTCTGTGTGATTTCCCGGCGACCTGCCCAGTCACCGTGTGGGCACACCCTCAGTCTTGGCGTGACCAATGGATTTATTGTCCACCACAAGTGTTTACCTTGAGCTCTTTAAGCATGCCTTAAAAGCAGTGCATATCCTGGTATTTACTTGTATTTCTAACAGATTTTTAACAAAAGGTGCCTGCTTTTAAGCTAATGATTTTGTATATAAGCAGACTTAGAAATACTTACCTGCCTGGGCACCTTAGTTGGTTAAGCGTCTGACTTGACTTCAGGTCACGATTTCATGGTTGGTGATTTCAAGCCCTGCATTGGGCTCTGTGCTGACAGCGTGGAGGCTGCTTGGGATTCTCTCTCTCTCTCTTTCCTTCTCTCTCTCAAAACAAAAAAGCACCTGTAGAATCAACCATTCCCTCTCACATGCCATAGTTGGAATGTGTGTCACTACGAACTTGGATTCTATAAAATCTTGAAAGGGAAGCAGCATTTCATAATTGAGAGCGCGATTTCGATTCTGAACACCACCTCCTGCTTCCATGCCCAAAAGCCAAGGTGCAGACAGAGCGTCCTGCATCCGTCCAGTCTACAGCAGAGACAGCGTCTGGTTAAGCAGCAAGTATGACTGATTTGACTAACCTTTCAATTAGTGTTTTTTTCCAAAAGCTGCCAAGAAATAATCCTTAAACACCCCAGGAGCTGTCTGCGGCCAGCTGGCTCGCACAGCTGCTGAGCACGGATTTGGCGGCTCAGGAAGCTCCCCATGAATGTGTAAGAATAGAGACTTCAGGTAGATGCTTCCTACAGAAGTTGATTAGAAAAGTTATTTCCTCATAAGAAAAGGAAGTCTTAATTCTGTTTTGTCTGTCTCAAGGTTAACAGGAATGACATGTGCAACTGAAAATTCCTAGTAGCCACATTAACATTTAAAGAATTTTTAAAGGTTTGTAATTGTATGTAACACCAGTCTATCTAAAATACCGTTCCAGCTACAAGTCATCAACATTTTAGAAAATTATTGCGACGGGTGGGTTTTTGGTGCTGTCTTTAAAATGCATTCTATATTTTATACTTAGGGCGCATCTCAATTCTGACAGTAAATTTGCATTAGAAATATTTTCTCTAGGGGCACCTGGGTGGCTCAGTCAGTTAAGCGTCCGACTTCGGCTCAGGTCATGATCTCACGGCTCGTGGGCTCGAGTCCTGCGTCGGGCTTTGTGCTGACAGCTCAGAGCCTGCTTTGGATTCTGCGTCTCCCTTTCTCGCAGCCTCTTTCCCACTCACACTCTTTGTCTCTTTCTCTGAAAAATAAACATGAAAAAAATTTAAAAAGTATTTTCTCTGTATTTCGATTTCATACCACTTATGGCTTAAAAAGATGTGCCCACGTTACTCTAAGCAGGAATGTTTTCCAGCAACAAAGTTAGTGCCCATTTTTAAGTTAAAGCTAACGCTAAATAAGATGAAAACTCAGCTCCTCACCTACACGAGTTCATTTCCGTGCCCGGGGACCAAGCGTGGCTGTCGCGTCTGAGGGGCCGGCAGCCCCCTGTGCGGGCTCCCTTTGGCACTGCGAGTGCCGGTGAGGAGGTGGACGGTCCATCTGCGAAGCTTTCAAGATTGCTTCTCTGCGTAGAGTCCCTGGAATTCCGTTCCCTGCCACAGACGGATCACCAAAGGGGTGTCCGCCTGGGTAGGTGCGGGGAGTCGGGAAGTGGAAGAAAGCCTGCGCATCCTCGCGGTCATCGGGAAAGGATGGACATGTTTTAATCCCCATCTGGTGACTGCAGAAAGAACGGCTAAGGGGGACCGGCTGCACGATGACACATCTTCAAACCCCGTGGCTTGCAAGTGATCAAGGCCCCTGGAAACGGCCCAGAGACGGGAGGCAAAGCCCCCCAACCCAGGTGCCCGCGCTCCCAGGAAGCCCTCCAGAGTCCCCGGCGTGCGCCGAAGTAAAAAGTGTGCAGTTAGCGTCTGCGAATCGGCTGCTTCTGCACACCGCTGCCGACTGCATCCCCACGTCTGTTCCATCCGCCGCCGCACGCCGTGCAGGCCCCATCCCTGTTCTCGTCACACCCGCCGCTGACGGCCACCCCAGACTGCCGTGGCGGCACGTCCCCTCTGGCTGTCCCCTGCCTCACCGCCTGTCCGCACGCCCCCCGCCCCGTCGGCTGCTGACCCGCACAGATGGTCACGTCTTTCCTTCCCCCTTCCCGCCAGCCTCATCTCCTTGCTTCCTGTCTCTTCCCCTCCCCTGCCCTCCGGTCGCACAGTCCCGCTAAGGAGAAAGTGCCGCTTGAAGTCCTGATGCCTGTGACGTCCCCACCCAGCCCCTTGGCCCGTCGTTCCCATCGGCCGCACACAGCTGCTCCCGCTGCTCTGGGCACAGGGCCCCCCCCCGCTCTGTCCGGCAGCCTCCCCTGCCCCCTCCCCTGCACAGCCTGTCCTGCTTCCCTCCGATCCTGTGTCAAAAATGCCTTTGAGGCATGCGCTTGTCTGCATAAGCAATAAAGCAGAAACTGGTAAAAAAAAAAAAAAAAAAAAATTAAAACCTTTTGGGTGTCAAAAGAAACAACGAACAGTGAAAGGGCAACCTGCTGAAGGAGAGAAAACATTTGCCAATCCTGTGTCAGACAAGGAGCTCCAACCTAGAGGATATAAAGACTACAATTCCGCCGCAACAGAAACCCTGAATTTAAAGTGGACGAAGGACTTGAATAGCTCTTTCTCCAAAGATGAATGACCAGTAAGATGCTCGGTATCCCTCGTCATCAGGGAAATGGGAATCACAGCCGCAGTGAGACACCCCTCACACCCGTCAGATGGCTGCTATCAAAAATAAAAAGAAGAAGAAGAAGAACAAGGATGTAGAGAAGCTGGCCCCTTCGTGCGCTGCTGGTGGGAACGTAAAGTGGTGCAGCCGCTCTGGAAGACAGCATGGAGGGGCCTTGAAGTTTAAAAATAGAACAACCATAAGATCTAGCAATTCCCCTTCTGGGTATTTACCCAAAGGAATTGAAAGCTCGGTCTTTGTGAGGCATTTACACACCCACGTCCATAAGCAATAGTATCCACAGTAGCCAAAGTTGGAAGCAACCCGTGTCCATCTGCTAATGACAGATAAGCAAAGCGTAGCCCGTGTGCCCAACGCAACGCTCAGCCTCGGAACTCTGACGCCTGCTACCACACGGGTCAGCCCCGGGGACACGGTGCGCAGTCAAATAAGGGAGTCACAAAGGGACAGATACTGGGTGAGCCCACTTCTGTGGGGTCCCAGAGCCGTCAAATCCATAGAGACAGTGGGGGGTGGGCATTGGGGGGGCTGGGGAGGGGCGGGAGTCGTGTTTCATGGGGACAGAGTCTCAGCTGGGGACAATGAAGTTCTGGCGATGACGGCAATGGTCACAGAACGAAGCAAATATGCTCAACGCCACTTAATCGTACTTAAAAATGACTAGCGTCGTAAGTTCCGTGTGTGTTTTACCACAGTTTTCAAAAAAGAAGAAGATGAAGGGCACCAGTTAAACCCATGAGGAGCGAAGCGGAGGTTGGGAGGCCGACCCTGAGAGTTCACCCTCTGGCCTTCCACAGACTTACACTGAACTCTCTTAAACCCGGTGGTTAGAACCGAACCCACACGTAGAATTAATTACAAGCAAATGCATCCGTGAGAATGTGCGCACGGGGCGGGGGGGTGGGGGGGCACGTCTGCGTATTTTTCTGTGGCTTCCCTCCCATCTGAAAAGGATTCTGACCCAGGAAAGATGAAAGACTTCCCATGTTAGAAACAGGAGAAGACAAAGCCCAGCAGATGGAGAAGTACTTCCGGAACAAGGATCTGTGAACATCTACTTCTCCATTTTACGGAGAACAGACACAAAGGCTCAATGCCACTATTTCAGACCATGGAAGCCTGAGCCGTTCCACCCACTGAGCCACGCGGGCTTGGGGCCTGGGTTTCAGAGCTCCTGGGCTGCTAAGTGATGCCGTCCAGAGCATTCTGGCGGGGGGGGGCCTGGAGGCCCCCGGGCGCTGGGGAAGCGCGGCCCGGGCAGACGCAGCAGGGACCGCGCGGAAGTGTGGCTTCCCTGCCTGTTGCTCACCTCACTCCACCGGATGAGGAACGGAAGCCCTGCGGGGAATGGGGGGGGGGGGGGCGGGACGGAGGGGGTCAGGTGCCCGGGGCTGCGGCTGTGCCACCTGCCCCGTCCGTCCACGTACTCAGGAGCGCCACACAGGGACCGCAGAGCGTCCTGGGGTCAGTACCGTCAGCCGTCACTGCAAGTTCGCAGAGAGCGACGGCGGCTCCGAGCTCCGGTCCACTGGTTCCAGGAAGGGAGGACGCGGGGCCCAAAGTCCAGGGAGCAAAGACGGTGTTTCCTCGGCGGAGCAGAGAATCGCCTCCTGCGGGAATGTTAGCCTCGAGCGAGCGCTAGGTGACGTGGCCTCAGTGGGGAGGCGAGTGCAAGACGGTGTCCACTCAGGAACACGCAGAGCCAAAGCCTGGGCGACACCAGTCCCGGCCTGCCACCTGTGGGTGCCAGGGAGCCACACGCAGCAGAGCGCGGCCCCTCGCAGCCCAGGGGGCACAAAGCGGCTTCCCCGGCTCCACACGGGGGCGGATCCCGCTGGGGCGCTCGCTCCTCCTTGGGCCCGCGGCCGCTGCAGCCCGTCCGGCCGGGCTCGGACTCCCTGCTGCTTCAGACGGAGCGGGGGGACCCTACCTGCCGGCCCCGGGCAGAGACAGAAGGTCATTCTCCTCCCTGAGGACGGGCAGCACCTGCGGCAGCAGGGACGGTGCACAGGACGCCGCTGCCTCCCCGGCGCCTAAGACGTTCCTTTTACCACCGGTAACTCCACGTAAGGGAAACAGCCCCGTTGAGGCCGCAGGGCGCAGGCTGATGTGATCGCAGGACGCCACTGACCCCGACGCTGAGCAGAAGCAGCGGTCGCCACCGAGGCAGAGCCCACTCCTCGGCCCGGGGTGCTGCGTGTCTGGTTTCACGTGGCGAGGGGAGGCGGAGAAAGGCACGGCCTTCACGCCCGGCTCCCCATCTCAGGGGGCTGGTGCCCTCCTCGCCCTCGGCGGTGAGCACTGCGCGGGGCTGGGCTGCAGCCTGGCGCCTCAGCCCCCATCGCACCGACGGCAAGAACGCGCAAAGAGCCGGCGCCGGCCAAGCAGGAGGGAGAATTCTGAGAAAATGCGGGCAGCCGCCCTGATGTGGGAGATGCCGGAGGAGACGGGACTTGAAGAGGCCCTGGAGGTTAGTTCCCTTGAACGTTTTCTAACCTCTCTAACGAAGACTCACAGATCCACTTTGAGAACAACCGTGAACCCGTGGCGCCTTGGCCTCGGGCAGCCACGGTGCCATCAGGAGACAGCGGACGGACCCGCAGGGCTACGTCTGGAGCGAGACCATCTAGGATTCTGGACCTAAACTCCCGGCATCAGCTGCACCGCCCCCCACGACCATGTGCCTTGCGCCTCAGTGTACACAGCCGGCCCGGCCCCCGGAGGGGCAACGAGGCAGGGCTCTGAGCCGCCAGCTTCCTAACAGGTGCGCCCAGAGATCCCGGGTGCTGAGATACCGAGGGGCGCCCTTCACACTGACACGGATTTACAACTGTGAAGATTTTGTGTTAGAACTCTGTACACTTCCTCCTACAAACTTTCCTGAGCAATATTTATTTTATAGAGAGGGAGACACAGAATCCGAAGCAGCTCGAGGCTCCGAGCTGTCAGCACAGAGCCCGTCACGGGGCTCGAACTCATGAACTGCGAGATCGTGACCTGAGCTGAAGTCAGACGCTTAACCAATTGAGCCCCCCAGGCGCCCCTCAGATGGGATTTCATCGCACTCCCTGACACCAGCGAGCCAAGGTCGTGAGCCGAGCGTGTAGTGCTTGCTCTTGAACTTTTCTTAACCGTCCCCATAGTCCTGATTCTTTTTCAGTCAAGACTTATCATTTGTAAGCTCTGTTTTCCAAGTGCATGCAAATTACTTGGCTTTTATTTCAATTCAGTCCTGTTTTCAGATTTTCCCTGAGAGAGAAACTATATACGTTCATCACCCTCATCGTCATCTGGGATCGTCAGGCAACAGAAGGAAGAGGATTCCAGTGTTGGGTTATGTGTGATAAATGCTCTGATAAAATAAAAGGAAATTTTCAACTCGTAATGTTCACGGGCCCTGCTCCTGGGCTCCCAGGAAAGCCATACTCGAACATTTACCAAGGTCAAAATGACTCAGCAAAACCTCAAAGAATGGGCTCTATTTCTCTGCCATACACACACTGTACATCTGCTGTGTTAAAAAAATAACCAAAAAAGAACATTCCAGACATAAAGAAAAAACCTTCGTGGTTTCCATAAGATTAAAGTCATACAGCCTCGCGCACACTGAAAACATAAGTCTGTCACTTTCTGGAACGTCCTTCCTCTGGATGCTCTGTAACTCCGTGTCAATTCCGTGTAAATAAACATATAACCCTGCAGTACATGTCCCTTCCCCTGAGCGCCCTTTGTGAGGATTGTGTTTCCTGGGTGGAGGCCCTAACTTGGGCTTGTATAGGATGCTCCTTCTTTCTCGTTAAAATTTTATTTTGGGCGGGGAGGGGCAGAGAGAGGATCCCAAGCAGGCTCTGTACTGTCAGCACGGAGCCCAACGTGAGGCTCGAACGCACAAGCTGTGAGATCATGACCTGAGCTGAAATCAAGAGTTGGATGGTCAACTGATTGAGCTACCAGGCGCCCCTCTCTTTCATATTTTAGGACAGGTTTCTTCTGTCTCGCCATTTCTTGGGGGTAGTCGGTCGGCAGTGTGTCAGAGCACCGCCCTGAGCACACCTGGGGGTCGTCGGGAAGTCGGCACCCGGTCCCAGCAGGAGCCCCTATGCCCCTTCGACTTCTCACAGGTGTACTGGGGACTTCTACTATCCAACCCCCTCAGTGTGAACTGACAGCCCTTTTACTCAAGCTATTCAGGGTGCCGTGTGATGTTCTCCAGGTGGGCATAACCTAGAGGCGTTGGTTGTTTTAACTGAGCATTATAATAACTGATGTTATTAACATGAGGCTGGAGTAAACTTTTCTGGCAAGAAACGTGAGAGACTAAATCACACTTCTCCTTCCAGGCAAACAGTGCCTTCGGGTGACTGGCTGAAAGCCCAGCGGAAGCTTCAGGGCCCGTTCCTCCTGACGTGTGGTGGTCCCGTAGGAATTCCCACCGCATAAGGTAACTAAGGATTGGCTCGTCTGGGGATGCACATCAGGGTAGATCATCTGGTGCTCGATGGTCTCAGACCCCCCAGGGAGAAACTGAGATGCATAAGAGAGTGTATCATAGCTCCCCGGAAGTGATCTGAGTAGCACCCGATGGGCCCACCACACTTCACATCCTTAGATCTCCTTCACGCCTTCCTCTAAGTATAAAACTGAGACGGAAAGGCATGGGGAACCGTGTTTCAAAAGGCGAAGAGCTCCCGGAACCCCCACACCACCCACAGGAGCTCCGGTGGGAACCTCTATGGGCAAGTGCTTACTTAAATGGGAAGATCGAAGTCTCAGATGGCCCAAATGGGGTTCTTTGGACATGTCTGGATCAGTTTCATGTGCACACAGTTAGAGAAAGCAACCAGAAACGAGGAAGCCCTTTGGTTCCATCAGTGAAGCCCCAGCTTTGGGGCAGGGCCAGTGCTCGCAGAAGTACTCCGGGCTACATCTGGCTTGTGTTTGCGGCTGTGGCTTTTGGGATCTTTGGACAAAATTGGCTGTGTTCTGATCAGAAAATGGAAAAGACAAAACTAACAGATGGACCCACAAAGTATAATGCTATCTTGCAGTTAGATTTGTTTTCATAAAAGGAGGCTATTTGGAAATTGGGTCTTTAATGTCTTCTCCACAAATATTAGTGAAATGAAGGCTAAAATATTGTTTGCATCTGTCCATATGTAAGAACAGAGATCTTTTCTCCACTTCCGGATGGTATTGCTAAGATTAATTTGTAAAGGAGCTTTAAAGGCACTTCTGCAACTCAGAAAGACAAAAACTAACCCAAATGTTTTTCGAGTTTACATGATTTGGGGTGAAATTCCCTACATTCAGGCTCTTAGGTTTACTCAATAATAAAGATGCCTCATGTGAAGGAGCCCAAGTGATGATCCAGAGAGATAAGGATGAAGAAAAATCTAAGACACCCCCCTTTGTCAACAGTCAGGAAGATAAGAATGAGGAGGAAAACAGGCAGACGCGGAAATCCTAAATCCACTTCCCCAGACAAGCACCACAGCTGTCGCCCAGTCCATTGCCTCCAGGCCCGCCTCCTCCAGACGGCAGAAAACAACCAGAGAGAAAGCTCATCTTGCAGGAGGGAGAGACGGGAGGTGGAAACGGAGAGGTTAGTCCCAAACTTGAACGTGCCTCTGGCACCCCACCCACCTCTGCCGTCCCGCCTTCCTGTTCCCACACGACCACCACCTGGGCACCCGCACATGGGGCCCCCACACCATCCCCAGCACCACTGGCCCCTCCGACCCTCACCTCCAAGGACCTGAAGCTGTCAGGCCACCTCCTGATGAAGTTCAAACTGGAGCACCTTCCAAATCAACACGAAGGGGCCCAAGGGCTCCCCTGGACTCAAACCGCCCACTTCAGCTGTCCCCACCGGAGCCCCAGGTAAAGTTGACAGTAGGGAACAAAGTGACTAATGTCTTAGTGGACACATGTGCAACATACTCAGTATTAAAGCTAATTCAAAGCCATTGGTTTAATTAAAATAGACATGTTTTTGGAACTATCAACATCAAATATAATACACTTAATCAGCTTTTATTCTACCCGGATGTATTGAATTCACATTGCAATTCTTGTAATCTGTCAGCAAAAATGACTTAAAATGATGGCTGATTTTGTCTCAAGTTTTCATGGGTAGTTGTTAACAGCTAGTCAGTTTTGAAGAAAAGGTAGGTTCATAAACTTTTAAACAGCTTCCCAGATCTTTGGTACCCTAAAACACTGAGGTTTTTGCTAGATTAAATGACACATTGGGTTGAATTCATTGGATATTTAAGCTTCTTCCAAAGAAGATAAAATACTAAAACCTTAATTACTAAACATAGGTTTATCTGCTTTGGGCTTATTACAGAGAATCTAAAGATACTTCAGTCTCCTGGTAAACCTGTTTTGTGCTTTACTAAAAGTTGAACTGTGAAAAAAAAAAAACCCACGTTTTTAGAAATTATAAAATATATTCATCAATTTCCCAATCTAAAGAATTACAATTGGTAACTAAGTTTTCACTGGACACTATGGTGGCTAAGAGTTAAAATTCTGCTAGATGTAATTATACTGCTGGATACAATGAAGAAATCAACTCCGTATGTGGCGAAAGTAGGAGATACATAAGAAAGGCATAAAAACAAGAATAAATTTTTGTCAAGAGTAAAGAAAGTAATTTTATCCTGAAATGAGACTGGGTATTTAGAGAGGGAAACTTATGACAAAGTCTAATTGACAAAAAAAAAAAAAGAGTCTGTGAAGGGGAATCTTTGGAAAAGAATTTGATGTGTGGTCAGGTTGACTAAGATTGAGATAGATGAATTTAAGATCTTTTAAAAGTTTTTATTTATGAGAGAGAGAGAGAGAGAGAGAGAGATAGCATGAGCAGAGAAGGGTCAGAGAGAGTGAGAGACACACACAGAATCAGAAGCAGCTCCAGGCTCTGAGCTGTCAGCTGACAGCCCTGATGTGGGGCTCGAACCCATGAACCGTGAGATCATGACCTGAGCCAAAGTCAGACACTCAACCAAATGAGCCACCCAGGCACCCCTGGGATAGATGAATTTTAAAGGTACACTCGTTTAGGATGTGAGCGGGAAAATGGCAGAACAGGTGATCCCAGCCTCAGCTTGTCCCATGGACACAACTAGAAACACCCACTTCAATGTACGTACACAACCCAGAACACAACCCCAAGTGTGGCAGAATGGACTCTACAGCTAAATGTAGAGGAGAGACCACATGGAAGAAAGTAGGAAGGGCAGGGACATGGTTGGGAGTTAAAGGGACCTGTGGGGTGGTCCATGTGAAGGAGGGATGCTGCAGGCACCCCAGGAAGGAGTGGAGAAGAGCGGACCCCACCCCAGGCACCTGACACTGGGACCCACATGGGAAACACAAATCCCCATGACATGTGGCTTTGAAAACCAGAGTGGCCTAACTTCACAGGTTCTTACAATCCATGAGATTAACATATGGAACTTTAAATCCAGTGGGCGGGGCTCTGGGAGAGCCAGGAAGGCTAGAGAAAACTAAGTTCTGGTCCTTAAAGAGACAGTCCAACAGATGGCCTCACTGAGATACAGCACAGAAGTAGCAGTCTGAAAAATGCTTGGGGTATACAAAGACTTATTTACTAATCTCAGAGCCTGTTTTGGAGAGGGAGGGGTCTTTGGGAGACTTCTCCAAGAAAAAAGAGCTGGCGGGTGTCACTTCCCTCCCCTGCCCCCCACCCTGACCTAGATACACAGACACCTACCAGAACCAGGGCAGCACCAACACTTTCCACCTTGCTGGCGAACAGTGTGCCCTGCCCCCCGCCACACCTCTTCGGCCCCGCCCCTCCATCCCTGCTCAGTGGTTTTCCTGGGTTACTGTAGATCTCTTCCTAAGTACCAGCGACTTTGCTGGCACCACGAGTGCCCCATCCTCACATTCTCCTGTGGACCTGCCCCCTCCAATCTGGCCAAAGTATCCAAAGTAGTACCACAAGCCTGGCAGTGTGCAAGCAGCCCCCACAGGGGCGGGCACTACTCCAAAGTGACTTCCCCTGCAGGGGAGGGAAATACAGCCACACACACACCAGTCAGACTATGGCCCCAGCAGTGGGCTGGGGGCAGAGAGCTGTGCTCACTACAGCCACCACCACCACCAAGGAAACCTTCTCAGGGGACAACACAGGAGAGCACCTGCAGTCTGGTGCTCCTGCACAAATGCCTGGTCTGAGTCAACTCAAGCCTAAAGCGACCCCACACTGGCCCACTAACAGCACAGGGACCAAATGCTGCCCACAACAGGCAAACAGGCAAAGAGAACCACAACAGATGGCTGGACTCAGGGAAAAAGCGTCTCAGCCACAATAGCAGAGCACATGCAACATACACAGGAGACACCCCCGAAGCACTGGGTTCTGGTGAACAGGGCGCACTGCAGGGCACAAGAGGGCTTCTTCAGAAGGCCACTACTTTCAAAAGCAAGAGGCCTAGCTGACTGTCCTAACAGAGAAACAGACACAGAGAGTTAGATAAAGTGAGGGGACAGAAGAATATATCCCAAATGAAAGAACAGGACAAAAATCACAGCAAGAGACCTAAGCAAAATGGAGATAAGTAATATGGCTGATAGAGAATTTAAAGTAATGGTTAAAAAGATACTTGGGAAAAGAATGGAGGACATCAGCGAGGTGATCAACAGAGAGATAAAAAGCATAAAAGAGAACTAATCTCGTCAGAGATGAAGAATACAATAACTGAAATTAAAAATACACTAGAGAGAATAAACAGTAGACTAGAGGAAGCAGAGGAAAAGATCAGCAACCTGTAGAATAGAGTAAGGGAAAGCAATCAAAAGCTGATCAGGAGAGAGAAAAAAATAACAAAAAATGAAAATAAACTAAGGGAACACAGAGACACCATCAAGTATAACAACATTTGCATTACAGGTATCCCAAAAGGAGAAGAGTGAGAAGGGGACAGAAAATTTGTTTAAAGAAATAATAGCTGAAAACTTCCTGAATCTGGGGAAGGAAACAGAAATCCAGATCTAGGAGGTACAGAAGCCCACACACACACACACACACACACACACACACACACACACACACAAATCAATCTAAGGAGGTCCACAACAAGACACATAGTAATTAAAATGCCAAAAGGAGTAATAAAGAAAAATTTAAAAGCAGACTGAAACAAACAAAAGTTACATACAAAGGAAACACCATAAGGCTGCCAGTTGACCTCTCAGCAGCAACTTTGCAGGCCAGGAGGGAGTGGCATGATGTATTCCAAGTGCTGAAAGAAAAAAACTTGCAACCAAGAATACTCTATCCAGCAAGCTTATCATTCAGAATAGAAAGAGAAAGTGTTTCCCACACAAAAAACAGTTAAAGGAATTCATCACCACCAAACCAGCCTTAAAAGAAATGTTAAAGAAGATTCTTTTTAGTGAAAACGAGAGGCCATAAGCAGGAGTAAGAAGTAGGAAACACAAAAGCAGCAAAATTACATATATCTACAAAACTACTCAAAGGACTCACAAAATAAAAGAATGTAAAGTACGACAACATATATCTAAAATGGGTGTATGTAACTGGTGAGGGGAGAGGAGTAAAAATTTAGTGCTTCTAGAATGGGTCCAAACTTAAGCAACCATCAAATTAATATGAAACTCTCTATGCATAACGTATTATATATAAATCTAAGGTAGCCACACATTGAAAACCAGTAATAGGTATGCAAAAAATAAAAAAAAAAAGGAATCCAAGAATGTCACTAAAGAAAGCCAACATATCATGAAAGAAGAGTTCAAGAAAGGAACACAAAGAACTACTCATACAGGTAACAAAATGGTAATAAGAACACACCTATTGATATTTACTTTGAATGTAAATGGACAAAACACTCCGATCCAAAGACAAAGGGTGATGTAATGGATAAAAAAGCCACCCACAAGAGACTCATTTGAGACCTAAAGACACATGCGGATTGAAGTGAAGGGATGGAACAGTATTTTATTGTGAAAATAGAAGTGAAAAGAAACCTGGGGTACAACAGATTGGAAAAACAGACTTTAAAACAAGACTGCAACAGGAGAGACAGAGAACATCTACATAATCATCATGAGAACAACTCAACAAGTAGAACGATTATATATATTTATGCACCCGACATGAAAACACCCAAATATATAAAGCAGCTAATAACAAACATAAAGGAAATAATCCACAGTAACACGAGAATAACAGGGAAATTTAACATCCAAAAAGAAAATCAACAAGGAAACAGTGCCTTTGAATGACACACTAGACTAGAGAGACTTGACGGATATATTCAGAACATTCTATCCTAAAACAGCAGAATACACCTTCTTTTCAAGTGCACATGGAACAGTCTCCAGAATAGATGATGTATTAGGTCACAAAAGAATGGTCAACAAATTCAAAAAGACCAAAGTTATACTATTCTTTTCTGACTACAACATTATGAGAGTAGAAATCAACCACAAGAAAAAAAATCTGGAAAGACCCTAAATATGTGAAGGTTAAATAGCATCTTCTAAACAATGAATGGTTCAACCATGAAATAAAAGAGGAAATCAAAAAATACATGTAGACAAATGAAAATTTAAACACAATGGTCCAAGATCTTTGGATGCAGCAAAAGCTGTTTGTTTTAAAATTTTTAAAAAATGTTTATTCATATCTGACAAAGAGAGAGAGCAAGAGCAGGGAGGGGTAGGGTGAGAAACACACACACAGAATCCAAAGCAGGCTCCAGGCTCTGAGCAGTCAGCACAGAGCCTGACGTGGGACTCGAACTCACCAATTGTGAGATCATGACCTGAGCCGAAGTCGGCCGCCCCACTGACTGAGCCACCCAGTGGCCGCCCAGCAAAAGCTGTTCTAAGAGGGAAGTTTCTCTCAGTACAGGCCTACCTCAGAAAGCAAGAAAAAAATCTCAAACAACCTAACCATATGCCTAAAGGAACTACAGAAAAAGAAAAAAAAAAAAAAGAACAAAACACTAAATCAGTAGAAGGAAGGAAATAATAAATATTAGAGCAGAAATAATAAAAATAGAAACAAACAAACAAAAACCTAAATCAAATAAAAACAAACAAAAACCCAACAACTAATAGAACTCATCCTTAAAACCAGGAGCTATTTCTTTGAAAAACATGAAATTTGATAAATTTTCAACCAGATTCATCAAAAACAGAGAGAGAGAGAGAGAGGGAGGGAGGGAGGGAGGGGCAGGCAAGAGGCTCAAATAAACAAAACCAGAAGTGACAGAAGATAAATAACCACTGACATCACAGAAATACAAAGGATTATAAGAGAATATTATGAAACATTATGTGCCAACAAATTGGACAACCTTGTAGAAATGGATAAATTCCTAGAATCCTACAGCGTCCTGCCAAAACTGAGCCAAGAAGAAGTGGAAAATTTGAACAGGCTGATTAACAGCAATAAAATTGAATTTGTAATAAAAAAAAAAACTTCCACCAAACAAAAGTCCAGGATGAGATGGCTTCACAGCAAAATCTAGAATCATTTAAAGAAGAGTTAATATCTATTCTTTTCAAACTATTCCAAAAACTAAAAGAGGAAGGAAAACTTCCAAATTCATTCTATGAAGCCAGCATTACCCTGATGCAAAACCAGATAAAGACACCACAGAAAAAGAGAACTACAGGCCAATTATTTCTGATGAATACAGATACAAAAATCATCAACAAAATATTAGCAAACCAAATCCAACAATACATTAAAAAAATCATTCACCGGGGTGCCTGTTAGTTAAGCGGCCGACTTCAGCTCAGGTCATGATCTTGTGGTTCATAAGTTCGAGACCCGCATCAGGCTCTGTGCTGACAGCTCAGAGCCTGGAGCTGCTTTGGATTCTGTATCTCCCTCTCTCTCTGCCCCTCCCCTACTCACGCTCTGTCTCTCTGCCTCTCAAAAATAATAAATAAATGTTAAATTAAAAAAAAAATCATTCATTATGATCAAGTGGGATTTAGTCCTGGGTTGCAAATACAAAGTGGTACAATATCCACAAATCAATCAACATGATACATCACATCAATAAGAGAAATGATAAAAGCTATATGATCATTTCAATAGATGCAGAAAAATCATCTGACAAAAAAACAACATCCATTCATAAGAACCCTCAATGAAGTAGGCTTAGAGGAAACATACCTCAATGTAGTAAAGGTCGTGTATGAAAAACTCACAGCCACATAATCAATGTATCAAAAACTCACAGAATCATAATCAATGGAGAAAAACTGAGATCCTCTCCCCTAAGGTCAGGGACGAGACAGGAATGTCCACTCTCACCATTTTTTTTCAACACAGTACTGGAAGTCCTAGCCACAGCCAACAGACCAGAAAAAGAAATAAAAGGCATCCAAACTGGTAAGGAAGAAGCAAATTTTTACTATTTGCAGATGGCATGATAGTGTGCATAGAATACACAAAAGACACCGTCAAGAAACTACTAGAAGTGATAAATGAATTCAGCAAAGTCACAGGATACCAAATCAATGCACAGAAATCCACTGTATCTCTACACACTAATAATGAAGCTGAGGAGAAATTAAGAAAATAATCACATTTACAATTGCACTCAAAATAATAAAATACCCAGGGAGACACTTAACCAAGGAGGTGAAAGACCTGTTTTCTGAAAACCACAAGACACTGAAGAAAGAAACTGAAGGCAACACAAAGAAATGGGAAGATATCCCATGTTCATGGACTGAGCGGTGCAGGAACCTCATGGCCACAACTGCTCACGCAGAGACAGTCTTGGTGCCTGTGGCTCTACGGGCCACGCACAAGGCTCACCAGAGACATCTGAACTGCAAACCAGAAAGATCCACCGGATTGCTGCTGCCTGCCCCCACTCCACCTGAGGATGCTTGCAGCCTGACGTGTAGAAATCTCACTGGCCGCACCCGGGATTCAGACACTAGGTGTATAATGTGCTCCAACCATTACCTGTGTTTTCCTTTTGGTTCCGTAGAAATGCCTCTAATTACCCTTACTGCTTGCCGAACAAGGCAGAGTGTATACGAAAGCTAACACCACTTGCTGCACCTATATTAACTCCTGGGAAGGAGGTACCCGTGCAGTCAGGCAGAAAGTCACATGGGTACAAGGCGCCCCGGCCACCACTTCCCCTGCCCTACTGATCTATTTTCTTAGATACCCACTGGGATCAGATCAGCTTTCCAGACTACGCCCCTGACTACATGGTTACCATTCCTTGGAACACACCTGGGATGAAATGAAGGTCATGTAGTGCCCAAATACGTAGAAAAATAAACCTCTGATGCCCCCTCAATTAGCACAAGGGACGAAAAGCTACAACCTGCAGGTGGAATCCTTCTGTTTCAGCGCCCCGACCGCATCCTAAATCGGTTGAAGCAGTTACTGGAGACGGACTTCCGCTCACATCCCACAGGAATGGAATGAGAGGCTGCCGACGGGACGTTCTGACGGGAGAAATCTCAGCCTGTCTGACTCTGTGCTGCTTCTGCTGCCCTTGCTGCTCTGACCTCCAGGTGAGAAGCTTCTGCTTAGCCCTGCACGTCGGCACCTTACCGCTCAGGTTTACCAAACCGCTCTCTACCCACCGCCTACCTCACCCGAGGAGACAGGGAAGTAGCCACAGCAGTCGTCACCCCAACTCTTCAAGACTGAGGAAAAGTCACGACTCGGGGAGGAATTGAAACCAGGCCCCCGCAGGGTTAATGAGGTTGAAACTACCAGAAGACTGAAAGCCTGTTTTTCGGAGAAGCGTTTCTCCCTAACTGGCTGCTGTGCCTCCCAGGCCCCGCTGACCGACGTCTCCTC
This sequence comes from Hyaena hyaena, assembly GCF_003009895.1. Lineage (NCBI taxonomy): Eukaryota > Metazoa > Chordata > Mammalia > Carnivora > Hyaenidae > Hyaena > Hyaena hyaena. The sequence goes on along the minus strand of NW_024080682.1, from coordinate 3,411,803 downwards.
AGCAGCCTGGACTCACTCGCTTCAGCCTGGGAACAAGAGCGGCCCCGCTTTCCTCACCTGCGATAACGAGAGACCCCCTCCAGGTGACCCACAGCCCCCTCTCCCGTCCGACGTAACCCCCTGCCTCAGGGGCTGAATTTTGCTAAGTCTCTGGCCCAGTAGCCATGGAATGTATGTTACGCGTATGTTTCCTCAGTGCGCGCACCCTCTAGCCTCCCTCTTGAACGATGGTGAACTTTCCCACCTTTTTAATGAGATTCTTCGGATTTTCCTCCTGCCTAAGTCGATTCCAACATCAACTTGGTTCCTTCAAGTTGTACTTATTAGAATTCTTTCTCTGTCCACGAATCCTTGTTTTCAACGTTTTACGAAATGCAAGAACGGACCATCTAAGCCAAGCACACGTACTGTTTGCTCGCCAGCTGGACTTCATGGAGAACGTGTATCACTTTAAGCTTCCCATGCGGTAAGTCCCCCACAGGGAACTGGGGGTGAAAAAATTTATTATGTTCATACCTAGCAGCAGGGACTTGATGGGCCCGGGCAGACAAGCCCGGCACCCTGGCTCCCGGGAGCAGGCACATGTGAGGCTGATCATCAATGCTTTCTGAGGAAAGATTACTGATCAAAAGGGAGAAGTGGTAAAGGAAATTTCAACTTTTAACATTTGTGGGCCCTGGGCTCCCAGGGAAGCTCTTCTTGAACATTAACCAAGGTCAAAACGACTGGGCAAAACCTCAGAGCATGGATGGGCTCTATTTCTGTGCTGTGCACACACTCTACATCTGCTTTGTTTAAAAAAATAAATAACCAGGGGCGCCTGGGTGGCTTAGTCGGTTGAGCGTCCGACTTTCGCTCAGGTCATGATCTCGCGGTTCGTGGGTTCGAGCCCCGCGTCGGGCTCTGTGCTGACTGCCAGCTCAGAGCCTGGAGCCTGTTTCAGTCTGTGACTCCCTCTCTCTCTGACCCTCCCCTGCTCACGCTGTCTCTCTCTCTCTCCTAGAAATAAATAAAAAAACATTAAAAAAATTAAATAATAATAACCAGAAAGGAGCGTTCCAAACATAAGAAAAAAAATCTCCCTGGTTCCCATAAGATTAAATTCATACAGCTTTGCACACACCAAAAACATAAACTAAAAAATTAAAACATAAAGTCTGTAACTTTCTGGAATGGCCTTTGTCATGATGATTTGTAACTCTTTATGAAAAGAAAAAAAAAACACAAACGTATAACACTGTATCACATGACCCTTCCCCAGAGGACTTTTTTTTATGAAGACATGTATCTTGGGGCAGCTGTCCTAACTTGGGCTTGAAAAAGACCCTTTCCTTTCTCTTTAAAATTAAAAAAAAATTTCTTTTAAATATATATTTTTTGAGAGAGAGACAGACAGACAGACAGCGAGCAAGGGAGGGGCAGAGAGAGAGAGGGAGAGACAAAATCTGAAGCAGGCTCCAGGCTCTGAGCTGTCGGCACAGAGCCCAATGTGGGGCTCAAACACATAGACCTCAAGATCATGACCTGAGCCAGAGTCGGACACATAACTGACTGAGCCACCCAGGTGCCCCCTCTTTAAAATTTTAAGGAATGTTCATTTTGCATTGACAACCTCTCTTCCTTAGAATGACAACTTTTGGGGGGGCACCTGGGTGGCTTAGTTGGTTAAGGTCTGACTTCAGGTCATGATCTCAGCAGTTTGTGGGTTTGAGCCTCGAGTCAGGCTCTGTGCTGACAACTCAGAGCCAGGAGCCTGCTTCGGATTCTGTGTCTCCCTTTCTCTCTGCCCCTCCCTCTCTCTCAGAAATAAACAATTTTTTAAAAAAGGACGACTTTTTGTAGGAATTTATAGAAGGAATGACAACCTATTAATTATGCTGGTATCTTTACACACACAGGCACACATTTCCCCAGAAAAACATTTGAACTTTTAAAGGCCTCTACTTATATTAATAAGAAACGAAGCTATTTTCTGGGGTTGGATATAACAGTAGCAGAACTGAAAAGAGCTGGGTACAAGGTTCCGTAATTCATGGCTAAACTTCAAATACCTCCTACGGATGCAAAACCGCTTGCCTGAACCGCTCAGGAAAACGAGCAACACTTGCTTCTGTGCTCAGCTGAGCGCAGGAAACACGCCGCCTCTTCGGAATAACACCTTACACGCCGCACGGGAGAGATGCTGGGTGGCACACGCACCAGACCCAGAGATGACTGCATCAGGGGTTTCAGCACAGAGGGACGGTCTACAGATGCTAGTTAAACGCTCCGTCAACAGCCCAGGTCACTCCCCAAAGCGCAGCACCTGTAAGAGCAAGTTCTGGAAGGAAGCGCCCAGCTGCAGGGAATGACAGATTGGAACCACCAGTGAAGGGTGTGGGGCCAGGAAGACCCGGCGAGGGCGGCCCACGCCAGGCAGTGCGCTTTCTTCGCAGAGAAGCCCTGGAAGGGGGAACTTTTCCTGAAGTCAACGGTACCTGAGGTTTCCCAACCGGCCAGGCGTTGTGCGGGTCACCCCTCCACACAGAAACGGGGGCTCTCAGGGCCTGGGGCATTGGCCTGCTGGGCCTGGAAGTGAGCCAAGGCACACCTGAAAACAGGGGACACACAGCCCTGGTTAGGGAGGTGAGCGTGTGCCTCTTCCTTAGCCCTGGACCCTGTTTCCTTACCCCACGCAGGCCTGCGATGGGGACCCCTGACCCCCAGGGTCCCAGCCTCTGCCCACCGACCCTGAGCAAGTCCCTGGGGAGGGAGGCGTCTCTCTCTCTCTCTCTCTCTCTCTCTCTCCCTCCCGCCCCCCCGCCCCCCCAGCCTACTGCACCCCGCCGGCCTTCTGCCTCCCAGGCCTCCGTGGGCCCCTGCCCTGGGGGTGGGGGGCAGGCACTGTCTCTGGCTGCTGCTTCCCGCCGGGCGGCACCCGTTCCCAGCGCTGCACTCGGACACCGGCCGCCGGGACGCAGCTCTCGGATGTCCCGACCTTCCGTCCCTGCAGCGGCGGCCCTGCCCCTGCTCAAGACGGGCCCCCCACTCCCGAGCTGGGCCGGCGCTGCGCTGGAGGGGGGCGGGCGCGCGCTGCCGTCCCCTCCGCCCGGGCTCCCCGCCGCCGGCCGGGCCCGGCCCGCGGGCCACTTACCCGAGCGCCGTCAGCGGGCGGCCGGGCGCCCCGGGCCTCTGCTGCCCTCTGCGGGCGGCGCCCACGCGCGACCTGAACGGCGGGGAGGCGCCCTGCCCCCTACCTGGGGCCGGCCGGGGGCGGGGGGCGCTGGGGGAGGGGCTGGCTGGGGGCGGGGGGGGTGCTGGAGGGAGGACTGGGCCGGAGGGCGGGGGTCGACTGGAGACAGGGCTGGCCGCGGGCTGGGGGTCGACTGGGGGCGGGGCTGGCCGTGGGGGGGCGGTTGCGGGCGGACTAGGCCTGGAGCGAGGGGAGCCGGGGGTCGACTGTGGGCGGGTTTGGCCCGGGGGGGCGGGGCGGGGGAGGACTGGGCTGGGGAGAGTGCAGGTCGACTGGGGGCGGGGCTGGCCGGGAAAGGCGGGTGGGGGACTGGCCCGCAAGGTTGGGGGGTGTGAGTGGAGGTCGGCTGGGGGGGCGGGGCTGGCCGAGGGGCCGAGACTGGACTGGAGGCCGTGGAAGTGTACTGGGGGCGAGGCTGGCCGGGTGGAGGGAAGGCCGGGTTGGGGGGATGGGGGTCGACTGGAGGAGCGGGGATCGGTTTGGGGGGTGGTGGGGATCGACTTGAGGGGCGGGGATCGGCTGCAGGGTTTTTCAGCTACGGGGAGCTGCGGGGGGCGGGGGCCGCGGCTTTGGGGGCGTGGCTTTGGGGGGCGGGGGCTTTGGGGGGCGGAGCTGCGGGGCAGGGGGTTCGGGGCGGGGGCGTGGCTTCGGGGGGCGTGGCTTCGGGGCTGCGGGGGGCGGGGCTGGCTGGGAGAGCCCTGCTTCCCCAGCGGGGACCGGCCCTGCCCTTACCCCTCGGTGCCCGTGGCTGTGCGCGGGTCGCACCCGCCCTGGAGAGGCTCCCCAAGGCCCGTGGGCTGGACGTGGCGCGAAGCAGGGGGCCAGCACGGCGAGGGGCTCGCACCCGCTGACCGAGCGCGCGTTTCACAGACCAGAGCCCTGGGGACCCTCGGGCGCCCGTCACATCGCGCACCGACTGGGCCCCTGAAGTCCGCGTGGCCCGTGCGTGGCCACCGAGCGGTTTCCCGAACTAACGGCTGGGATAAAAGGGCCCCACTTCCAGTGACTGGAAACCTGTTTCCCAAATAGTTTTCAGGACGCAGTTCACATGCAAATTGCCAGGCTCTTTTCAGGCTCTTTTGGTTACAGATTTAGAACTACCAAGTCCAGGCACTCTGAACAGTGTCAGCTCCACTCTCTTGACTGCGGGCCAACGTGACTTTAGGGATTTCCACCCATCGCCCACATCATTGTCCCCTCTGAGAGCTTGTCTCTGTTCCGCCAAGGAGAAAAGTTAGGCTCTGAAAGGTTAGGACACTCGCCCCAGGACACACAGCTGCCTAGAGAGCAGCTTGGTCGCGGGGCTCGAGTCTGTGCCCTGCACACCAGCGCCACCTGGCGGTCCTCGCTGCCCCTCCTGCCGGGAGCTGTCCAACCCCCAGCCCCCCAGGCCCCCACCCCCGCCCCCCAGCCCCCCAGGCCCCCGCCCCCCAGCCCCCCAGGCCCCCAGGCCCCCGCCCCCCAGCCCCCCAGGCCCCCACCCCCGTGAAGCAGCCCCCAGCAGGCCAGGCACAGCCTCCCTCCCGCTCAGGGCATACAGAACCGCATCTGTCCGGCTGTCCTGCGAGCAGTGTGGGGTGGGCCTGTGCCGAGCCCCAGGTGAAGGGCCTGCGGCCCTCGGGGCACCTGATCAGGGCCTTCACCGTCCGGCTGTGGCAGCGCGTCTTGTTAAACCCAGTCGTCGGGGGAAGAGACGGCCTTCTCACGACACAGCAGGACTTCCTCCAGGGGCCGAGGAAGACAATGGCGGCCCGGGACACACTTGGTGTTGCCGTGGGGTGCCCGTGTGAGGCGCCGCAGCCCCCCGGCCGGCCGCCGACCAGCTCCTGCGGTGGCCCTGCCCGTCCGCCCAGGGCCAGAAGCTCGCCATCTGCGGCCCCGGGTAGAGCCATGGGCGTGTCACACCGAATCGCCTTCTCTTTGGGAGATCTGGGAGGTGGCAGTGCTGGGGCCTGGAGGGTGTTTGGCGGATTCGGGGGGCACGTGCAGGCTGGGCGCCCCAATCCCCGCCGGCCCCGTGCGGGCCCCCGCACCCCTCTGGCTGGGGCTGTCTGGGCCCAGTCATCTTGCTGGGACGACCATCGGGGACTTGGCTCACGGTGATCTGAGCCCACGGCTGAGGGGCTGAGGACGGGGAGCTCTGTCTTCCGCACGCGCTCTCCGGATAAATCAGCCCTGTGATTGTGGGGAGGAACCAAATAGAGTAAACAAGCTCAATGGCGTCCCCTTGGCCTCAGGTGACCAGAGTGGCTGTTCTGATTCAGGACGGAGGCCATGCAGGCAACAAGGCAGACGCTACTCCCCTATGTTACTTTGGAAAATGGGACCCAGAGGAGTCAGCAGAGGCTTGGCGGGGCCGCGGGGATGGGGGGATGGGGCGGGGCTTCCCTATCTCTCCCCCAGGGCGGATCCCCCCCCCACCCCCCGTTGCCAGGCAAGGCTGACTTTGCTGATGTTAAGGCGGAGTGTGGAGGGGATGACCCGCAGACCGGGGAGGGGGCAGGCCAGACACCTGAACGGTGCTTCATGGCTCACCCCAGACTCACCAAGCACTCTGTCCCCAGCTTGTTGGAGTTTTGGGGAAGGAAAGTGCCAAAAAGGGATTTGTACCAGGTGACAGGTTTGCAAACAAGTGACTTCAGTCGTGCTTGGTGCTCCAGAGCGTGTGTGGCCAGCCTCCCTGCCGCGCAGGCCCCCTGCCCTGCTGACCTGACCTTGCTGGTGCCCAGTTCAGTTCAGTCTGACCTTCTGTGTGTCAGATGCTGGGGAGGCCGTAGGGGACACGCGGGCACGTCGGAGACACAGACGTTCTCCAGACACAGACACATGGAGGCGTCTTCTTGGCAAGCCCGCATCTCTCCAGCCCGGGGACACCCTTTCTCCCCCTGCCCTTGCCCCTCGCTGCACGGCCAGGCCCGAGCGTGCTGGTGCCCCACTGGCCCCGAAGGGTGGCGTCGGCACAGGAGCGAAAAAGGCCAAGTCCACCCACCCCGTGTCAAGCGCACTCCGCTGTTTGCTAGCAGGGGGTGATTTCTGGTGGTTGCCGCCCTTCAGGCCCCTGATGATGTTTGCCAGGCGGACTCGTTGGTGGGAGATTTCCTGTAATAAGAAGACAGGTGGGGAAGCCACCAAATGCAGTGGTTTGCCATCGCCTTCCTGGCTACCTCTCCGGGGCCACCCTGTGTTCAGGGCACGGCTGGGCGAGGCCCTGACGCAACACGGAACAAAGCAGGCCGGCCTGCGGTCTCCCCTTTTCCTTGAGAGCCGTAGAAAACTATTTCTGGTGCACAAGCAGGCTTCGGTCTGGCCAGGGAGATAAAGCAACGGAGAGAGCAAACCGCAGGCAAAAGAAGCGTCATTACTTGCCGACATCACGGAGCGCTGAGTGGGGGCTCCCTGCAGTCACAGCCGGGCGACAGGGAGCGGGGCGGCTGGAGGCCTGCGACGCTCTGGCTGCGTCTGGCTGCCGCGAGCCGTCAGCTTGGCGTCAGCTGGTTGCTCAGGCCCAGTTGTGTGCCGTCGAGCCGCCTCTCCTGCTTCTCACGAAGGTGCATTTTGCGACTTTCTAAAAGTGAAAGGCTGTCAGTTCCGTGTGCGAAGCCCTGACGGTCACGGGAGAAGTTGCCTGGGGCTTGAGGGAGACAGCGGGGCGGCACTCTGCTAAGGCCTGTCCGAACCCGCAGAAGCATCTGGACTGGCCTGCTCGTGAGCGCACCTTCGTGGACGAGACGAGTTTTCATTTTAGCAGGGGGCTGGCGCGTCTCAGGACCAGCCCCGGGGGCTCCTGGGCCGGCGAGGCCGTCCGGACAGACGGCTTCCTCGCGTGTCAAGGATTCGGATGACAAGCGTTTGGGATTGTGTGGGCCGTCCATGCTGTGTAACAAATAACCCGATATTTACCGGTGAAAACCCACAGCACTTCTCACCTGGGTTCTGGGGGGCAGGCATGTGGGCTCCGGCTCACGTTCACAGCCCAGCTCTCAGCCTGGAAGTGCCCCCGCGTGGGGCTCCAGGGCCGCTGGGGAATCTGCCGGCCCGGGGCCTCCGCTCCTCACCTCCTGCCGCTCCCGGGGCCGCCTGAGGGTCCTCACATGGCGGCTGAGTTCCCCAGAGAGTGATGAGATGGGGAGGGAGAGTCGGTGGGGGTGGGTTTTCCTTTCTAGGTGCGGGAGCTCACGCCGCAGCCCGCGGCGGCTGATCGTTCATAAGGACATAACTGTGAGGCGCTTGACTCGCTCCCGGAGCGCAGTGGCCGGACGCTTGCAGAAATATTTGTGAGGTCTGTGCCCAAGTGCCAGCAGCTGTGGTGCGCTGTGACGTTTCCGGAGCCGAGGCTGTGCTGTGAGGCTCGCTCCCCGCCGCCCGCCCTTCCCCGCCGCCCCGACAGCCTGCTGCTGGCTCCTAAGCGGAGGGCAATCAGCGCTGCCTCCTTCCTTCCTCCACACCTTGGAACGGGCAGCTCCCTCCTCTTCCCGGCCGCCCTGCGCCCATCGCTACCCACTCTGCGTTCCTTTATGAGCAGTTGCTCACCTGCCCTGGCAGAAAAGGGGATACAGAAGAAACACCCCCCACCCCCAGGCCCCAGGGGGCCTGACGTCAGGTGGCAAGACACTGATTCTGTTTGTGGAACAACCCTCCCGCCCCCAAGCCGTTGAGGAAACTGCGGCCAGGTTGGAGTGTGTGGCTCTGTGAACTGGCCGAAACTTCTCCGCAGGCCAACATCCTCTGGCCAGTCTAGAAGCCACATCCCCTTCCTTCCCATGTTAGCCCCAGGTGGATGGTCCGCGGCCCGGGGAGCTCACACTCCTCCTGGGAAGTGTTGCAAGAAGGAATCTCGCACATCACGGTCCAGCTCTGTTTTTAGGGCTGTCATCTGAAATCGGAGGCGATAGAAGCACTCACGGTGCGGAAATCCGTGCCGGTGGACACTGGCAACGGTGTTCTCCTGGAGACGTGCTTTACCTGCACATGTCCGAGACGGGCTCGACGGGCTGTTGAGCTCATTCAGCAAATCATCATCCTGACTCGTGGACCGTAGTAAGATGCCTGTAAAAACGGTTACTTAGAGACTGAGCATCTCTTCATATCATCTGAGCCATGAAACTCCGACAACCTTCTTGTGTTCAGAGCAGAATTTGGAGACATTATTTGGTCCATTTCTTTATTAGCCCATGAATTTTCTATATCTATATATTTATTGTTAAAATGCCCCCTCACCCACCAGGAATACTGGTGATTCTGGTCACCAGCATCCGCAGGACTGAGGGGCGGGAGGGCTTGCTTCCAGAGTGGTGCCCTCGTGCGTCTGAAGACGCATCCTGGGTGCTGGCGGGAGGCCTCAGCTCCCCCCCGGGGCTGCACGAACGTCCTCCCTGCCTGGCCGTCGGCTCTCAGAAGGGGCAGCAGCTCAGGACCTGGAACGGCCTAGCCCGCAAAGGCCCGCGGTCACCTCGGCGGTAAGCCTGGGCCCTAAGACGAGGTGAATAAGACCCGTAGGGTGTGAGGTCCAGGGCGGCGCTCCCTCTCAGGGTCGGGCACGTGCAGAGCTGTTGGACTTGGACACGGCGCAGCCTCCAAACCGGTCTCTCAGCTGGGGTGATGTTCCCCGCGGGACACAGGGCCGTGCTGGGGACACATTAGACTGCCGTGTTGTAGGGAGGGGCTGCTGGTAGATGGCGCGTCTCAAGGGCAGTGAGCCGCCAAGCTCCCTGCGTGCACAGCACAGCCTCCACTGAGACAACAACCCGGCCCGGGGGGGCCGAGAGGTTGGGGGGCACCGCTGTGACCAGGGGGAGTCGCCGCGAAGGCCCCCGGCGTGTGCAGGGGCAGCGGGCGCGCGCAGGGAGAGGGAGCCTGTCCGGGGGGGGGGGGGGGGGGGGGGGGGGGGGCAGGCCGTGTGTGTAGGGTAGTCACGGGAGCTAAGCCTGTGAGATAAACTGGGGCCTGGGGATTGGAGGCACTGTGAGCCGTGACTCGGGAGCTTGGACACCGGCCCCCAGGAAACCGGAAGCCTCTGTGAGGTAGGTGGTTGTGGGCTCAAGAAGGAATTGGGGCAGAGAGTCCCGCTGGAAACGTCATCACAGCCCGAGACAGCAGGACCGCGCCTGGAGAAGTGGGGGAGACCCTCCTCCACTCTGGTCCGAAGTACTGGCCGCCCACGGGGCCTGTTTTTGCCACTGGAAATAGTCATCCAGGGTCCTGACCATTTGGGGGCCAAAGCCTATGCCTCAGGGCCCTGTGCCCGGGTTTTGAGGGGCAGGAGGAGAGGACGGCCCCGCCCGAGCCCCGCCGCTCAGTGTGGTGCCTTTCATGTGCAGACAGGTGCGCACGGGCGCGCCGGTGTCCTGGGCTTCTGGTCCGCTCTACGGAGTCGCTGTGATGGATCCAGGGTGTGAGCTGTGAGCTCCGGGGTCGGGGCCACGCTGTAGGCTGCGCGGCCGGCTGGGGCCGTTCCGCTTCCCGGTGTCGCTCCAGATCCCAGCCTGGGAAGCAGAACCACACGACGGGTACTGCTCCATTTGGCGCCGGTTAAGCTGAGTCAACACGAGACTTCCTGGAAGAGAGGCCTGAGCTGGACAGGGGCTGGGGTCACCCGCAGATTTCGTGCTTGCTCAGAACCTGGATGCTGAGACCCCTTTCCACCGAGTCTGGCTCCGGGTCGGCCGGGGGCTTGGGCTCCCAAAGCTGGCGAGGCCGAGAGGCCCAGAGGCACCTGTGAGGGCGGAGGCCTGGCCTTTGGAGCTCGTCCCACGGGAAAACACAGCGAGGGGAGGAGGCACGTAGCCGCTGCGGCCTTCGTCTGTACTGGGGGGCAGTGGCCTTCGCCTCCCCTGGGCTTTAGCTCCCCGTCTGTGCCGTGAGGCACGGGGTTCAGACGGCCGATGGCCGGTTCGCAGCCCGTGGCCTGAAGGAGGCCCATCCCGACTCTCTGGGAAGCCCCCCTCAGAGGCAGTCTCCCCGGGGCTGGAGCCCCTCCCCTCCTCCCCTCTCCTGCCCCCCAGGGCCCACACCCGCTCCTCAGCAGCTCCTCTCCAACACCTGTCTTCTGCCAGCAGGGGCCTAAACCAAGAGCACCTGTCAGGGACGGAAGGTTTGCGTCCCCCCCAAATTCCCATGGTGAAACCTTACCCCCAGTGTGCTGGTATTAGGAGGTAGTTAGGCTTAGATGCGGTCATGAGGGGCTCCCCCTCTGGTGGGGTTAGTGCCCTTATAGGAAGAGAGAGCGCCCTCCCCCACCCGGCCCCTCTCTCTCTGCCCTGTGAGGACACAGCTGCCTATGAACCCGGAGAATAGCTCTCACCAGGAACGGAGGCAGCCGGCACCTTGATCTTGGACTTCCGGCCTCCAGACGGTGAGAAATACGTTCCTATTGCTTGAGTTCCCCGTGTGTGGGGCTTTCTCACCGCAGCCTGAGCGGACTAAGGCACCACCAGCGCGAGAGCGAGCAGGGGCTGCTGCTCCGACCTGGCGGAGCCCGGGGCTGGGGGCGTGGGGAAGCCAGGCGGCTACTAGAAGCAGGCTCCCACGTGATTGGCTCGGGGCGTATTTGGCTCTCCTGGTGGGTCCTAAATTGGAGGTGGGGTGAGCGTGAGGGAGGCCAGCAGGTACTGATCAAGGGGCTGATTAGGGCTGATCGCTGCAGACTGTGGCCCGGCTTCCCAGCTGGTGGCTGCAGGTTGTGGGTCCGAGCTCTGTGTTTATAAATGATCTGGATATTCTCTATCTGCATATCCAGTATCTCTCCAGGCTTCCCGGCCTCTCCTGTGATTATCCTAAGAGCCCTCGCCATGTGCTAATGGAAGAGGGCCAGAGAAGGCCTGAAGTGCCTTTCCAGTCTCTGTGACACTGGGGCTTTAACAAGGCTTCCAGAAGGCCATCGACCCTTCACAAAATCATCGTTCTGGTACTGCTAGGTCAGGCAGCAGAGGGAGGGGCGGGTTTTCAGGCCAGTGATAGAGCTGCACCCCCCTCCCCGACACGCACACCTCTAAGATGGGGCAGCCTGTGTCCTAGGGGATGCCACAGAGGAATGTCCCAACGTTCAGGAGGTTTTCCTCAAGTTTTCTAGGGGCCAATGCTGTGGTCTCGACGGAGAGCCCGTTTTGCTCTTAGTGTTAGGGAATATCTGTATGCCTTTGCCCTAAAACTTTAAAGACACAAGAAATTCACTTTCTCTGATTGGTGTGGGACTTTGGTATATTTGATCGGTTCTGTCCTCACTGGGAGTACCCCGCTGCACAGGTACAGTCACTCGCTGCACACGAGGGTGCATGCATCCGACTTGGTCGGGGCTCAGTAAGCACCTTGCGACACTTCCTAAGGAGGGATGGTGGAGGGTAAGCAAGAAAAGAGCTATCCGAGTGGTAAAATAATGTTTTATTCCATGGATGAACAAACGCTAGTATGCCACATGCTCACGTCCCTCCTGCCAGATCTCGCGGCCACAGCTGGCTTCCCCTGTCGGACCGAGTTGGCTTTCGGTCAAGCCCACTGAAAATCGCGAAGTCACGGTCACGTAGCGTCCAGAGCCGTCCGGCTGCTCACGCGTCGGTCCTTTTCCCTGATGGCGACGTCTCACCTGAAAAAATCCTGTGACGGAGACCTTCCCATCGCCCTCATTGCAACTGACACTCAAAACTCACGGAGACGAGACCCAAAACCCTCAAACACCAAAGCAACACGGACGAGCCTTCTCCGCCGACGGGAGGTCAAGGACCACCCCCCTGGCAGACCGGAAGCGGGAGAGACCAGTACTGACATTCAGGTGGTCAACGAGCTCCAAAGGAAACAGAAGTGGTCGGTACGTCTCAAACTAGCACTTGTGGGGAGCGCGGTCAGCCACAGGGCGGCGGCATGCAGGCGACGCGAGCTGCTGGAGGGGCGGTCCCCATTCCCGTCTTCATATACAACAGGACGAAATATGCACCGGGAGCACCGGCCGTGCATCCCGTCGGAGGGGGCGTCCCATGGACAGGCGGCTGGCACACGGTGGTGGGGCGCCGAGCCGTCCCCGGGCGGGAGGCCACCGCTCGCACCCACGCTGCCCTCGACGGTCCCCCGAGCACGCCCACAGACCTGGGGAGGGAGTCAACCCTTCGTCTTGTCACGGCTTTTTGACCGAATGCCACGTGAGAAACTCTTACAAGGTATCAAGGGAGAAGGGGACGGGCTTCAGGCGTACGTACATAGTGTGAGTCTAAGCCAAATCCTAATGCGGCTTTGTGGGAAAGAAGTTTTATTTAGGATTTTTTTTTTTTTTTTTAGTGAATAGTACTGGATGTTGATTCCCCAGTTTGTGTTTTTTTTGGAAATTTCTGCACAGAGTCTCAAGACAATCTCGAGGAGAGGGCAGTTAGTTGCTTCTGATCTGTTTCTGTATCCAAACGAGCCTTACACATGGACCGAAGAACAGAAAGCAAAACAAAGCCGAGAAAGAAAAGAAGGAAAGAAAGACACAAAGAGAGGAAGCCCATGACCGGAGACAGTGTCAGGTAAAAACCATAGAAAAATACGGATTAATTCCAGAAGGTTAAGCATTAGTGTAGCTACAGTAACACTTAGTACGGCCCCTGACATGCCGGATCTCCTAATTACAGAAAGGAGCAAGCCCATCTATGAACAAGTACTGTTAAAATAATTGTGCTCTAGAAGTTTCCATGGCGTGGGTGGATCAGACAGGATGGAAGGCTGCTAATGTGGACGCGGCCGCTAGCCAGGGCGGGTCTTCACGCTACTGCGGGATAGCTTGGGTTTAAGGGCCAGTTTCTGTACTGCTGTCTGTCCTTCGTTCCTGGGGAGGGGCCGGGAGGAGGCGAGGCTGCTGTGGCGGCTCCGGGCGCGGCGGGGAGGGGCCCCTGGGAGCGATGACGCGTCTCGGCCTGGGAAGGAGCTAGTTTCTGAGGCAAAACCGCCTTCGGACGCAAGACACACATGCTATGGAAAGTCACACTTCTTGGCCTGGCCCTGGCCCCGCGGGAGGGGCCGGCGGGGTCCCCCGCGGCACGCTGTTCCCGGGGGAGCCCCCCGCCGTGCTCAGGGCTGGCTCCGGCTCAGTCCTCCTCCTCCTCCTCTTTCGCTGTGGCCGTGGGGAGTCTGTCCTGAATCCGGAAGCACTCCACGAAGAAGTTGATGATGGAGCGGTACAGGTGCTGGTGCAGGGAGGCGCTGTGGAAGTAATGGCTTTCGTCCGGGTAGATCTGCGGGGAAGGCGGGAACAGGTTACTCGCCGCCGGGGTGGTCGCCCCCCGGACCCCGCACGGCCCGGGCCCCGCGCACGGCTCGGCGGCAGCCCGAGAAATGGATCTCCTAACCCGCTTCTTCTCTGGGAGGCTCTGCCGGGCCCGGGGGGCGCTCAGTGCACCGGGGGGGACTCAATCAGACAGCGCTACGCTTTGCTCACCAGACTCTGTACCGTCTGGTTTGCGTCTGCAGCAGGGACGGGTACGAGGTCCCGGGCCACGGAGGCTCCAGCCCAGGGCCCTGGGGCCCCCAGATCACCAAAGCACGGGAAGGGTTCTGTGCCGTCTCTACAACCCTCCCGGGCCGAATCCTGCTGCCGTTTCTCTGAGGCCCGGCCGCCCGCGTTTGGCTCACCCTCCGACTGCGGGCAGGCGACTTTCCTGAGCCGCAGTTTCCAGTTGTGTTAAGTGGACATGATTATCGTGACTGAATGCAGCTCCTATGTGAGGATTAAATGTTATGCGCCCTGTGAAGGGCTTAGAACGAGGCCAGGGCCCGAGTCGCACCATGAGGATGTGCCTGGCCGCCCCCGTAACCCTAGAGGTGCCATATCCACACAAAGGCCCCCGTTCCCGCAGACTCAGAGCCGAGTCTCACTGGCCTCGAAGCCACTCTCTCCCCGTGATACCCGGCTGCCTCCTGCATTCTGCCTTCCTCTGCGTCTCTACTTTAGAGCATTTATTAATGATGGGATTGAGCCACTGTGCGTACAGTAAGACATCTATGGTACAAAATTACACCGAGCAGGGCGTACGTCTCCTGCTGTCCGGGTCCCCAGGCCCTGTGGCCCTTCCTGAGGTGCTCGCTGTTCCAAATTCCCTGAGGATCTGAAGACCTCTGCTGTGCCCGCGGGCCCGGCACGGGGCGTGGGTCCCCTCAGGTGTGGTCTACAATGCACAGCGCTCACAGTCTTGCTGATTTAGCTCCGTCTACCTCTTGGATGAGCGATCCATCCACATCGCTGGTGACTTACCTTTTAAGCCACCACGGCTGTACTGTGTGCGTAAAATGTATTCATGCCGTGGCAGCTTTCAACTTTACTATGGTCTGAACCCTTGCAGAAGTGAGCTCAGAGGTAACATCAGCCAAGTCCTTCCTTCCCCTCTCAGCAACTGGGGCCAGGCTCTCCCCTTGCAGGAAGCTCTCCCTGCCTGGCCCACACGTGTCCCTTCCCTCCAACAAGGCAGTGATGCCGGAAGGCCGGGGGCTCGAAGGCCGAAGGCAGGGAGCGGGCAGTGCCAGGGCCTGGCACTGTCTGAGGGAGGGGTGCTTAGGCGAGGAAAGCTCCCATTTATCGCTGGACCTGAAAAGACCATCGGGGTCACACCTGTTTTGCCAAAGGAACCCCTGGTCAGGAAGGAAATGGAAGATGTTTCCAGAAGCAGCACTGTGCATCGCTGGAAAGAGCCCAGGCTCGAGCTGCTGGGTTAGTACTTGACGCCAGTGAAAACAAGGCTGTGAGTTTGTTTCGTGGGAAGGGCGGCACCCTAACTGCTGCTCAGCCACAGGCGATTCTGGAACATTCCTCCAGAATTCAGTAAACGTGTAGTACTGTCCAGCAGGAGGCCAGTGAGAGAAGGCTCAGGATCTGCACATGTAAAGGCCCCCAGGTGCCCCAGAATGCTGCTCTGATCAACACTGGGACAACACCCACTGTCCCTGCCAGGGACAGCGCCAGCCTCACCGTGGGGGTGTGGGGCCTCTCCTGGCCTTGCTCATCGCGGGACTGGGGAGGGGGATGCACACAGCTCGAGTGTAGAGCCGAGCCATCAGCATCAATTAGTAGAGAAAATCAGCATCTGCTAATTCGTCTGGCCCAGTGTGCCCGTGCCCGTCTCCACCAGCCGCCAACACGCGTGTGTCTGCAGAAACGCGGTGACCGGAATACCAGTCCGTTCTTTTTCCACCAGCAGGATGTCCCTCTCCAAGCATGAAACGAGTGGATGTGCAAATACGGTACCTGTAAGCTGTAATTAGCCTTCCCCTTAATTAGCTGTGTAATGAGTTCCGCCGTGTGCTGGAAATGGATTTTTTCTGTTAAAAAAAAAAAAAAAAGAGGAGAAGTACTGGTTAAACCCAGAACACCATCGGGACGATGCGGGAATTAGCGTCCCCGGGCCTTACCGTCGGCGGTTGCGTGAATGATCAGAAACTGCTGCTCCTCCAGGGCGGACACTCGGTGAGCCACCTTGGTCATCTGCACATGCAGGGCAAGGGGACAGAGTTAGCGGGCCTCACTGCGGCTGGCGAGGGGTTCGTACCGGACCCCTGACTGAGAAGGCAGCTCTGCACCTGGGAGAACGGGGGGCTTCGCAGGGGAGGGGAATGCACGCATCTCGGAAGCCTCCCTACATGAGCGCTTTAGGAGGAAGAAGGGGTGAAAGAAAGCATAGGAGAGCTTTTGCCCACGGCACGTGGCCCCAGAGAGCCACCATTTCGGCTGGTGCCACTGGGAGAGGACACCCGGGCTGGAAAGTCCCGTGATTCACGTGCAAATTCCAGTTTTGAAGCCAGGTCCTCCGTGCAACAGAAGTCTGGCCCCCTCCCCGCCCCGCCCCCAGGGAAACACCCCGTGTGACACCGGCACGGAGTCACTTCAGTGGCTATGACGAAGCAGGTGCTCTCGGAGGACTCTTCTGCCGATCAATGGCTTATTGAAGCAGCCTTGGACGAGGGGACCGGCAGTCATCCGTGCCCAGTGACCGTGGACCCTGGACAGACCCTCTTCTGTCCAAGACTTTCCTAACTCCCGTCCTTGGCCCTCGAGTGCCAGAAAGAGAAACAGGGCAGACCTGAGGGAGGCACTGCTTGCTCACCAGGTTTTCTCAGAGTGAGTTTGGTGGGGGAGAGGGGGAGCCCCGCGGGCCGTGGGGAGGGAGCGTGGGTCCCGGAGCTGGGCCAGGGCTCAGAGGGGCGGGACAGAGGAATTCAGAGGGGCAGGCTCCGGTTCATCGAATCTGCCCCCGCCCGGTGGTGTGGCGCCCACACGTACCTCGTACGCCCTGTTGTCAAGTCCGTGGAGGCCCAGGTACCTCTCGGAGAACGCGGATGCTAGACACGAGAACAGCGGTAAGGGTTACGGGAGGGGAGCCTGTGCGCAGCCCCCAGATGCGGGGACGCCCCTGGCAGGGGGCTGGGGGCGGGGAGTGTGGGCTCGGCCTGCGGGGCTTCACACGGGTAATCAGAGAGCACCCGGTAACGTTCAGTGTCTTAGAGCTGGTGGCTGGGTTTTAAGCGATATAGCAAAACCTCAATCCTGTGACACGGTTCATCCGAATCCCCAATGAGCAGGGTAACCTCTCACTTTGTTTCAACACACAGGAAAGGCAGCAGGCGCAGGGACATCCTTTTTTTGTGTGTTTTCTTTTTAGTGTTAATTTAACAATGTTAATTGTCTTTTTAATGTTTATTTTTGAGACAGGGAGAGAGAGTGTGCATGTGCGTGTGCGTGTGCGTGTGAATGGGGGAGGGGCCGAGAGAGAGGAAGACACAGAATCTGAAGCAGCTCCAGGCTCCGAGCCATCAGCACAGACCCCGACGTGGGGCTCGAACCCACAACCGTGAGATCATGACCTGCGCCAAAGTCAGGGCACTTAACCGACTGAGCCCCCCGGGTGCCCCCAGGGACATCCTTAATTACATGGCAAAGACAGGGAGAGGGCTCGCTGCCTGGGGCTCTGTGCCCAGTCAGGGTGCAGGATGGTGCATTTATGTGCATCCAAATCAGGCACCTTTGGAATCGCATGATTAAAAAAATTAAAGTCTCACTGAATTTTAAACATCTGAAATACGCTACACGTATTCCCATGGGAAAACAAACTTTAAGTTATTACGATCTTGAAGGCGGGCGCTCTGGGACTTCAAGTTGAAGTCTGCATTAAAGCACTTCGTAAACGTGTCTTTCGTGAGCCTTTTGGCTGCAGGAGCCTGAGGTCCTCACAGTGGCCCCTCCACGGGGTCCTGGGTGTGGAGTCGGGGCACGGGGGAGGGGCGGCCAGGGGGCCCCTGGGCGAGTCTTGAGCTCCTGGTCTTGTGTGTCGGGAACGTGACTTACAGGCATTGGCAGGTGGACTGGTGTCATTCAAACAAGTGGCCCGAAGCCCTCCCTCCCTCCCTCCCCTTCCCAGGCTTCCGTCCAGGTTTCTCGTTAGCCACATGCCCTGGTCGCCTCCCACCCACCGGGGACACGGGAAGGGAAGCATGGGGCCGTGGGGCAGGGGGAGGGGGTGGGGGGTTGTGGAGGCAAGACCATTACCGTAGAGCTTGAAGTCTGTTATGGGAGAGAGCGCGGAGCCACAGGTGAAAACCTGCCCCTGATTTTCACCCTTCGCTGGGAGGATGTAAGTGCTCAGGTACCCGCCGTAGTCCTGGGGGAGGGAGAGGGGGATGAGTGAGCAAAGTGTCACCCATTCTGTCACAAAAACAGCCCGACAGAGATCAGTGACTCAGGGACCGTTTTCACGGAGTTTCTGCCACAAAGTAAAGAAGGCTGGGAGGCAAATCCCTTCTCACTTAGATACTACGTGAGGCAAACCTCCCGACTTTGTCGTGGGGGCTGCATGACAGGCGCCGCGGCCGCGGGTGAGACTCTCATCAGGCCCCCTCCGAACAGGGTCCTCCCGCAGCGCCTCGGGCTGCCTTCCCGACCCCGGGGGCCCGGCCATGGAGCGATCGTGAGGGCCCAGCGAGGACCCTGCGCCAAAGGGCTCGGGTGCCGGTCAGCCAGGATGCCCGGCTCAGGGGCGGCTCCATCACGACCTCTAGTGCCCTAACCTGGGGGCCACACGCGAGGCCCCTGCTTGGACGTGGGCATTCCGGAGAGAGTGAAATGTTAAGTGTTATCTGCCAAGGGTGCCTTCAAAGCCGCTTACATCACGTGTGCTCCGGCTCCTGAAGAACCGAGGGGAAGGCGGCCTGGATGAGATGCTGTGATGAGCAGGAGTGGGGGGGGGTGGGGGGTGGGGAGGTGGAGGGACAGGGGCGGGGGCTCGAGAGTGCCGAGGGTGGTAGGGTACAGGGGCTTAGAGGTGTTGGGTGGGCGTGTGTGTAAGTCTATGTATGTGTGTGACTGTGTGTGTGTGTGAGCGTGTGTACACTGGGGGTCTGCGTGTTCTGTGTGGGAAGGTGTGTGGGTGTGTGTCTATGGGGGCCTGTGAGTGTGTAGGTGGCATGTAAGTGTGTGGGGCATGTGTGTGACTGCATGCGCATGAGTGTGTGAATGAGTGTACACTAGCGGTCTGAGTGTTGAGTGGGGAGGCATGTGTGTGTGTTATGTATATGGTGTGAATACACGTGTGCATGCGTGTGTGGGGCGTGCGAGTGTGCACGTACACGTGTATGTGTTGTGCATGTGGGGGCATGTGTGCGTGGATGTGTGAATGTGTGTGGGTGCAAATGTATGTGGGTTGCGTGGGGGGTGTGTGTGTGTGAATGCGTGGGTTGGGGTGGAAGGGCCGAGTGTGAAGAGGCCTGTACCTGATGGACTGTGTGTGTGTAGCCCAGGCTGTGCCCCCCTCACCGCGGAATCAGCCGTTGTGACCTGTGTGTTAGGTGGGTTACAATCCAACAGCGTTCCTTCAACACAACAGGAATATCTTCTTTTAATGATGATAAAGGCGTCATCTTGGCTTCTGGTTAATACTTTTCATTGTCAGTGGAACCCCAAGTCCTTACGAGGCATCTGCCATTTGCTTGTAAGAAGGCTTGACCGACAAGGCAACGCTGGCGAGGACGTGGAATGAGGGACCGTCACTCACTGCTGGCGGGACGCCACACGGGGCAGCCACGTTAGAAGACAGCGTGTGGCTTCTTACCAAACTAAACACACTTTTCACCCTGGGATCCAGCAGCCACGCTCCTTGGCATTTATTCAGAGGAGCTGAAAACTTTAATCTGCACAGAAGCCTGTGCGTGGTCGGCTGCCCCGGCGTCTTTCATAATCGCCAAGCAAGCCGGTCAGTGGACCACTAAACCGCGGTACGTGGCCTGTGACTCGCGGCAGAGAATGGTGAGCTATCGAGCCGTGAGAAGAACTTCAGACGCGTGTTACTCGGTGACAGAAGCCCGTCTGACAAGCCCGTGTGAGCCTCTGAGGGGCACACACTGAGCAGGGACAGGCCCGGGGCCGAGGGCCGTGACCCAGCCGTCCGTCTGCAGGGCGGCAACTTCCCGGGGAGGCGGGTGCGTGATACATGCTGACGCCCCAAGTTACATGTACAGATGACCCAACGGGCTCTGAGCCCCTCCCGGGCAGCGGGGATGAGCCTCCGGAACGCTCTGGAGAGAGTCCCGGGCCCTCCCCTTAACAGCGGGGGTGGAGGGCCCCAGGAGGCCGTGTCGGGGATCAGCCATTGGGTGGCGCCGCATCTCAACCGTACACGGGCCCCCAGAGCACACTGGGCACGGAAGGTCCGGAGGCAGCGACATTAGAGGTGGTCTGTCATTACGTTCAAGCCTCCACCTGCGCTGAGGGCACGGCGAGGCGGCCCCGCAGGGCCTGTGCTGAGTCCTCCCTTGGAGGGTGGTGGGTCTGGGTCTATTCCTCTGTGCCTGTGCCTTGTGAAGCGTGAGGCTCACGGATCCCGGCTAAGAATGTGTGTGTGTGTGTGTGTGTGTGTGTGTGTGTGTGTATGTGTGTGTATGCGCGTGCGCACACCCCCAGGTGACACCAGGTGGCCCCCAACGACCTGGCTGGCAGCCCTGGGCCTGCGCACCACCCGCTGGGCCGCCCTGAGGAATGTGAGCCGCCTACTCCTCCCACAGCGACCCTGGTAAATGAACACGGCCCAGAAGCGTACAGAGAAATAAGGACTCCTGCGCTCCCTCGTTTCCCGGGCCACCCCACCGGGCGCCATGGCGGGCCCCTGTCAGAACAGCCAGCGGGGCCTGATGAAGTGTCCCGTGGGATCTGGAGTCTTTGTCTTTCCTTCTGGAGAACACAGAAGCCCTGCTAAATAAGCGGGTCAGACGTCGGCTCCCTTCCGGAATCACTAAGCGCCCAGCCTCTTGCTCTTAAAGACAGTGACGGCTCTCACCGCACCAGCCGAGAGACGTTTGGGGCAAGTGGGACGGGGCCTGGGTGGTGGTGACGGCCCAGGGCAGCGCTCCGGACGGGGACAGGGGTGGGGGCGCGGCGGGCTCACCTTCCCGAACACGGCCACGCGCGTCTTGTCGATGTACTGTTCCTTCAGCATCATCCTGCAAGGCCGAAGAAGAGGGCGTTGAGCGACCGCGCACCCGCGTGAGGCCGGGGGCCACGCTTTCCAACCATTTCAGGCGTGAAGCCCCCCACCTAAGTCAAAGGAAATACTGGAATTCGAACGTAACTGCTTGCTGCGTTTCTTTCTTTGGGGCACAGCCGGCGTGGTAAGCACGTTAAGAACCTCACGACGCCCTGGCGCTAACTGGCCAGGTCTGTGACACTTGCTGACGGACAGCCGGAGCGCACAGCAGCTGACGCTGATCGGAGACCAGGCGCCGCGGGGTCCCTGTCCGCTGAGCCAGCCTGCCCCTCGCTTGGACCGTGTGGCTCCCGGCCACACCCCAGACTCTGGACGCGTCCGGACATGCTGGTTCTGTGCTAAGGGGCTGGGCCCCCACTCCACCTGCAGTGTCCTCTGTCCCTAACTCCTGGGCGCGGGTCCCCGTCCTGAGCCTGCTTGGTGGCAGACTCAGCCCTGCCTTGTGTTTCCTGCCGTGGCTGGCGCTGCGGGGTCCTGCCTTGCCAGCATCTCACTAGCCGGTCGCCCCTCGTTCCCACACCCAATGACAGGGATCCTTCTGGCTTCTGGACCCTAAGTCAGCGGCGGGAGCCCTGCCACGGGCTGGCACGTGACGGGCTGTTCCCGGATCTCTGCGGGTGGCTTCCCTCCAGGCGCACCCCCCACCGCCAGAGCCCCTCCCCGCACGTCCCGGCTCCCCCCCTTTCTATCTGCTTCTTGGGGATTACTCCTTTGTTTCGGTTTTCGGTGTTCTGCGGGCTGGCACCACCCCGTCACCGATAACTGCCCTTCTCAGCCTGAAGGGGGCGTAAAACTCTGGGTACCAGGCCTCAGAGCCAACTCTTTTTTCCCTTCAGATGACCCCCCCCCACCACCCGGGTCCCAGGACACGGCCAGTCCTCCCTGTCAGAACAGCCCCTTCATGGACACACGTTCCCGGGGCTGAGGGCCCAGCTAGGAGCAAGCATCCCCTGGCTTTCCCGACGGAGGAAGGTAGTGGAAACATCCGACGCTGGTCCTAGAGACAACCAGCCGCGCAGAAGCAGAAGAGAGGAGAGAACGGGGATCGACAGATGACGGGTACGTTCAGCATTCGAACAGAAGTACCAACAGGAGCGTGAGCAGGATTGGGGAACGAGTGAGAGACGCGATGAGTAGGTCCGTGGGAAGTTACTCCAGTGAAGGACAAAGCAATCCTCCCCAAACCAAAAGACGCGGAGGAAAGTGGGGCGTTAGTGGGCCCGCCTGCTCTGTGGGGAGCAGAATCGGCGGTGGTCCTGAGCCCCCAGCTCGTGATCTAATGAGACCTTTCAATATGTCATTATTCGGGGGGGGGGGGGGGGGCTGCGGAATTGCTAAATAAGTCAATACAAAGGCACCCACNCCAACTGGACAGGGCTGTCTACCGCGTGCTCGAAAGGTCGGTGTGGCCATGTGAAGAGCTAGTGCCACCTCGGGGCGGGGGGGGTATGTCATTATTCGGGGGGGGGGGGGGGGGCTGCGGAATTGCTAAATAAGTCAATACAAAGGCACCCACGCAGCCATGCTAACTGTGCTCAGGAGGTGCACATGTGCACGCGCGCCCACACGCACACAGACGTGCGCACCTGTGCACCAAGCGGTGAAACGCTTTGGCTCCGCCAGCACTTTCACAACCAGCCCAGCCGGCCCCACGAGGATTCTGCCCCCGGCCGGACGCCCAGATCACACTCGCTGGGATGCACGTAGCAGTCTGTGGGGACCGCGGAGCGTGTGGGGCACCGCGAAGGGCTCCGTTCCAGCTTGTAAAACACCGTGGGTTTCCACTCTCGGCCCTCTTCCAAGTCCACAGGCAGCCTTGGGTCTCTGGCAATCCCTTCATCTCATTACCTAGCGACTCATTTCTTGATCTAAATGCCAGAAAATCTTGCAAATGACCCTCATTTATCTGGATTCTTCCAAGGGTGGCTGTTTTTCCAATACCAAGTGTTTGTTATCTCGTGCCTGTATTTTCACTACCCAACCGAGCAAATCCCAGGTGACGATTTTTCTATGAACAGCGGAACTCCGAATTAAGGAGAGCCCGATTTCATACATTGGGAGCGCTTGTTTATGATTGGGGTGGGGTGAGGTGTAGCCGAAAGCGGAAGCAGAATCCATCAGGATGTCTTTCTTCCTGGAGCGCGTCCCGAGCTCCCTTCCACGCTGGTTCGTAGAGGCTCCGCCGGGAGGGGCTCCAGCCCTGGGGGAGGTGGGCTAACACGGTGACGCCCGCTGTGTGTGGTCACAGCTGGAGGAGCCGAGCGCAGTGAACACTGGGACCCGAGCGGGAGCCGAGAGCTGGTCAGGGTGGGTGGGAGCCGTGTGGATGGGAGGTCACCAGAGCACCTCGGAGGTGGCGGCACAGGGTCCTGGGTGAGCCGGGCTGTTTGCAGGGCCGTGTGGAACTTCACAGGGACGGGGTGCACGTCTGCACACTCCTCCCTTGAGCGAGCCGGGCCCTGGGGGGCTGCTGACCACCGGCGGCCACATCTGACCCGCCATGGCGCCCACAGCACCCCAAGCTGCGCTCTCGGGGACAGAGTGTGGCTGCCTGGCACGGGATCCTGCACGGCCGACCCGGCGACGGTCTCCCCATCACGCTGGCGGGGACTCTCAGAGCCTCGCTGCCATTGCGAGCCCCCTCCCCACTCTGTCCTCCATCCCCGCCTTCTACAGTGTCACACTCCACGGCAGCCTGGTGGCCGCCCTCCCGCCCTGGCACCCTTCACCAACAGCCCCTGCCGCCACCTTCTGGGGACCCCGCGGACACAGGTGTCCACACGGCTGCTCGGCACACTCAGAGCGGGGGAAGCCCACAGCCAGAGTCTGCATCTGGCGAGGACGAGAAGCCAGCGGTGGCGGGCGGGGAACCACGGCCCGTGCCTTCTTCCGGCTCGGCGCGACGGGCGGGCACGCGTACCTGGCCTGGGCACTGTGCCTCAGAGGCCTCCCGGGGCGGCCCCTCGCCACCTGCGGTGGCCCACCCTGCCCTGTCGGTGGGGACCGCGCCCTTCTGTGGGTCCGTCCTCGGCCCCCTCTGGACCACAGCTTGGCACTGATAGCCCGGGCAGTCGCCCCCTGCTGGGCTGGTCTCGGGGTCAGGAGGCCGCACCCACGTGGCAGCCCCCTCTTCCTTCTTCATCCCCGAGGGGGCTTCCTCCTCCCCGAGGGGGCTTCCTCCTCCCCGCTTCCCCTCCGCTCTGTCCACGGGGGTCCACCGTGCTCAGTGCCTCCGAGGACGCCCGTCATGAACAGCCACAGTGGCTCCTGCGTCCTCTGGCTTCCAGTGGGTTCTGCCGGGGGGGGGAGGGCGCGGCTCCTGAGGCGCTCCCTCCCCATGGCGGAGGCCCACGTCAGCGCCTGCCACGCCGTGGCCGTGGCCGTGGCCTCGCCGACCTGCCCGTTCTTCGTCTCTCCTCAACGACTCGGTCTGAGCGGCAGGACGCCGATCCGTACAACTTGCCAGCTGCTGCCGGCGTCACAGTCAACGACGCTGACCTTGCCGCGTCCTCGCTTAAAGCTCCTCTTGCTGAACTCCGCGCCGCAGGGCGAGGTCGGACGGTGCGGGACGGGTCTCGGCATGCAGCCCGCCCCGCCCCGCCGCTGCCTCTGCACACTCGGTGTTCGGTGCCCAGCGCGCCCCCAACAGCGGTGCCGCTGCACCACCCGGAGCCTTGGCTCACGGTATTTTCTCGGCCTGGGCTGCGGCTCTCGCGTTTTCTGCCCGACGCATCGATGAACCCTTTGCGGTCTAGAAGCCCCGGAGGCAGCCTGGCCCTGGGCGGCAGTGAGGCTCGGCCCCAGCCCCTGACGCAGCCGCCGGGCCTGGGAGGGGCGCCCGCTGCTGACCCCGGGGGGCTCCGGGACAAGAGCGGGACGTGGGGGGCGGAGAATCGCAAGGGGCGCCAGCCTCGTGGTTTCCAGACTTCCGACCCCAGCGGGCGCCGCGCACACAGGCGCGGACCCACGGGGCTCGGCGCGCCCTCGCGCCCCGACGGCCTCCGCCCCCGGCGTGCCCGACCCGGCGGCAGGGTCTCCACCGCGCTGTGTTCCTGCGTCTGGCAGCTCGGGGCCTGACGGCTGCCTTTCCGGGACAGCTTCCGCCTCGGTTTTCGAACAGATGGCCGGACCAGCTCCTTAGTTTTGAAAACGCCGAGTGCGAAGCCGCCTTTTTGCTTTCGGGTCCCCGCGCTCAGAAGGCAGAGGCTAGACGCGGCCAGGCGCCTGCAGGGGTGCGGGCCGCGGGCGCGCCTGAAGGACACCGAGTCCTGGCTGGCGTTCCGGAGGCCGAGAGGCTGTGCTGCCGCTGACGACAGCCCCGCCCCCACGCCCAAGTCCAGCCGGGTCTCTCTCCTTTGCTGCGGGAGAAGCTTCCCTTGGGGGACACCTGCGGGCTGGCCCGGCCCCGCCTCCGCGCCTCCCCACGGCACCCACGGCGCCGCCCAGCCTCCCTCCCCTGCTGGCAGGGGCGGGGGGGGGGGGCCCTCCAGGTCTCAGGGTGATGGCCCACGTCTCTCTCTTGCTGGGGATGGGTTCTGAACCAGGCAGGGGGGTGTATGGAGAGGCTGGCTGGGTGCTTCTGGGAGGCTCCTCCCTTCCTTTCTGGAAATTTCTGGAAGTGGCTCCCTCCCCAACCTGCTAGAGGTGAATGGAGAGGCCCAGAATGAGGTGGCCCTGGCAGCCATCCTGTGGGCACAAGGAGAGTCCCTCCGGGTGGGCCCTGGCGGCCGGCTGGGCGGAGGGATGGGGAGAGCCTGGCTTTGGGTCTCTGGGTCCATCGGTCCGTGGCCACCATGGCTAGGCTTCGGTTCTAGATACGAAACAGTATGGTTCCTTTTTTTTTTTTTGAGACAGAGCATGAGCAGAGGAGGGGCAGAGAGAGGGAGACACAGAACCTGAAGCAGCTCCAGGCTCCGAGCTGTCAGCGCAGAGCCTGACACGGGGCTCGAACTCACTGACGGTGAGATCATGACCTGAGCCGAAGTCGGAGGCTTAAGGACTGAGCCCCCCAGGCGCCCCATGGCTCTTTATTTTTAAGGCATGTTGGACGTGCTGGGCCTGCGAGTCAGCTCCTGGGCAAAAGCGCCCGCACAAGTCCCGAGAAGCTGCCCTCGTCGCCCCTCCTCTGCAATTCCGTGTGCGGGGCCTACAGGATCGGTCCTCAGCCAGCTTCCCTGCCACTGAGCGGGGGTACCACTCACTCCTCACCCAACGGAAGAGATCCGACTGCCGCGTGCCACTGCCCCCAGCCTTCTCAGAGCACAGAACCTTCTGGAAGAATCTGGAAAGTGAACTGTCTGGGCCTGCGGAGCACACGGCGGTGAGGCGGGTGGGGGCTGGGACGTGTCAGCCTGCGCCTGGCACCCTCCGCGGGCAGCAGCGCTGGAGTCCCGGGAGCCCGGGCCCCCCTGTGCCCTTCCCGGGGCTCCCGCCGCGCTGGGGCCGCGCGGGCGCACAGGCCCCTCCAGGCCTTCCCGCTGCGGGGCGGGTGAGGGCAGGAGACCCCCCCCGCCCCGCGCCCCAGGGCCTCACCGCACGGCCTCCAGCTGGTCCTTCTCCTCCAGGGCGCCCAGCCGCCGCCCCACCTCGTGCAGGAGCTTGGTCCCCTGGAAGCCGCTGCCGCGGCCGTCGCACTTGAGCACCACGGCCCCGTGGCTGCTCACCATCACCGTCTCCCAGCTCACCTGGAACCGCTCGGCCACGCTCTGGCCCCCGGGGGTGCCGTCCCTGCAATACAGTTCCGTCTCCAGCGCTCCGCCCCACCCCCCCGGCCTCCCCCTCCCGTCCCCCGTCTCTTCCCCCTCCTCCCCTCTCCTCCCCTCTTCCCCCCTACTCCCCTTCCCTCCCCCCTCCCCTCCCCTCCTCTACCCTCCCCATCCCCTCTTCCCCCTACTCCCCTCCCTTCCCCTCCCTCCCCTTCCCTCCCCTCCCCTCTTCCCCCTCCTCCCCTCCCCTTCCCGCCCCCTACCCCACCCCCCCCAGCCCCCAGCGTCCCCCCTCTCCCGGCCTCGTCTGGGGCAGGCACGTCTCCAGAGACAGGGACTAGGTCCGGCACCCACCCGCCCGCCGCAGGCTCCTTTCTGCCAGGGGGGGACGGCTACTGCCAGGGCCGCAGGGCACGCAGCAAGGGTGTGCGTGTGTGAGGGGAGTGTGGCGGGTGTGTGCGTAAGGTACGTGTATGTGTGTGTGCACGAGTGTCTGTATGGTGTGTGAGGTGTCAGTGTGTGTGCGGGAGTGTGTTGAGGCGTGTGTGTGTGAGCAGTATGTGAGTGTGTGAGGGTGTGGGGGAGCGTGAGGGGTGTGGGTAAGAGAAGTGAGCATAAAGCTTGTGTGTCACCTGTGTGTGAGGTGTCTGTGGGGAGTGTGTATGTAGGGGTGTGTGAGGTGTGTAAGGTGTGTGTGTGTGTCTGGTGTGTGAGGGGTGTGAGTGGCAGGTGTGTGGCCGTGGCCCAGCGCACACAGTGGGAAGGTGGGTAGCTGTGACTTGGCACCGGATGCCGGGGCCTGGGCTGCGTGTGTGAGGGAAGTGTGAGCGTGTGTCAGGAGGCCTGTCCACGCCCAGGGGCGAGGTCCGGGTCAGGGGTGCTGTTCCTTGGATCTTGGGGGGCTTCACTCTCCCCGGCCGCTTTCCAGTCCCCAAGACGGGCCAAGGGGCAAGGGCAGAGCCTGGTGGGCAGGGGGTGGTGTGTGAGGGGCGAGGGCAGAGCCTGGTGGGCAGGGG